>NC_082652.1:63184786-63523968 GCF_028023285.1 Balaenoptera ricei
CATGAAACCTCAGACATGTTCCCAGGCCACAGGGTTCCAGAATCAAACCGTTCTCATGTTCCAAGGCCACAGGGTTCCAGAATCCACTGATGTCATGCTCCCAGGCCACAGCATTCCAGAATAAAACCTCAGTTATGTTCCCAGTCCACAGGGTTCCAGAACCAAGACTCAGTCAGGTTCCCAGGGCCCAGTATTCCACAATCTAAACAGATGTCATGTTCCCAGGCCACAGGTTTCCAGAATCAAACCTCAGTCATGTTCCCAGGCCATAGGGTTCCAGAATCAAACCATTGTCAAATTCCTAGGCCATGGGTTTTCAGTAGCAGGCCACAGTCATGTTTCCAGGGCACAGGGTTCTACAATCAAACCTCTGTCATGTTGCCAGTCCACAGGATTCTGCCATCAAACCTCAGTCAATTTCCCAGGCCACAGATTTCCAGAATCAAACCTCAGTCATATTCCCAGGACACATGGCTCCAGAATCAAACCTCAGTCATGTTTGCAGGACCCATGGTTCCACAAGCAAACCACAGTCGTGTTCCCAGGACAAAGCTGTCCAGAATCAAACCTCAGTCATGTTCCCAGGGAACAGGGTTCCAGTAACCAACCTCAGTCATGTTGCCAAGCCACAGGTTTCCACCATCAAACCTCAGACATGTTCCCAGGCCACAGGGTTCCAGAATCAAACCGTTCTCATGTTCCCAGGCCACAAGGTTCCAGAATCAACTGATGTCATGTTCCCAGGTCACAGGATTCCAGAATAAAACCTCAGTCATGTTCCCAGTCCACAGGGTTCCAGAACCAAGCCTCAGTCAGGTTCCCAGAACCCACTATTCCACAATCTAAACAGATGTCATGTTCCCAGGCCACAGGATTCCACAATCACGCCTCAGTCTTGTTCCTGGACACAGGGTTCCAGAATCAAACCAATGTCAAGTTCCCAGGCCATGGGTTTCAAGTATCAAGTCGCAGTCATGTTTCCAGGGCACAGGGTTCTACAATCAAACCTCAGTCATGTTGCCAGTCCACAGATTTCTACCATCAAACCTCAGTCAAGTTCCCAGGCCACAGTTTTCCAGAATAACGCCTCAGTCATGTTCCCAGGCCAAAGGGTTCCAGAATCAAACCAATGTCAAATTCCTAGGCCATGGTTTTCCAGTACCAGGCCACAGTCATGTTTCCAGGGCACAGGGTTCTACAATCAAACCTCAGTCATGTTGCCAGTCCACAGGTTTCTGCCATCAAACCTCAGTCAAGTTCCCAGGCCACAGATTTCCAGAATCCAACCTCAGTCATATTCCCAGGACACATGGTTCCAGAATCAAACCTCAGTCATGTTTGCAGGACCCATGGTTCCACAATCAAAGCACAGTCATGTTCCCAGGACAAAGCTGTCCAGAATCAAACCTCAGTCATGTTCCAAGGGAACAGGGTTCCAGTAACAAACCTCAGTCATGTTGCCAAGACACAGGTTTCCACCATCAAACCTCAGACATGTTCCCAGGACACAGGGTTCCAGAATCAAACCGTTCTCATGTTCCCAGTCCACAGGGTTCCAGAACCAAGCCTCAGTCAGATTCCCAGGGCACAGTATTCCACAATCTAAACAGATGTCAGGTTCCCAGGCCACAAGTTTCCAGAATCACGCCTCAGTCATGTTCCCAGGCCACAGGGATCCAGAATCAAACCTCAGTCATGTTCCCAGGCCATAGGGTGCCACCATCAAACCTCAGTCATATTCCCAGACCACAGGTTTCCACAATCAAACCGATTTCATGTTCCCAGGCAACAGGGTACCAGAATCCAAACCGATATCATGTTCCTAGGCCACAGGATTCCACAATCTAACCTCAGTCATGTTCCCAGGCCAATGGTTTCTAGAATCAAACCACAGTCATATTCCTAGGCCACATGGTTCCAGAATCAAACCTCAGTTATATTCCCAGTCCACAGGATTCCAGAACCAAACCTTCAGTCAGTATCCCAGGGCACAGTATTCCACAATCTAAACAGATGTCATGTTCCCACGCCACAGGATTCCAGAATCACGCCTCAGTCTTGTTCCTGGACACAGGGTTCCAGAATCAAACCAATGTCAAGTTCCCAGGCCATGGGTTTCAAGTATCAGGTCGCAGTCATGTTTCCAGGGCACAGGGTTCTACAATCAAACCTCAGTCATGTTGCCAGTCCACAGATTTCTACCATCAAACCTCAGTCAAGTTCCCAGGCCACAGTTTTCCAGAATAACGCCTCAGTCATGTTCCCAGGCCACAGGGTTCCAGAATCCACTGATGTCATGTGCCCAGGCCACAGGATTCCAGAATAAATCCTCAGTCATGTTCCAAGTCCACAGGGTTCCCGAACCAAGACTCAGTCAGGTTCCCAGGGCCCAGTATTCCACAATCTAAACAGATGTCATGTTCCCAGGCCACAGGTTTCCAGAATCACGCCTCAGTCATGTTCTCAGGCCACAGGGTTCCAGAATTAAACCAATGTCAAATTCCTAGTCCATGGGTTTCCAGTACCAGGCCACAGTCATGTTTCCAGGGCACAGGGTTCTACAATCAAACCTCTGTCATGTGGCCAGTCCACAGGTTTCTGCCATCAAACCTCAGTCAAGTTCCTAGGCCACAGATTTCCAGAATCAAACCTCAGTCATATTCCCAGGCCACAGTTTTCCAGAATCACGCCTCAGTCATGTTCCCCGGCCACAGGGTTCCAGAATCCACTGATGTCATGTTCCCAGGCCACCTGATTCCAGAATAAAACCTCAGTCATGTTCCCAGTCCACAGGGTTCCAGAACCAAGTCTCAGGTTCCCAGGGCCCAGTATTCCACAATCTAAACAGATGTCATGTTGCCAAGCCACAGGGTTCCAGAATCAAACCAATGTCAAATTCCTAGGCCATGGGATTCCAGTACCAGTCCACAGTCATGTTTCCAGGGCACAGGGTTCTACAATCAAACCTCTGTCATGTTGCCAGTCCACAGGTTTCTGGCATCAAACCTCAGTTAAGTTCCCAGGCCACAGATTTCCAGAATCAAACCTCAGTCATATTCCGAGGACACATGTCTCCAGAATGAAACCTCAGTCATGTTTGCAGGACCCATGGTTCCACAATCACACCACAGTCGTGTTCCCAGGACAAAGCTGTCCAGAATCAAACCTCAGTCATGTTCCCAGGGAACAGGGTTCCAGTAACCAACCTCAGTCATGTTGCCAAGCCACAGGTTTCCACCATCAAACCTCAGACATGTTCCCAGGCCACAGGGTTCCAGAATCAAACCGTTCTCATGTTCCCAGGCCACAGGGTTCCAGAATCCACTGATGTCATGTTCCCAGGCCACAGGATTCCAGAATAAAACCTCAGTCATGTTCCCAGGCCACAGGGTTCCAGAATCAAAACGTTCTCATGTTCCCAGTCCACAGGGTTCCAGAACCAAGCCTCAATCAGATTCCCAGGGCACAGTATTCCACAATCTAAACAGATGTCAGGTTCCCAGGCCACAAGTTTCCAGAATCACGCCTCAGTCATGTTCCCAGGCCACAGGGATCCAGAATCAAACCTCAGTCATGTTCCCAGGCCATAGGGTACCACCATCAATCCTCAGTCATATTCCCAGACCACAGGTTTCCACAATCAAACCGATTTCATGTTCCCAGGCAACAGTGTACCAGAATCCAAACCGATATAATGTTCCCAGGCCACAGGATTCCACAATCTAACATCAGTCATGTTCCCAGGCCAATGGTTTCCAGAATCAAACCACAGTCATATTCCTAGGCCACATGGTTCCAGAATCAAACCTCAGTTATATTCCCAGTCCACAGGATTCCAGAACCAAGCCTTCAGTCAGGATCCCAGGGCACAGTATTCCACAATCTAAACAGATGTCATGTTCCCAGGACACAGGTTTCCAGAATCACGCCTCAGTCATGTTCCCAGGCCACAGGGTTCCATAATCAAACCAATGTCAAATTCCTAGGCCATGGGTTTCCAGTACCAGTCCACAGTCATGTTTCCAGGGCACAGGTTTCTACAATCAAACCTCTGTCATGTTGCCAGTCCACAGGTTTCTGCCATCAAACCTCAGTCAAGTTCCCAGGCCACAGATTTCCAGAATCAAACCTCAGTCATATTCCCAGGACACATGGCTCCAGAATCAAACCTCAGTGATGTTTGCAGGACCCATGGTTCCACAATCAAACCACAGTCGTGTTCCCAGGACAAAGCTGTCCAGAATCAAACCTCAGTCATGTTCCCAGGGAACAGGGTTCCAGTAACCAACCTCAGTCATGTTGCCAAGCCACAGGTTTCCACCATCAAACCTCAGACATGTTCCCAGGACACAGGGTTCCAGAATCAAACCGTTCTCATGTTCCCAGGCTACAGGGTTCCAGAATCAACTGATGTCATGTTCCCAGGCCACAGGATTCCAGAATAAAACCTCAGTCATGTTCCCAGTCCACAGGGTTCCAGAACCAAGCCTCAGTCAGGTTCCCAGAACCCACTATTCCACAATCTAAACAGATGTCATGTTCCCAGGCCACAGGATTCCACAATCACGCCTCAGTCTTGTTCCTGGACACAGGGTTCCAGAATCAAACCAATGTCAAGTTCCCAGGCCATGGGTTTCAAGTATCAGGTCGCAGTCAGGTTTCCAGGGCACAGGGTTCTACAATCAAACCTCAGTCATGTTGCCAGTCCACAGATTTCTACCATCAATCCTCAGTCAAGTTCCCAGGCCACAGTTTTCCAGAATAACGCCTCAGTCATGTTCCCAGGCCACAGGGTTCCAGAATCCACTGATGTCATGTGCCCAGGCCACAGGATTCCAGAATAAATCCTCAGTCATGTTACAAGTCCACAGGGTTCCAGAACCAAGACTCAGTCAGGTTCCCAGGGCCCAGTATTCCACAATCTAAACAGATATCATGTTCCCAGGCCACAGGTTTCCACCATGAAACCTCATACATGTTCCCAGGCCACAGGGTTCCAGAATCAAACCGTTCTCATGTTCCCAGTCCACAGGGGTCCAGAACCAAGCCTCAGTCAGGTTCCCAGGGCCCAGTATTCCACAATCTAAACAGATGTCATGTTCCCAGGCAACAGGATTCCAGAACCAAGCCTCAGTCAGGTTCCCAGGGCCCAGTATTCCACAATCTAAACAGATGTCATGTTCCCAGGCCACAGGATTCCAGAATCACGCCTCAGTCTTCTTCCTGTACACAGGGTTCCAGAATCAAACCAATGTCAAGTTCCCAGACCATGGGTTTCAAGGATCAGGTCGCAGTCATGTTTCCAGGGCACAGGGTTCTACAATCAAACCTCAGTCATGTTGCCAGTCCACAGATTTCTACCATCAATCCTCAGTCAAGTTCCCAGGCCACAGTTTTCCAGAATAACGCCTCAGTCATGTTCCCACGTCACAGGGTTCCAGAATCCACTGATGTCATGTTCCCAGGCCACAGGATTCCAGAATAAAACCTCAGTCATGTTCCAAGTCCACAGGGTTCCAGAACCAAGACTCAGTCAGGTTCCCAGGGCCCAGTATTCCACAATCTAAACAGATGTCATGTTCCCAGGCCACAGGTTTCCAGAATCACGCCTCAGTCATGTTCTCAGGCCACAGGTTTCCAGAATCAAACCAATGTCAAGTTCCCACGCCATGGGTTTCAAGTATCAAGTCGCAGTCATGTTTCCAGGGCACAGGGTTCTACAATCAAACCTCAGTCATGTTGCCAGTCCACAGATTTCTACCATCAAACCTCAGTCAAGTTCCCAGGCCACAGTTTTCCAGAATAACGCCTCAGTCATGTTCCCAGGCCAAAGGGTTCCAGAATTAAACCAATGTCAAATTCCTAGGCCATGGTTTTCCAGTACCAGGCCACAGTCATGTTTCCAGGGCACAGGGTTCTACAGTCAAACCTCAGTCATGTTGCCAGTCCACAGGTTTCTGCCATCAAACCTCAGTCAAGTTCCCAGGCCACAGATTTCCAGAATCAAACCTCAGTCATATTCCCAGGACACATGGTTCCAGAATCAAACCTCAGTCATGTTTGCAGGACCCATGGTTCCACAATCAAAGCACAGTCATGTTCCCAGGACAAAGCTGTCCAGAATCAAACCTCAGTCATGTTCCAAGGGAACAGGGTTCCAGTAACAAACCTCAGTCATGTTGCCAAGCCACAGGTTTCCACCATCAAACCTCAGACATGTTCCCAGGACTCAGGGTTCCAGAATCAAACCGTTCTCATGTTCCCAGTCCACAGGGTTCCAGAACCAAGCCTCAGTCAGATTCCCAGGGCACAGTATTCCACAATCTAAACAGATGTCATGTTCCCAGGCCACAGGATTCCAGAATCACGCCTCAGTCTTGTTCCTGGACACAGGGTTCCAGAATCAAACCAATATCAAGTTCCCAGGCCATGGGTTTCAAGTATCAGGTCGCAGTCATGTTTCCAGGGCACAGGGTTCTACAATCAAACCTCAGTCATGTTGCCAGTCCACAGATTTCTACCATCAATCCTCAGTCAAGTTCCCAGGCCACAGTTTTCCAGAATAACGCCTCAGTCATGTTACCAGGCCACAGTGTTCCAGAATCCACTGATGTCATGTTCCCAGCCCACAGGATTCCAGAATAAATCCTCAGTCATGTTCCAAGTCCACAGGGTTCCAGAACCAAGACTCAGTCAGGTTCCCAGGGCCCAGTATTCCACAATCTAAACAGATGTCATGTTCCCAGGCCACAGGTTTCCAGAATCACGCCTCAGTCATGTTCTCAGGCCACAGGGTTCCAGAATCAAACCAATGTCAAATTCCTAGGCCATGGGTTTCCAGTACCAGGCCACAGTCATGTTTCCAGGGCACAGGGTTCTACAATCAAACCTCTGTCATGTGGCCAGTCCACAGGTTTCTGCCATCAAACCTCAGTCAAGTTCCCAGGCCACAGATTTCCAGAATCAAACCTCAGTCATATTCCCAGGCCACAGTTTTCCAGAATCACGCCTCAGTCATGTTCCCCGGCCACAGGGTTCCAGAATCCACTGATGTCATGTTCCCAGGCCACCTGATTCCAGAATAAAACCTCAGTCATGTTCCCAGTCCACAGGGTTCCAGAACCAAGTCTCAGGTTCCCAGGGCCCAGTATTCCACAATCTAAACAGATGTCATGTTGCCAAGCCACAGGTTTCCACCATGAAACCTCAGACATGTTCCCAGGCCACAGGGTTCCAGAATCAAACCGTTCTCATGTTCCAAGGCCACAGGGTTCCAGAATCCACTGATGTCATGCTCCCAGGCCACAGCATTCCAGAATAAAACCTCAGTTATGTTCCCAGTCCACAGGGTTCCAGAACCAAGACTCAGTCAGGTTCCCAGGGCCCAGTATTCCACAATCTAAACAGATGTCATGTTCCCAGGCCACAGGTTTCCAGAATCAAACCTCAGTCATGTTCCCAGGCCATAGGGTTCCAGAATCAAACCATTGTCAAATTCCTAGGCCATGGGTTTTCAGTAGCAGGCCACAGTCATGTTTCCAGGGCACAGGGTTCTACAATCAAACCTCTGTCATGTTGCCAGTCCACAGGATTCTGCCATCAAACCTCAGTCAATTTCCCAGGCCACAGATTTCCAGAATCAAACCTCAGTCATATTCCCAGGACACATGGCTCCAGAATCAAACCTCAGTCATGTTTGCAGGACCCATGGTTCCACAAGCAAACCACAGTCGTGTTCCCAGGACAAAGCTGTCCAGAATCAAACCTCAGTCATGTTCCCAGGGAACAGGGTTCCAGTAACCAACCTCAGTCATGTTGCCAAGCCACAGGTTTCCACCATCAAACCTCAGACATGTTCCCAGGCCACAGGGTTCCAGAATCAAACCGTTCTCATGTTCCCAGGCCACAAGGTTCCAGAATCAACTGATGTCATGTTCCCAGGTCACAGGATTCCAGAATAAAACCTCAGTCATGTTCCCAGTCCACAGGGTTCCAGAACCAAGCCTCAGTCAGGTTCCCAGAACCCACTATTCCACAATCTAAACAGATGTCATGTTCCCAGGCCACAGGATTCCACAATCACGCCTCAGTCTTGTTCCTGGACACAGGGTTCCAGAATCAAACCAATGTCAAGTTCCCAGGCCATGGGTTTCAAGTATCAAGTCGCAGTCATGTTTCCAGGGCACAGGGTTCTACAATCAAACCTCAGTCATGTTGCCAGTCCACAGATTTCTACCATCAAACCTCAGTCAAGTTCCCAGGCCACAGTTTTCCAGAATAACGCCTCAGTCATGTTCCCAGGCCAAAGGGTTCCAGAATCAAACCAATGTCAAATTCCTAGGCCATGGTTTTCCAGTACCAGGCCACAGTCATGTTTCCAGGGCACAGGGTTCTACAATCAAACCTCAGTCATGTTGCCAGTCCACAGGTTTCTGCCATCAAACCTCAGTCAAGTTCCCAGGCCACAGATTTCCAGAATCCAACCTCAGTCATATTCCCAGGACACATGGTTCCAGAATCAAACCTCAGTCATGTTTGCAGGACCCATGGTTCCACAATCAAAGCACAGTCATGTTCCCAGGACAAAGCTGTCCAGAATCAAACCTCAGTCATGTTCCAAGGGAACAGGGTTCCAGTAACAAACCTCAGTCATGTTGCCAAGACACAGGTTTCCACCATCAAACCTCAGACATGTTCCCAGGACACAGGGTTCCAGAATCAAACCGTTCTCATGTTCCCAGTCCACAGGGTTCCAGAACCAAGCCTCAGTCAGATTCCCAGGGCACAGTATTCCACAATCTAAACAGATGTCAGGTTCCCAGGCCACAAGTTTCCAGAATCACGCCTCAGTCATGTTCCCAGGCCACAGGGATCCAGAATCAAACCTCAGTCATGTTCCCAGGCCATAGTGTGCCACCATCAAACCTCAGTCATATTCCCAGACCACAGGTTTCCACAATCAAACCGATTTCATGTTCCCAGGCAACAGGGTACCAGAATCCAAACCGATATCATGTTCCTAGGCCACAGGATTCCACAATCTAACCTCAGTCATGTTCCCAGGCCAATGGTTTCTAGAATCAAACCACAGTCATATTCCTAGGCCACATGGTTCCAGAATCAAACCTCAGTTATATTCCCAGTCCACAGGATTCCAGAACCAAACCTTCAGTCAGTATCCCAGGGCACAGTATTCCACAATCTAAACAGATGTCATGTTCCCACGCCACAGGATTCCAGAATCACGCCTCAGTCTTGTTCCTGGACACAGGGTTCCAGAATCAAACCAATGTCAAGTTCCCAGGCCATGGGTTTCAAGTATCAGGTCGCAGTCATGTTTCCAGGGCACAGGGTTCTACAATCAAACCTCAGTCATGTTGCCAGTCCACAGATTTCTACCATCAAACCTCAGTCAAGTTCCCAGGCCACAGTTTTCCAGAATAACGCCTCAGTCATGTTCCCAGGCCACAGGGTTCCAGAATCCACTGATGTCATGTGCCCAGGCCACAGGATTCCAGAATAAATCCTCAGTCATGTTCCAAGTCCACAGGGTTCCCGAACCAAGACTCAGTCAGGTTCCCAGGGCCCAGTATTCCACAATCTAAACAGATGTCATGTTCCCAGGCCACAGGTTTCCAGAATCACGCCTCAGTCATGTTCTCAGGCCACAGGGTTCCAGAATTAAACCAATGTCAAATTCCTAGTCCATGGGTTTCCAGTACCAGGCCACAGTCATGTTTCCAGGGCACAGGGTTCTACAATCAAACCTCTGTCATGTGGCCAGTCCACAGGTTTCTGCCATCAAACCTCAGTCAAGTTCCTAGGCCACAGATTTCCAGAATCAAACCTCAGTCATATTCCCAGGCGACAGTTTTCCAGAATCACGCCTCAGTCATGTTCCCCGGCCACAGGGTTCCAGAATCCACTGATGTCATGTTCCCAGGCCACCTGATTCCAGAATAAAACCTCAGTCATGTTCCCAGTCCACAGGGTTCCAGAACCAAGTCTCAGGTTCCCAGGGCCCAGTATTCCACAATCTAAACAGATGTCATGTTGCCAAGCCACAGGGTTCCAGAATCAAACCAATGTCAAATTCCTAGGCCATGGGATTCCAGTACCAGTCCACAGTCATGTTTCCAGGGCACAGGGTTCTACAATCAAACCTCTGTCATGTTGCCAGTCCACAGGTTTCTGGCATCAAACCTCAGTTAAGTTCCCAGGCCACAGATTTCCAGAATCAAACCTCAGTCATATTCCGAGGACACATGTCTCCAGAATGAAACCTCAGTCATGTTTGCAGGACCCATGGTTCCACAATCACACCACAGTCGTGTTCCCAGGACAAAGCTGTCCAGAATCAAACCTCAGTCATGTTCCCAGGGAACAGGGTTCCAGTAACCAACCTCAGTCATGTTGCCAAGCCACAGGTTTCCACCATCAAACCTCAGACATGTTCCCAGGCCACAGGGTTCCAGAATCAAACCGTTCTCATGTTCCCAGGCCACAGGGTTCCAGAATCCACTGATGTCATGTTCCCAGGCCACAGGATTCCAGAATAAAACCTCAGTCATGTTCCCAGGCCACAGGGTTCCAGAATCAAAACGTTCTCATGTTCCCAGTCCACAGGGTTCCAGAACCAAGCCTCAATCAGATTCCCAGGGCACAGTATTCCACAATCTAAACAGATGTCAGGTTCCCAGGCCACAAGTTTCCAGAATCACGCCTCAGTCATGTTCCCAGGCCACAGGGATCCAGAATCAAACCTCAGTCATGTTCCCAGGCCATAGGGTACCACCATCAATCCTCAGTCATATTCCCAGACCACAGGTTTCCACAATCAAACCGATTTCATGTTCCCAGGCAACAGTGTACCAGAATCCAAACCGATATAATGTTCCCAGGCCACAGGATTCCACAATCTAACATCAGTCATGTTCCCAGGCCAATGGTTTCCAGAATCAAACCACAGTCATATTCCTAGGCCACATGGTTCCAGAATCAAACCTCAGTTATATTCCCAGTCCACAGGATTCCAGAACCAAGCCTTCAGTCAGGATCCCAGGGCACAGTATTCCACAATCTAAACAGATGTCATGTTCCCAGGACACAGGTTTCCAGAATCACGCCTCAGTCATGTTCCCAGGCCACAGGGTTCCATAATCAAACCAATGTCAAATTCCTAGGCCATGGGTTTCCAGTACCAGTCCACAGTCATGTTTCCAGGGCACAGGTTTCTACAATCAAACCTCTGTCATGTTGCCAGTCCACAGGTTTCTGCCATCAAACCTCAGTCAAGTTCCCAGGCCACAGATTTCCAGAATCAAACCTCAGTCATATTCCCAGGACACATGGCTCCAGAATCAAACCTCAGTGATGTTTGCAGGACCCATGGTTCCACAATCAAACCACAGTCGTGTTCCCAGGACAAAGCTGTCCAGAATCAAACCTCAGTCATGTTCCCAGGGAACAGGGTTCCAGTAACCAACCTCAGTCATGTTGCCAAGCCACAGGTTTCCACCATCAAACCTCAGACATGTTCCCAGGACACAGGGTTCCAGAATCAAACCGTTCTCATGTTCCCAGGCTACAGGGTTCCAGAATCAACTGATGTCATGTTCCCAGGCCACAGGATTCCAGAATAAAACCTCAGTCATGTTCCCAGTCCACAGGGTTCCAGAACCAAGCCTCAGTCAGGTTCCCAGAACCCACTATTCCACAATCTAAACAGATGTCATGTTCCCAGGCCACAGGATTCCACAATCACGCCTCAGTCTTGTTCCTGGACACAGGGTTCCAGAATCAAACCAATGTCAAGTTCCCAGGCCATGGGTTTCAAGTATCAGGTCGCAGTCAGGTTTCCAGGGCACAGGGTTCTACAATCAAACCTCAGTCATGTTGCCAGTCCACAGATTTCTACCATCAATCCTCAGTCAAGTTCCCAGGCCACAGTTTTCCAGAATAACGCCTCAGTCATGTTCCCAGGCCACAGGGTTCCAGAATCCACTGATGTCATGTGCCCAGGCCACAGGATTCCAGAATAAATCCTCAGTCATGTTACAAGTCCACAGGGTTCCAGAACCAAGACTCAGTCAGGTTCCCAGGGCCCAGTATTCCACAATCTAAACAGATATCATGTTCCCAGGCCACAGGTTTCCACCATGAAACCTCATACATGTTCCCAGGCCACAGGGTTCCAGAATCAAACCGTTCTCATGTTCCCAGTCCACAGGGTTCCAGAACCAAGACTCAGTCAGGTTCCCAGGGCCCAGTATTCCACAATCTAAACAGATGTCATGTTCCCAGGCCACAGGATTCCAGAATCACGCCTCAGTCTTGTTCCTGGACACAGGGTTCCAGAATCAAACCAATGTCAAGTTCCCAGGCCATGGGTTTCAAGTATCAGGTCGCAGTCAGGTTTCCAGGGCACAGGGTTCTACAATCAAACCTCAGTCATGTTGCCAGTCCACAGATTTCTACCATCAATCCTCAGTCAAGTTCCCAGGCCACAGTTTTCCAGAATAACGCCTCAGTCATGTTCCCAGGCCACAGGGTTCCAGAATCCACTGATGTCATGTGCCCAGGCCACAGGATTCCAGAATAAATCCTCAGTCATGTTCCAAGTCCACAGGGTTCCAGAACCAAGACTCAGTCAGGTTCCCAGGGCTCAGTATTCCACAATCTAAACAGATGTCATGTTCCCAGGCCACAGGTTTCCAGAATCACGCCTCAGTCATGTTCTCAGGCCACAGGGTTCCAGAATCAAACCAATGTCAAATTCCTAGGCCATGGGTTTCCAGTACCAGGCCACAGTCATGTTTCCAGGGCACAGGGTTCTACAATCAAACCTCTGTCATGTTGCCAGTCCACAGGTTTCTGCCATCAAACCTCAGTCAAGTTCCCAGGCCACAGATTTCCAGAATCAAACCTCAGTCATATTCCCAGGCCACAGTTTTGCAGAATCACGCCTCAGTCATGTTCCCCGGCCACAGGGTTCCAGAATCCACTGATGTCATGTTCCCAGGCCACCTGACTCCAGAATAAAACCTCAGTCATGTTCCCAGTCCACAGGGTTCTAGAACCAAGTCTCAGTCAGGTTCCCAGGGCCCAGTATTCCACAATCTAAACAGATGTCATGTTGCCAAGCCACAGGTTTCCACCATGAAACCTCAGACATGTTCCCAGGCCACAGGGTTCCAGAATCAAACCGTTCTCATGTTCCAAGGCCACAGGGTTCCAGAAACCACTGATGTCATGCTCCCAGGCCACAGGATTCCAGAATAAAACCTCAGTCATGTTCCCAGTCCACAGGGTTCCAGAACCAAGACTCAGTCAGGTTCCCAGGGCCCAGTATTCCACAATCTAAACAGATGTCATGTTCCCATGCCACAGGTTTCCAGAATCAAACCTCAGTCATGTTCCCAGGCCATAGGGTTCCAGAATCAAACCATTGTCAAATTCCTAGGCCATGGGTTTCCAGTACCAGGCCACAGTCATGTTTCCAGGGCACAGGGTTCTACAATCAAACCTCAGTCATGTTCTCAGTCCACAGGGTTCCAGAACCAAGACTCAGTCATGTTCCCAGGCCAAAGGGTTCCAGAATCAAACCAATGTCAAATTCCTAGGCCATGGTTTTCCAGTACCAGGCCACAGTCATGTTTCCAGGGCACAGTGTTCTACAATCAAACCTCAGTCATGTTGCCAGTCCACAGGTTTCTGCCATCAAACCTCAGTGAAATTCCCAGGCCACAGATTTCCAGAATCAAACCTCAGTCATATTCCCAGGACACATGGTTCCAGAATCAAACCTCAGTCATGTTTGCAGGACCCATGGTTCCACAATCAAAGCACAGTCATGTTCCCAGGACAAAGCTGTCCAGAATCAAACCTCAGTCATGATCCCAGGGAACAGGGTTCCAGTAACAAACCTCAGTCATGTTACCAAGCCACAGGTTTCCACCATGAAACCTCATACATGTTCCCAGGCCACAGTGTTCCAGAATCAAGCCGTTCTCATGTTCCCAGGCCACAGGGTTCCAGAATCCACTGATGTCATGTTCCCAGGCCACAGGATTCCAGAATAAAACCTCAGTCATGTTCACAGTCCACAGGGTTCCAGAACCAAGCCTCAGTCATGTTCCCAGGGCACAGTATTCCACAATCTAAACAGATATCATGTTCCCAGGCCACAGGATTACAGAATCACGCCTCAGTCTTGTTCCTGGCCACATGGTTCCAGGATCAAACCAATGTCAAGTTCCCAGGCCATGGGTTTCAAATATCAGGTCGCAGTCATGTTTCCAGGGCACAGGGTTCTACAATCAAACCTCAGTCATGTTGCCAGTCCACAGATTTCTACCATCAATCCTCAGTCAAGTTCCCAGGCCACAGTTTTCCAGAATAACGCCCAAGTCATGTTCCCAGGCCACAGGGTTCCAGAATCCACTGATGTCATGTTCCCAGGCCACAGAATTCCAGAATAAAACCTCAGTCATGTTCCAAGTCCACAGGGTTCCAGAACCAAGACTCAGTCAGGTTCCCAGGGCCCAGTATTCCACAGTCTAAACAGATGTCATGTTCCCAGGCCACAGGTTTCCAGAATCAGGCCTCAGTCATGTTCTCAGGCCACAGGGTTCCAGAATCAAACCAATGTCAAATTCCTAGGCCATGGTTTTCCAGTACCAGGCCACAGTCATGTTTCCAGGGCACAGGGTTCTACAATCAAACCTCTGTCATGTGGCCAGTCCACAGGTTTCTGCCATCAAACCTCAGTCAAGTTCCCAGGCCACAGATTTCCAGAATCAAACCTCAGTCATATTCCCAGGACACATGGTTCCAGAATCAAACCTCAGTCATGTTTGCAGGACCCATGGTTCCACAATCAAAGCACAGTCATGTTCCCAGGACAAAGCTGTCCAGAATCAAACCTCAGTCATGTTCCCAGGGAACAGGGTTCCAGTAACAAACCTCAGTCATGTTGCCAAGCCACAGGTTTCCACCATCAAACCTCAGACATGTTCCCAGGCCACAGGGTTCCAGAATCAAACCGTTCTCATGTTCCCAGTCCACAGGGTTCCAGAACCAAGACTCAGTCAGGTTCCCAGGGCCCAGTATTCCACAATCTAAACAGATGTCATGTTCCCAGGCCACAGGATTCCAGAATCACGCCTCAGTCTTGTTCCGGGACACAGGGTTCCAGAATCAAAACAATGTCAACTTCCCAAGCCATGGGTTTCAAGTATCAGGTCGCAGTCATGTTTCCAGGGCACAGGGTTCTACAATCAAACCTCAGTCATGTTGCCAGTCCACAGATTTCTACCATCAATCCTCAGTCAAGTTCCCAGGCCACAGTTTTCCAGAATTACGCCTCAGTCATGTTCCCAGGCCACAGGGTTCCAGAATCCACTGATGTCATGTTCTCAGGCCACAGGATTCCAGAATAAATCCTCAGTCATGTTCCAAGTCCACAGGGTTCCCGAACCAAGACTCAGTCAGGTTCCCAGGGCCCAGTATTCCACAGTCTAAACAGATGTCATGTTCCCAGGTCACAGGTTTCCAGAATCACGCCTCAGTCATCTTCTCAGGCCACAGGGTTCCAGAATCAAACCAATGTCAAATTCCTAGGCCATGGTTTTCCAGTACCAGGCCACAGTCATGTTTCCAGGGCACAGGGTTCTACAATCAAACCTCTGTCATGTGTCCAGTCCACAGGTTTCTGCCATCAAACCTCAGTCAAGTTCCCAGGCCACAGATTTCCAGAATCAAACCTCAGTCATATTCCCAGGCCACAGTTTTCCAGAATCACGCCTCAGTCATGTTCCCCGGCCACAGGGTTCCAGAATCCACTGATGTCATGTTCCCAGGCCACCTGATTCCAGAATAAAACCTCAGTCATGTTCCCAGTCCACAGGGTTCCAGAATCAAGTCTCAGTCAGGTTCCCAGGGCCCAGTATTCCACAATCTAAACAGATGTCATGTTGCCAAGCCACAGGTTTCCACCATGAAACCTCAGACATGTTCCCAGGCCACAGGGTTCCAGAATCAAACCGTTCTCATGTTCCAAGGCCACAGGGTTCCAGAATCCACTGATGTCATGCTCCCAGGCCACAGGATTCCAGAATAAAACCTCAGTCATGTTCCCAGTCCACAGGGTTCCAGAACCAAGACTCAGTCAGGTTCCCAGGGCCCAGTATTCCACAATCTAAACAGATGTCATGTTCCCAGGCCACAGGTTTCCTGAATCAAACCTCAGTCATGTTCCCAGGCCATAGGGTTCCAGAATCAAACCATTGTCAAATTCCTAGGCCATGGGTTTCCAGTACCAGGCCACAGTCATGTTTCCAGGGCACAGGGTTCTACAATCAAACCTCTGTCATGTGGCCAGTCCACAGGTTTCTGCCATCAAACCTCAATCAAGTTCCCAGGCCACAGATTTCCAGAATCAAACCTCAGTCATATTCCCAGGACACATGGTTCCAGAATCAAATCTCAGTCATGTTTGCAGGACCCATGGTTCCACAAAAAAAACACAGTCATGTTCCCAGGACAAAAGTGTCCAGAATCAAACCTCAGTCATGTTCCCAGGGAACAGGGTTCCAGTAACAAACCTCAGTCATGTTACCAAGCCACAGGTTTCCACCATGAAACCTCATACATGTTCCCAGGCCACAGTGTTCCAGAATCAAGCCGTTCTCATGTTCCCAGGCCACAGGGTTCCAGAATCCACTGATGTCATGTTCCCAGGCCACAGGATTCCAGAATAAAACCTCAGTCATGTTCACAGTCCACAGGGTTCCAGAACCAAGCCTCAGTCATGTTCCCAGGGCACAGTATTCCACAATCTAAACAGATATCATGTTCCCAGGCCACAGGATTCCAGAATCACGCCTCAGTCTTGTTCCTGGCACATGGTTCCAGAATCAAACCAATGTCAAGTTCCCAGGCCATGGGTTTCAAATATCAGGTCGCAGTCATGTTTCCAGGGCACAGGGTTCTACAATCAAACCTCAGTCATGTTGCCAGTCCACAGATTTCTACCATCAATCCTCAGTCAAGTTCCCAGGCCACAGTTTTCCAGAATAACGCCTAAGTCATGTTCCCAGGCCACAGGGTTCCAGAATCCACTGATGTCATGATCCCAGGCCACAGAATTCCAGAATAAAACCTCAGTCATGTTCCAAGTCCACAGGGTTCCAGAACCAAGACTCAGTCAGGTTCCCAGGGCCCAGTATTCCACAGTCTAAACAGAAGTCATGTTCCCAGGCCACAGGTTTCCAGAATCAGGCCTCAGTCATGTTCTCAGGCCACAGGTTTCCAGAATCAACCAATGTCAAATTCCTAGGCCATGGTTTTCCAGTACCAGGCCACAGTCATGTTTCCAGGGCACAGGGTTCTACAATCAAACCTCTGTCATGTGGCCAGTCCACAGGTTTCTGCCATCAAACCTCATTCAAGTTCCCAGGCCACAGATTTCCAGAATCAAACCTCACTCATATTCCCAGGACACATGGTTCCAGAATCAAACCTCAGTCATGTTTGCAGGACCCATGGTTCCACAATCAAAGCACAGTCATGTTCCCAGGACAAAGCTGTCCAGAATCAAACCTCAGTCATGTTCCCAGGGAACAGGGTTCCAGTAACAAACCTCAGTCATGTTGCCAAGCCACAGGTTTCCACCATCAAACCTCAGACATGTTCCCAGGACACAGGGTTCCAGAATCAAACCGTTCTCATGTTCCCAGTCCACAGGGTTCCAGAACCAAGACTCAGTCAGGTTCCCAGGGCCCAGTATTCCACAATCTAAACAGATGTCATGTTCCCAGGCCACAGGATTCCAGAATCACGCCTCAGTCTTGTTCCTGGACACAGGGTTCCAGAATCAAACCAATGTCAAGTTCCCAGGCCATGGGTTTCAAGTATCAGGTCGCAGTCATGTTTCCAGGGCACAGGGTTCTACAATCAAACCTCAGTCATGTTGCCAGTCCACAGATTTCTACCATCAATCCTCAGTCAAGTTCCCATGCCACAGTTTTCCAGAATTACGCCTCAGTCATGTTCCCAGGCCACAGGGTTCCAGAATCCACTGATGTCATGTTCCCAGGCCACAGGATTCCAGAATAAATCCTCAGTCATGTTCCAAGTCCACAGGGTTCCCGAACCAAGACTCAGTCAGGTTCCCAGGGCCCAGTATTCCACAGTCTAAACAGATGTCATGTTCCCAGGTCACAGGTTTCCAGAATCACGCCTCAGTCATCTTCTCAGGCCACAGGGTTCCAGAATCCACTGATGTCATGTTCCCAGGCCACAGGATTCCAGAATAAAACCTCAGTCATGTTCCAAGTCCACAGGGTTCCAAAACCAAGACTCAGTCAGGTTCCCAGGGCCCAGTATTCCACAATCTAAACAGATATCATGTTCCCAGGCCACAGGTTTCCACCATGAAACCTCATACATGTTCCCAGGCCACAGGGTTCCAGAATCAAACCGTTCTCATGTTCCCAGTCCACAGGGTTCCAGAACCAAGTTTCAGTCAGGTTCCCAGGGCCCAGTATTCCACAATCTAAACAGATGTCATGTTCCCAGGCCACAGGATTCCAGAATCACGCCTCAGTCTTGTTCCTGGACACAGGGTTCCAGAATCAAACCAATGTCAAGTTCCCAGGCCATGGGTTTCAAGTATCAGGTCGCAGTCAGGTTTCCAGGGCACAGGGTTCTACAATCAAACCTCAGTCATGTTGCCAGTCCACAGATTTCTACCATCAATCCTCAGTCAAGTTCCCAGGCCACAGTTTTCCAGAATAACGCCTCAGTAATGTTCCCAGGCCACAGGGTTCCAGAATCCACTGATGTCATGTGCCCAGGCCACAGGATTCCAGAATAAATCCTCAGTCATGTTCCAAGTCCACAGGGTTCCAGAACCAAGACTCAGTCAGGTTCCCAGGGCTCAGTATTCCACAATCTAAACAGATGTCATGTTCCCAGGCCACAGGTTTCCAGAATCACGCCTCAGTCATGTTCTCAGGCCACAGGGTTCCAGAATCAAACCAATGTCAAATTCCTAGGCCATGGGTTTCCAGTACCAGGCCACAGTCATGTTTCCAGGGCACAGGGTTCTACAATCAAACCTCTGTCATGTGGCCAGTCCACAGGTTTCTGCCATCAAACCTCAGTCAAGTTCCCAGGCCACAGATTTCCAGAATCAAACCTCAGTCATATTCCCAGGCCACAGTTTTGCAGAATCACGCCTCAGTCATGTTCCCCGGCCACAGGGTTCCAGAATCCACTGATGTCATGTTCCCAGGCCACCTGACTCCAGAATAAAACCTCAGTCATGTTCCCAGTCCACAGGGTTCTAGAACCAAGTCTCAGTCAGGTTCCCAGGGCCCAGTATTCCACAATCTAAACAGATGTCATGTTGCCAAGCCACAGGTTTCCACCATGAAACCTCAGACATGTTCCCAGGCCACAGGGTTCCAGAATCAAACCGTTCTCATGTTCCAAGGCCACAGGGTTCCAGAAACCACTGATGTCATGCTCCCAGGCCACAGGATTCCAGAATAAAACCTCAGTCATGTTCCCAGTCCACAGGGTTCCAGAACCAAGACTCAGTCAGGTTCCCAGGGCCCAGTATTCCACAATCTAAACAGATGTCATGTTCCCATGCCACAGGTTTCCAGAATCAAACCTCAGTCATGTTCCCAGGCCATAGGGTTCCAGAATCAAACCATTGTCAAATTCCTAGGCCATGGGTTTCCAGTACCAGGCCACAGTCATGTTTCCAGGGCACAGGGTTCTACAATCAAACCTCAGTCATGTTCTCAGTCCACAGGGTTCCAGAACCAAGACTCAGTCATGTTCCCAGGCCAAAGGGTTCCAGAATCAAACCAATGTTAAATTCCTAGGCCATGGTTTTCCAGTACCAGGCCACAGTCATGTTTCCAGGGCACAGGGTTCTACAATCAAACCTCAGTCATGTTGCCAGTCCACAGGTTTCTGCCATCAAACCTCAGTGAAATTCCCAGGCCACAGATTTCCAGAATCAAACCTCAGTCATATTCCCAGGACACATGGTTCCAGAATCAAACCTCAATCATGTTTGCAGGACCCATGGTTCCACAATCAAAGCACAGTCATGTTCCCAGGACAAAGCTGTCCAGAATCAAACCTCAGTCATGATCCCAGGGAACAGGGTTCCAGTAACAAACCTCAGTCATGTTACCAAGCCACAGGTTTCCACCATGAAACCTCATACATGTTCCCAGGCCACAGTGTTCCAGAATCAAGCCGTTCTCATGTTCCCAGGCCACAGGGTTCCAGAATCCACTGATGTCATGTTCCCAGGCCACAGGATTCCAGAATAAAACCTCAGTCATGTTCACAGTCCACAGGGTTCCAGAACCAAGCCTCAGTCATGTTCCCAGGGCACAGTATTCCACAATCTAAACAGATATCATGTTCCCAGGCCACAGGATTACAGAATCACGCCTCAGTCTTGTTCCTGGCCACATGGTTCCAGAATCAAACCAATGTCACGTTCCCAGGCCATGGGTTTCAAATATCAGGTCGCAGTCATGTTTCCAGGGAACAGGGTTCTACAATCAAACCTCAGTCATGTTGCCAGTCCACAGATTTCTACCATCAATCCTCAGTCAAGTTCCCAGGCCACAGTTTTCCAGAATAACGCCTCAGTCATGTTCCCAGGCCACAGGGTTCCAGAATCCACTGATGTCATGTTCCCAGGCCACAGAATTCCAGAATAAAACCTCAGTCAAGTTCCAAGTCCACAGGGTTCCAGAACCAAGACTCAGTCAGGTTCCCAGGGCCCAGTATTCCACAGTCTAAACAGATGTCATGTTCCCAGGTCACAGGTTTCCAGAATCAGGCCTCAGTCATGTTCTCAGGCCACAGGGTTCCAGAATCAAACCAATGTCAAATTCCTAGGCCATGGTTTTCCAGTACCAGGCCACAGTCATGTTTCCAGGGCACAGGGTTCTACAATCAAACCTCTGTCATGTGTCCAGTCCACAGGTTTCTGCCATCAAACCTCAGTCAAGTTCCCAGGCCACAGATTTCCAGAATCAAACCTCAGTCATATTCCCAGGCCACAGTTTTCCAGAATCACGCCTCAGTCATGTTCCCCGGCCACAGGGTTCCAGAATCCACTGATGTCATGTTCCCAGGCCACCTGATTCCAGAATAAAACCTCAGTCATGTTCCCAGTCCACAGGGTTCCAGAATCAAGTCTCAGTCAGGTTCCCAGGGCCCAGTATTCCACAATCTAAACAGATGTCATGTTGCCAAGCCACAGGTTTCCACCATGAAACCTCAGACATGTTCCCAGGCCACAGGGTTCCAGAATCAAACCGTTCTCATGTTCCAAGGCCACAGGGTTCCAGAATCCACTGATGTCATGCTCCCAGGCCACAGGATTCCAGAATAAAACCTCAGTCATGTTCCCAGTCCACAGGGTTCCAGAACCAAGACTCAGTCAGGTTCCCAGGGCCCAGTATTCCACAATCTAAACAGATGTCATGTTCCCAGGCCACAGGTTTCCTGAATCAAACCTCAGTCATGTTCCCAGGCCATAGGGTTCCAGAATCAAACCATTGTCAAATTCCTAGGCCATGGGTTTCCAGTACCAGGCCACAGTCATGTTTCCAGGGCACAGGGTTCTACAATCAAACCTCTGTCATGTGGCCAGTCCACAGGTTTCTGCCATCAAACCTCAATCAAGTTCCCAGGCCACAGATTTCCAGAATCAAACCTCAGTCATATTCCCAGGACACATGGTTCCAGAATCAAATCTCAGTCATGTTTGCAGGACCCATGGTTCCACAAAAAAAACACAGTCATGTTCCCAGGACAAAAGTGTCCAGAATCAAACCTCAGTCATGTTCCCAGGGAACAGGGTTCCAGTAACAAACCTCAGTCATGTTACCAAGCCACAGGTTTCCACCATGAAACCTCATACATGTTCCCAGGCCACAGTGTTCCAGAATCAAGCCGTTCTCATGTTCCCAGGCCACAGGGTTCCAGAATCCACTGATGTCATGTTCCCAGGCCACAGGATTCCAGAATAAAACCTCAGTCATGTTCACAGTCCACAGGGTTCCAGAACCAAGCCTCAGTCATGTTCCCAGGGCACAGTATTCCACAATCTAAACAGATATCATGTTCCCAGGCCACAGGATTCCAGAATCACGCCTCAGTCTTGTTCCTGGCCACATGGTTCCAGAATCAAACCAATGTCAAGTTCCCAGGCCATGGGTTTCAAATATCAGGTCGCAGTCATGTTTCCAGGGCACAGGGTTCTACAATCAAACCTCAGTCATGTTGCCAGTCCACAGATTTCTACCATCAATCCTCAGTCAAGTTCCCAGGCCACAGTTTTCCAGAATAATGCCTAAGTCATGTTCCCAGGTCACAGGGTTCCAGAATCCACTGATGTCATGATCCCAGGCCACAGAATTCCAGAATAAAACCTCAGTCATGTTCCAAGTCCACAGGGTTCCAGAACCAAGACTCAGTCAGGTTCCCAGGGCCCAGTATTCCACAGTCTAAACAGATGTCATGTTCCCAGGCCACAGGTTTCCAGAATCAGGCCTCAGTCATGTTCTCAGGCCACAGGTTTCCAGAATCAACCAATGTCAAATTCCTAGGCCATGGTTTTCCAGTACCAGGCCACAGTCATGTTTCCAGGGCACAGGGTTCTACAATCAAACCTCTGTCATGTGGCCAGTCCACAGGTTTCTGCCATCAAACCTCATTCAAGTTCCCAGGCCACAGATTTCCAGAATCAAACCTCACTCATATTCCCAGGACACATGGTTCCAGAATCAAACCTCAGTCATGTTTGCAGGACCCATGGTTCCACAATCAAAGCACAGTCATGTTCCCAGGACAAAGCTGTCCAGAATCAAACCTCAGTCATGTTCCCAGGGAACAGGGTTCCAGTAACAAACCTCAGTCATGTTGCCAAGCCACAGGTTTCCACCATCAAACCTCAGACATGTTCCCAGGCCACAGGGTTCCAGAATCAAACCGTTCTCATGTTCCCAGTCCACAGGGTTCCAGAACCAAGACTCAGTCAGGTTCCCAGGGCCCAGTATTCCACAATCTAAACAGATGTCATGTTCCCAGGCCACAGGATTCCAGAATCACGCCTCAGTCTTGTTCCGGGACACAGGGTTCCAGAATCAAACCAATGTCAACTTCCCAGGCCATGGGTTTCAAGTATCAGGTCGCAGTCATGTTTCCAGGGCACAGGGTTCTACAATCAAACCTCAGTCATGTTGCCAGTCCACAGATTTCTACCATCAATCCTCAGTCAAGTTCCCAGGCCACAGTTTTCCAGAATTACGCCTCAGTCATGTTCCCAGGCCACAGGGTTCCAGAATCCACTGATGTCATGTTCCCAGGCCACAGGATTCCAGAATAAATCCTCAGTCATGTTCCAAGTCCACAGGGTTCCCGAACCAAGACTCAGTCAGGTTCCCAGGGCCCAGTATTCCACAGTCTAAACAGATGTCATGTTCCCAGGTCACAGGTTTCCAGAATCACGCCTCAGTCATCTTCTCAGGCCACAGGGTTCCAGCATCAAACCAATGTCAAATTCCTAGGCCATGGTTTTCCAGTACCAGGCCACAGTCATGTTTCCAGGGCACAGGGTTCTACAATCAAACCTCTGTCATGTGTCCAGTCCACAGGTTTCTGCCATCAAACCTCAGTCAAGTTCCCAGGCCACAGATTTCCAGAATCAAACCTCAGTCATATTCCCAGGCCACAGTTTTCCAGAATCACGCCTCAGTCATGTTCCCCGGCCACAGGGTTCCAGAATCCACTGATGTCATGTTCCCAGGCCACCTGATTCCAGAATAAAACCTCAGTCATGTTCCCAGTCCACAGGGTTCCAGAATCAAGTCTCAGTCAGGTTCCCAGGGCCCAGTATTCCACAATCTAAACAGATGTCATGTTGCCAAGCCACAGGTTTCCACCATGAAACCTCAGACATGTTCCCAGGCCACAGGGTTCCAGAATCAAACCGTTCTCATGTTCCAAGGCCACAGGGTTCCAGAATCCACTGATGTCATGCTCCCAGGCCACAGGATTCCAGAATAAAACCTCAGTCATGTTCCCAGTCCACAGGGTTCCAGAACCAAGACTCAGTCAGGTTCCCAGGGCCCAGTATTCCACAATCTAAACAGATGTCATGTTCCCAGGCCACAGGTTTCCTGAATCAAACCTCAGTCATGTTCCCAGGCCATAGGGTTCCAGAATCAAACCATTGTCAAATTCCTAGGCCATGGGTTTCCAGTACCAGGCCACAGTCATGTTTCCAGGGCACAGGGTTCTACAATCAAACCTCTGTCATGTGGCCAGTCCACAGGTTTCTGCCATCAAACCTCAATCAAGTTCCCAGGCCACAGATTTCCAGAATCAAACCTCAGTCATATTCCCAGGACACATGGTTCCAGAATCAAATCTCAGTCATGTTTGCAGGACCCATGGTTCCACAAAAAAAACACAGTCGTGTTCCCAGGACAAAAGTGTCCAGAATCAAACCTCAGTCATGTTCCCAGGGAACAGGGTTCCAGTAACAAACCTCAGTCATGTTACCAAGCCACAGGTTTCCACCATGAAACCTCATACATGTTCCCAGGCCACAGTGTTCCAGAATCAAGCCGTTCTCATGTTCCCAGGCCACAGGGTTCCAGAATCCACTGATGTCATGTTCCCAGGCCACAGGATTCCAGAATAAAACCTCAGTCATGTTCACAGTCCACAGGGTTCCAGAACCAAGCCTCAGTCATGTTCCCAGGGCACAGTATTCCACAATCTAAACAGATATCATGTTCCCAGGCCACAGGATTCCAGAATCACGCCTCAGTCTTGTTCCTGGCCACATGGTTCCAGAATCAAACCAATGTCAAGTTCCCAGGCCATGGGTTTCAAATATCAGGTCGCAGTCATGTTTCCAGGGCACAGGGTTCTACAATCAAACCTCAGTTATGTTGCCAGTCCACAGATTTCTACCATCAAACCTCAGTCAAGTTCCCAGGCCACAGTTTTCCAGAATAACGCCTAAGTCATGTTCCCAGGCCACAGGGTTCCAGAATCCACTGATGTCATGATCCCAGGCCACAGAATTCCAGAATAAAACCTCAGTCATGTTCCAAGTCCACAGGGTTCCAGAACCAAGACTCACTCAGGTTCCCAGGGCCCAGTATTCCACAGTCTAAACAGAAGTCATGTTCCCAGGCCACAGGTTTCCAGAATCAGGCCTCAGTCATGTTCTCAGGCCACAGGTTTCCAGAATCAACCAATGTCAAATTCCTAGGCCATGGTTTTCCAGTACCAGGCCACAGTCATGTTTCCAGGGCACAGGGTTCTACAATCAAACCTCTGTCATGTGGCCAGTCCACAGGTTTCTGCCATCAAACCTCATTCAAGTTCCCAGGCCACAGATTTCCAGAATCAAACCTCACTCATATTCCCAGGACACATGGTTCCAGAATCAAACCTCAGTCATGTTTGCAGGACCCATGGTTCCACAATCAAAGCACAGTCATGTTCCCAGGACAAAGCTGTCCAGAATCAAACCTCAGTCATGTTCCCAGGGAACAGGGTTCCAGTAACAAACCTCAGTCATGTTGCCAAGCCACAGGTTTCCACCATCAAACCTCAGACATGTTCCCAGGCCACAGGGTTCCAGAATCAAACCGTTCTCATGTTCCCAGTCCACAGGGTTCCAGAACCAAGACTCAGTCAGGTTCCCAGGGCCCAGTATTCCACAATCTAAACAGATGTCATGTTCCCAGGCCACAGGATTCCAGAATCACGCCTCAGTCTTGTTCCTGGACACAGGGTTCCAGAATCAAACCAATGTCAAGTTCCCAGGCCATGGGTTTCAAGTATCAGGTCGCAGTCATGTTTCCAGGGCACAGGGTTCTACAATCAAACCTCAGTCATGTTGCCAGTCCACAGATTTCTACCATCAATCCTCAGTCAAGTTCCCAGGCCACAGTTTTCCAGAATTACGCCTCAGTCATGTTCCCAGGCCACAGGGTTCCAGAATCCACTGATGTCATGTTCCCAGGCCACAGGATTCCAGAATAAATCCTCAGTCATGTTCCAAGTCCACAGGGTTCCAGAACCAAGACTCAGTCAGGTTCCCAGGGCCCAGTATTCCACAGTCTAAACAGATGTCATGTTCCCAGGTCACAGGTTTCCAGAATCACGCCTCAGTCATCTTCTCAGGCCACAGGGTTCCAGAATCCACTGATGTCATGTTCCCAGGCCACAGGATTCCAGAATAAAACCTCAGTCATGTTCCAAGTCCACAGGGTTCCAGAACCAAGACTCAGTCAGGTTCCCAGGGCCCAGTATTCCACAATCTAAACAGATATCATGTTCCCAGGCCACAGGTTTCCACCATGAAACCTCATACATGTTCCCAGGCCACAGGGTTCCAGAATCAAACCGTTCTCATGTTCCCAGTCCACAGGGTTCCAGAACCAAGTTTCAGTCAGGTTCCCAGGGCCCAGTATTCCACAATCTAAACAGATGTCATGTTCCCAGGCCACAGGATTCCAGAATCACGCCTCAGTCTTGTTCCTGGACACAGGGTTCCAGAATCAAACCAATGTCAAGTTCCCAGGCCATGGGTTTCAAGTATCAGGTCGCAGTCAGGTTTCCAGGGCACAGGGTTCTACAATCAAACCTCAGTCATGTTGCCAGTCCACAGATTTCTACCATCAATCCTCAGTCAAGTTCCCAGGCCACAGTTTTCCAGAATAACGCCTCAGTCATGTTCCCAGGCCACAGGGTTCCAGAATCCACTGATGTCATGTGCCCAGGCCACAGGATTCCAGAATAAATCCTCAGTCATGTTCCAAGTCCACAGGGTTCCAGAACCAAGACTCAGTCAGGTTCCCAGGGCTCAGTATTCCACAATCTAAACAGATGTCATGTTCCCAGGCCACAGGTTTCCAGAATCACGCCTCAGTCATGTTCTCAGGCCACAGGGTTCCAGAATCAAACCAATGTCAAATTCCTAGGCCATGGTTTTCCAGTACCAGGCCACAGTCATGTTTCCAGGGCACAGGGTTCTACAATCAAACCTCTGTCATGTGTCCAGTCCACAGGTTTCTGCCATCAAACCTCAGTCAAGTTCCCAGGCCACAGATTTCCAGAATCAAACCTCAGTCATATTCCCAGGCCACAGTTTTCCAGAATCACGCCTCAGTCATGTTCCCCGGCCACAGGGTTCCAGAATCCACTGATGTCATGTTCCCAGGCCACCTGATTCCAGAATAAAACCTCAGTCATGTTCCCAGTCCACAGGGTTCCAGAATCAAGTCTCAGTCAGGTTCCCAGGGCCCAGTATTCCACAATCTAAACAGATGTCATGTTGCCAAGCCACAGGTTTCCACCATGAAACCTCAGACATGTTCCCAGGCCACAGGGTTCCAGAATCAAACCGTTCTCATGTTCCAAGGCCACAGGGTTCCAGAATCCACTGATGTCATGCTCCCAGGCCACAGGATTCCAGAATAAAACCTCAGTCATGTTCCCAGTCCACAGGGTTCCAGAACCAAGACTCAGTCAGGTTCCCAGGGCCCAGTATTCCACAATCTAAACAGATGTCATGTTCCCAGGCCACAGGTTTCCTGAATCAAACCTCAGTCATGTTCCCAGGCCATAGGGTTCCAGAATCAAACCATTGTCAAATTCCTAGGCCATGGGTTTCCAGTACCAGGCCACAGTCATGTTTCCAGGGCACAGGGTTCTACAATCAAACCTCTGTCATGTGGCCAGTCCACAGGTTTCTGCCATCAAACCTCAATCAAGTTCCCAGGCCACAGATTTCCAGAATCAAACCTCAGTCATATTCCCAGGACACATGGTTCCAGAATCAAATCTCAGTCATGTTTGCAGGACCCATGGTTCCACAAAAAAAACACAGTCGTGTTCCCAGGACAAAAGTGTCCAGAATCAAACCTCAGTCATGTTCCCAGGGAACAGGGTTCCAGTAACAAACCTCAGTCATGTTACCAAGCCACAGGTTTCCACCATGAAACCTCATACATGTTCCCAGGCCACAGTGTTCCAGAATCAAGCCGTTCTCATGTTCCCAGGCCACAGGGTTCCAGAATCCACTGATGTCATGTTCCCAGGCCACAGGATTCCAGAATAAAACCTCAGTCATGTTCACAGTCCACAGGGTTCCAGAACCAAGCCTCAGTCATGTTCCCAGGGCACAGTATTCCACAATCTAAACAGATATCATGTTCCCAGGCCACAGGATTCCAGAATCACGCCTCAGTCTTGTTCCTGGCCACATGGTTCCAGAATCAAACCAATGTCAAGTTCCCAGGCCATGGGTTTCAAATATCAGGTCGCAGTCATGTTTCCAGGGCACAGGGTTCTACAATCAAACCTCAGTTATGTTGCCAGTCCACAGATTTCTACCATCAAACCTCAGTCAAGTTCCCAGGCCACAGTTTTCCAGAATAACGCCTAAGTCATGTTCCCAGGCCACAGGGTTCCAGAATCCACTGATGTCATGATCCCAGGCCACAGAATTCCAGAATAAAACCTCAGTCATGTTCCAAGTCCACAGGGTTCCAGAACCAAGACTCACTCAGGTTCCCAGGGCCCAGTATTCCACAGTCTAAACAGAAGTCATGTTCCCAGGCCACAGGTTTCCAGAATCAGGCCTCAGTCATGTTCTCAGGCCACAGGTTTCCAGAATCAACCAATGTCAAATTCCTAGGCCATGGTTTTCCAGTACCAGGCCACAGTCATGTTTCCAGGGCACAGGGTTCTACAATCAAACCTCTGTCATGTGGCCAGTCCACAGGTTTCTGCCATCAAACCTCATTCAAGTTCCCAGGCCACAGATTTCCAGAATCAAACCTCACTCATATTCCCAGGACACATGGTTCCAGAATCAAACCTCAGTCATGTTTGCAGGACCCATGGTTCCACAATCAAAGCACAGTCATGTTCCCAGGACAAAGCTGTCCAGAATCAAACCTCAGTCATGTTCCCAGGGAACAGGGTTCCAGTAACAAACCTCAGTCATGTTGCCAAGCCACAGGTTTCCACCATCAAACCTCAGACATGTTCCCAGGCCACAGGGTTCCAGAATCAAACCGTTCTCATGTTCCCAGTCCACAGGGTTCCAGAACCAAGACTCAGTCAGGTTCCCAGGGCCCAGTATTCCACAATCTAAACAGATGTCATGTTCCCAGGCCACAGGATTCCAGAATCACGCCTCAGTCTTGTTCCTGGACACAGGGTTCCAGAATCAAACCAATGTCAAGTTCCCAGGCCATGGGTTTCAAGTATCAGGTCGCAGTCATGTTTCCAGGGCACAGGGTTCTACAATCAAACCTCAGTCATGTTGCCAGTCCACAGATTTCTACCATCAATCCTCAGTCAAGTTCCCAGGCCACAGTTTTCCAGAATTACGCCTCAGTCATGTTCCCAGGCCACAGGGTTCCAGAATCCACTGATGTCATGTTCCCAGGCCACAGGATTCCAGAATAAATCCTCAGTCATGTTCCAAGTCCACAGGGTTCCAGAACCAAGACTCAGTCAGGTTCCCAGGGCCCAGTATTCCACAGTCTAAACAGATGTCATGTTCCCAGGTCACAGGTTTCCAGAATCACGCCTCAGTCATCTTCTCAGGCCACAGGGTTCCAGAATCCACTGATGTCATGTTCCCAGGCCACAGGATTCCAGAATAAAACCTCAGTCATGTTCCAAGTCCACAGGGTTCCAGAACCAAGACTCAGTCAGGTTCCCAGGGCCCAGTATTCCACAATCTAAACAGATATCATGTTCCCAGGCCACAGGTTTCCACCATGAAACCTCATACATGTTCCCAGGCCACAGGGTTCCAGAATCAAACCGTTCTCATGTTCCCAGTCCACAGGGTTCCAGAACCAAGTTTCAGTCAGGTTCCCAGGGCCCAGTATTCCACAATCTAAACAGATGTCATGTTCCCAGGCCACAGGATTCCAGAATCACGCCTCAGTCTTGTTCCTGGACACAGGGTTCCAGAATCAAACCAATGTCAAGTTCCCAGGCCATGGGTTTCAAGTATCAGGTCGCAGTCAGGTTTCCAGGGCACAGGGTTCTACAATCAAACCTCAGTCATGTTGCCAGTCCACAGATTTCTACCATCAATCCTCAGTCAAGTTCCCAGGCCACAGTTTTCCAGAATAACGCCTCAGTCATGTTCCCAGGCCACAGGGTTCCAGAATCCACTGATGTCATGTGCCCAGGCCACAGGATTCCAGAATAAATCCTCAGTCATGTTCCAAGTCCACAGGGTTCCAGAACCAAGACTCAGTCAGGTTCCCAGGGCTCAGTATTCCACAATCTAAACAGATGTCATGTTCCCAGGCCACAGGTTTCCAGAATCACGCCTCAGTCATGTTCTCAGGCCACAGGGTTCCAGAATCAAACCAATGTCAAATTCCTAGGCCATGGGTTTCCAGTACCAGGCCACAGTCATGTTTCCAGGGCACAGGGTTCTACAATCAAACCTCTGTCATGTGGCCAGTCCACAGGTTTCTGCCATCAAACCTCAGTCAAGTTCCCAGGCCACAGATTTCCAGAATCAAACCTCAGTCATATTCCCAGGCCACAGTTTTGCAGAATCACGCCTCAGTCATGTTCCCCGGCCACAGGGTTCCAGAATCCACTGATGTCATGTTCCCAGGCCACCTGACTCCAGAATAAAACCTCAGTCATGTTCCCAGTCCACAGGGTTCTAGAACCAAGTCTCAGTCAGGTTCCCAGGGCCCAGTATTCCACAATCTAAACAGATGTCATGTTGCCAAGCCACAGGTTTCCGCCATGAAACCTCAGACATGTTCCCAGGCCACAGGGTTCCAGAATCAAACCGTTCTCATGTTCCAAGGCCACAGGGTTCCAGAAACCACTGATGTCATGCTCCCAGGCCACAGGATTCCAGAATAAAACCTCAGTCATGTTCCCAGTCCACAGGGTTCCAGAACCAAGACTCAGTCAGATTCCCAGGGCCCAGTATTCCACAATCTAAACAGATGTCATGTTCCCATGCCACAGGTTTCCAGAATCAAACCTCAGTCATGTTCCCAGGCCATAGGGTTCCAGAATCAAACCATTGTCAAATTCCTAGGCCATGGGTTTCCAGTACCAGGCCACAGTCATGTTTCCAGGGCACAGGGTTCTACAATCAAACCTCAGTCATGTTCTCAGTCCACAGGGTTCCAGAACCAAGACTCAGTCATGTTCCCAGGCCAAAGGGTTCCAGAATCAAACCAATGTCAAATTCCTAGGCCATGGTTTTCCAGTACCAGGCCACAGTCATGTTTCCAGGGCACAGGGTTCTACAATCAAACCTCAGTCATGTTGCCAGTCCACAGGTTTCTGCCATCAAACCTCAGTGAAATTCCCAGGCCACAGATTTCCAGAATCAAACCTCAGTCATATTCCCAGGACACATGGTTCCAGAATCAAACCTCAGTCATGTTTGCAGGACCCATGGTTCCACAATCAAAGCACAGTCATGTTCCCAGGACAAAGCTGTCCAGAATCAAACCTCAGTCATGATCCCAGGGAACAGGGTTCCAGTAACAAACCTCAGTCATGTTACCAAGCCACAGGTTTCCACCATGAAACCTCATACATGTTCCCAGGCCACAGTGTTCCAGAATCAAGCCGTTCTCATGTTCCCAGGCCACAGGGTTCCAGAATCCACTGATGTCATGTTCCCAGGCCACAGGATTCCAGAATAAAACCTCAGTCATGTTCACAGTCCACAGGGTTCCAGAACCAAGCCTCAGTCATGTTCCCAGGGCACAGTATTCCACAATCTAAACAGATATCATGTTCCCAGGCCACAGGATTACAGAATCACGCCTCAGTCTTGTTCCTGGCCACATGGTTCCAGAATCAAACCAATGTCAAGTTCCCAGGCCATGGGTTTCATATATCAGGTCGCAGTCATGTTTCCAGGGCACAGGGTTCTACAATCAAACCTCAGTCATGTTGCCAGTCCACAGATTTCTACCATCAATCCTCAGTCAAGTTCCCAGGCCACAGTTTTCCAGAATAACGCCTCAGTCATGTTCCCAGGCCACAGGGTTCCAGAATCCACTGATGTCATGTTCCCAGGCCACAGAATTCCAGAATAAAACCTCAGTCATGTTCCAAGTCCACAGGGTTCCAGAACCAAGACTCAGTCAGGTTCCCAGGGCCCAGTATTCCACAGTCTAAACAGATGTCATGTTCCCAGGCCACAGGTTTCCAGAATCAGGCCTCAGTCATGTTCTCAGGCCACAGGGTTCCAGAATCAAACCAATGTCAAATTCCTAGGCCATGGTTTTCCAGTACCAGGCCACAGTCATGTTTCCAGGGCACAGGGTTCTACAATCAAACCTCTGTCATGTGGCCAGTCCACAGGTTTCTGCCATCAAACCTCAGTCAAGTTCCCAGGCCACAGATTTCCAGAATCAAACCTCAGTCATATTCCCAGGACACATGGTTCCAGAATCAAACCTCAGTCATGTTTGCAGGACCCATGGTTCCACAATCAAAGCACAGTCATGTTCCCAGGACAAAGCTGTCCAGAATCAAACCTCAGTCATGTTCCCAGGGAACAGGGTTCCAGTAACAAACCTCAGTCATGTTGCCAAGCCACAGGTTTCCACCATCAAACCTCAGACATGTTCCCAGGCCACAGGGTTCCAGAATCAAACCGTTCTCATGTTCCCAGTCCACAGGGTTCCAGAACCAAGACTCAGTCAGGTTCCCAGGGCCCAGTATTCCACAATCTAAACAGATGTCATGTTCCCAGGCCACAGGATTCCAGAATCACGCCTCAGTCTTGTTCCTGGACACAGGGTTCCAGAATCAAACCAATGTCAAGTTCCCAGGCCATGGGTTTCAAGTATCAGGTCGCAGTCATGTTTCCAGGGCACAGGGTTCTACAATCAAACCTCAGTCATGTTGCCAGTCCACAGATTTCTACCATCAATCCTCAGTCAAGTTCCCAGGCCACAGTTTTCCAGAATTACGCCTCAGTCATGTTCCCAGGCCACAGGGTTCCAGAATCCACTGATGTCATGTTCTCAGGCCACAGGATTCCAGAATAAATCCTCAGTCATGTTCCAAGTCCACAGGGTTCCCGAACCAAGACTCAGTCAGGTTCCCAGGGCCCAGTATTCCACAGTCTAAACAGATGTCATGTTCCCAGGTCACAGGTTTCCAGAATCACGCCTCAGTCATCTTCTCAGGCCACAGGGTTCCAGAATCAAACCAATGTCAAATTCCTAGGCCATGGTTTTCCAGTACCAGGCCACAGTCATGTTTCCAGGGCACAGGGTTCTACAATCAAACCTCTGTCATGTGTCCAGTCCACAGGTTTCTGCCATCAAACCTCAGTCAAGTTCCCAGGCCACAGATTTCCAGAATCAAACCTCAGTCATATTCCCAGGCCACAGTTTTCCAGAATCACGCCTCAGTCATGTTCCCCGGCCACAGGGTTCCAGAATCCACTGATGTCATGTTCCCAGGCCACCTGATTCCAGAATTATACCTCAGTCATGTTCCCAGTCCACAGGGTTCCAGAATCAAGTCTCAGTCAGGTTCCCAGGGCCCAGTATTCCACAATCTAAACAGATGTCATGTTGCCAAGCCACAGGTTTCCACCATGAAACCTCAGACATGTTCCCAGGCCACAGGGTTCCAGAATCAAACCGTTCTCATGTTCCAAGGCCACAGGGTTCCAGAATCCACTGATGTCATGCTCCCAGGCCACAGGATTCCAGAATAAAACCTCAGTCATGTTCCCAGTCCACAGGGTTCCAGAACCAAGACTCAGTCAGGTTCCCAGGGCCCAGTATTCCACAGTCTAAACAGATGTCATGTTCCCAGGCCACAGGTTTCCTGAATCAAACCTCAGTCATGTTCCCAGGCCATAGGGTTCCAGAATCAAACCATTGTCAAATTCCTAGGCCATGGGTTTCCAGTACCAGGCCACAGTCATGTTTCCAGGGCACAGGGTTCTACAATCAAACCTCTGTCATGTGGCCAGTCCACAGGTTTCTGCCATCAAACCTCAATCAAGTTCCCAGGCCACAGATTTCCAGAATCAAACCTCAGTCATATTCCCAGGACACATGGTTCCAGAATCAAATCTCAGTCATGTTTGCAGGACCCATGGTTCCACAAAAAAAACACAGTCATGTTCCCAGGACAAAAGTGTCCAGAATCAAACCTCAGTCATGTTCCCAGGGAACAGGGTTCCAGTAACAAACCTCAGTCATGTTACCAAGCCACAGGTTTCCACCATGAAACCTCATACATGTTCCCAGGCCACAGTGTTCCAGAATCAAGCCGTTCTCATGTTCCCAGGCCACAGGGTTCCAGAATCCACTGATGTCATGTTCCCAGGCCACAGGATTCCAGAATAAAACCTCAGTCATGTTCACAGTCCACAGGGTTCCAGAACCAAGCCTCAGTCATGTTCCCAGGGCACAGTATTCCACAATCTAAACAGATATCATGTTCCCAGGCCACAGGATTCCAGAATCACGCCTCAGTCTTGTTCCTGGCCACATGGTTCCAGAATCAAACCAATGTCAAGTTCCCAGGCCATGGGTTTCAAATATCAGGTCGCAGTCATGTTTCCAGGGCACAGGGTTCTACAATCAAACCTCAGTCATGTTGCCAGTCCACAGATTTCTACCATCAATCCTCAGTCAAGTTCCCAGGCCACAGTTTTCCAGAATAACGCCTAAGTCATGTTCCCAGGTCACAGGGTTCCAGAATCCACTGATGTCATGATCCCAGGCCACAGAATTCCAGAATAAAACCTCAGTCATGTTCCAAGTCCACAGGGTTCCAGAACCAAGACTCAGTCAGGTTCCCAGGGCCCAGTATTCCACAGTCTAAACAGATGTCATGTTCCCAGGCCACAGGTTTCCAGAATCAGGCCTCAGTCATGTTCTCAGGCCACAGGTTTCCAGAATCAACCAATGTCAAATTCCTAGGCCATGGTTTTCCAGTACCAGGCCACAGTCATGTTTCCAGGGCACAGGGTTCTACAATCAAACCTCTGTCATGTGGCCAGTCCACAGGTTTCTGCCATCAAACCTCATTCAAGTTCCCAGGCCACAGATTTCCAGAATCAAACCTCACTCATATTCCCAGGACACATGGTTCCAGAATCAAACCTCAGTCATGTTTGCAGGACCCATGGTTCCACAATCAAAGCACAGTCATGTTCCCAGGACAAAGCTGTCCAGAATCAAACCTCAGTCATGTTCCCAGGGAACAGGGTTCCAGTAACAAACCTCAGTCATGTTGCCAAGCCACAGGTTTCCACCATCAAACCTCAGACATGTTCCCAGGCCACAGGGTTCCAGAATCAAACCGTTCTCATGTTCCCAGTCCACAGGGTTCCAGAACCAAGACTCAGTCAGGTTCCCAGGGCCCAGTATTCCACAATCTAAACAGATGTCATGTTCCCAGGCCACAGGATTCCAGAATCACGCCTCAGTCTTGTTCCTGGACACAGGGTTCCAGAATCAAACCAATGTCAAGTTCCCAGGCCATGGGTTTCAAGTATCAGGTCGCAGTCATGTTTCCAGGGCACAGGGTTCTACAATCAAACCTCAGTCATGTTGCCAGTCCACAGATTTCTACCATCAATCCTCAGTCAAGTTCCCAGGCCAAAGTTTTCCAGAATTACGCCTCAGTCATGTTCCCAGGCCACAGGGTTCCAGAATCCACTGATGTCATGTTCCCAGGCCACAGGATTCCAGAATAAATCCTCAGTCATGTTCCAAGTCCACAGGGTTCCAGAACCAAGACTCAGTCAGGTTCCCAGGGCCCAGTATTCCACAGTCTAAACAGATGTCATGTTCCCAGGTCACAGGTTTCCAGAATCACGCCTCAGTCATCTTCTCAGGCCACAGGGTTCCAGAATCAAACCAATGTCAAATTCCTAGGCCATGGTTTTCCAGTACCAGGCCACAGTCATGTTTCCAGGGCACAGGGTTCTACAATCAAACCTCTGTCATGTGGCCAGTCCACAGGTTTCTGCCATCAAACCTCAGTCAAGTTCCCAGGCCACAGATTTCCAGAATCAAACCTCAGTCATATTCCCAGGCCACAGTTTTGCAGAATCACGCCTCAGTCATGTTCCCCGGCCACAGGGTTCCAGAATCCACTGATGTCATGTTCCCAGGCCACCTGATTCCAGAATAAAACCTCAGTCATGTTCCCAGTCCACAGGGTTCTAGAACCAAGTCTCAGTCAGGTTCCCAGGGCCCAGTATTCCACAATCTAAACAGATGTCATGTTGCCAAGCCACAGGTTTCCACCATGAAACCTCAGACATGTTCCCAGGCCACAGGGTTCCAGAATCAAACCGTTCTCATGTTCCAAGGCCACAGGGTTCCGGAATCCACTGATGTCATGCTCCCAGGCCACAGGATTCCAGAATAAAACCTCAGTCATGTTCCCAGTCCACAGGGTTCCAGAACCAAGACTCAGTCAGGTTCCCAGGGCCCAGTATTCCACAGTCTAAACAGATGTCATGTTCAAAGGCCACAGGTTTCCAGAATCAGGCCTCAGTCATGTTCTCAGGCCACAGGGTTCCAGAATCAAACCATTGTCAAATTCCTAGGCCATGGGTTTCCAGTACCAGGCCACAGTCATGTTTCCAGGGCACAGGGTTCTACAATCAAACCTCAGTCATGTTCTCAGTCCACAGGGTTCCAGAACCAAGACTCAGTCATGTTCCCAGGCCAAAGGGTTCCAGAATCAAACCAATGTCAAATTCCTAGGCCATGGTTTTCCAGTACCAGGCCACAGTCATGTTTCCAGGGCACAGGGTTCTACAATCAAACCTCAGTCATGTTGCCAGTCCACAGGTTTCTGCCATCAAACCTCAGTGAAATTCCCAGGCCACAGATTTCCAGAATCAAACCTCAGTCATATTCCCAGGACACATGGTTCCAGAATCAAACCTCAGTCATGTTTGCAGGACCCATGGTTCCACAATCAAAGCACAGTCATGTTCCCAGGACAAAGCTGTCCAGAATCAAACCTCAGTCATGATCCCAGGGAACAGGGTTCCAGTAACAAACCTCAGTCATGTTACCAAGCCACAGGTTTCCACCATGAAACCTCATACATGTTCCCAGGCCACAGTGTTCCAGAATCAAGCCGTTCTCATGTTCCCAGGCCACAGGGTTCCAGAATCCACTGATGTCATGTTCCCAGGCCACAGGATTCCAGAATAAAACCTCAGTCATGTTCACAGTCCACAGGGTTCCAGAACCAAGCCTCAGTCATGTTCCCAGGGCACAGTATTCCACAATCTAAACAGATATCATGTTCCCAGGCCACAGGATTCCAGAATCACGCCTCAGTCTTGTTCCTGGCCACATGGTTCCAGAATCAAACCAATGTCAAGTTCCCAGGCCATGGGTTTCAAATATCAGGTCGCAGTCATGTTTCCAGGGCACAGGGTTCTACAATCAAACCTCAGTCATGTTGCCAGTCCACAGATTTCTACCATCAATCCTCAGTCAAGTTCCCAGGCCACAGTTTTCCAGAATAACGCCTCAGTCATGTTCCCAGGCCACAGGGTTCCAGAATCCACTGATGTCATGTTCCCAGGCCACAGAATTCCAGAATAAAACCTCAGTCATGTTCCAAGTCCACAGGGTTCCAGAACCAAGACTCAGTCAGGTTCCCAGGGCCCAGTATTCCACAGTCTAAACAGATGTCATGTTCCCAGGCCACAGGTTTCCAGAATCAGGCCTCAGTCATGTTCTCAGGCCACAGGGTTCCAGAATCAAACCAATGTCAAATTCCTAGGCCATGGTTTTCCAGTACCAGGCCACAGTCATGTTTCCAGGGCACAGGGTTCTACAATCAAACCTCTGTCATGTGGCCAGTCCACAGGTTTCTGCCATCAAACCTCAGTCAAGTTCCCAGGCCACAGATTTCCAGAATCAAACCTCAGTCATATTCCCAGGACACATGGTTCCAGAATCAAACCTCAGTCATGTTTGCAGGACCCATGGTTCCACAATCAAAGCACAGTCATGTTCCCAGGACAAAGCTGTCCAGAATCAAACCTCAGTCATGTTCCCAGGGAACAGGGTTCCAGTAACAAACCTCAGTCATGTTGCCAAGCCACAGGTTTCCACCATCAAACCTCAGACATGTTCCCAGGCCACAGGGTTCCAGAATCAAACCGTTCTCATGTTCCCAGTCCACAGGGTTCCAGAACCAAGACTCAGTCAGGTTCCCAGGGCCCAGTATTCCACAATCTAAACAGATGTCATGTTCCCAGGCCACAGGATTCCAGAATCACGCCTCAGTCTTGTTCCTGGACACAGGGTTCCAGAATCAAACCAATGTCAAGTTCCCAGGCCATGGGTTTCAAGTATCAGGTCGCAGTCATGTTTCCAGGGCACAGGGTTCTACAATCAAACCTCAGTCATGTTGCCAGTCCACAGATTTCTACCATCAATCCTCAGTCAAGTTCCCAGGCCACAGTTTTCCAGAATTACGCCTCAGTCATGTTCCCAGGCCACAGGGTTCCAGAATCCACTGATGTCATGTTCTCAGGCCACAGGATTCCAGAATAAATCCTCAGTCATGTTCCAAGTCCACAGGGTTCCCGAACCAAGACTCAGTCAGGTTCCCAGGGCCCAGTATTCCACAGTCTAAACAGATGTCATGTTCCCAGGTCACAGGTTTCCAGAATCACGCCTCAGTCATCTTCTCAGGCCACAGGGTTCCAGAATCAAACCAATGTCAAATTCCTAGGCCATGGGTTTCCAGTACCAGGCCACAGTCATGTTTCCAGGGCACAGGGTTCTACAATCAAACCTCTGTCATGTGTCCAGTCCACAGGTTTCTGCCATCAAACCTCAGTCAAGTTCCCAGGCCACAGATTTCCAGAATCAAACCTCAGTCATATTCCCAGGCCACAGTTTTCCAGAATCACGCCTCAGTCATGTTCCCCGGACACAGGGTTCCAGAATCCACTGATGTCATGTTCCCAGGCCACCTGATTCCAGAATAAAACCTCAGTCATGTTCCCAGTCCACAGGGTTCCAGAATCAAGTCTCAGTCAGGTTCCCAGGGCCCAGTATTCCACAATCTAAACAGATGTCATGTTGCCAAGCCACAGGTTTCCACCATGAAACCTCAGACATGTTCCCAGGCCACAGGGTTCCAGAATCAAACCGTTCTCATGTTCCAAGGCCACAGGGTTCCAGAATCCACTGATGTCATGCTCCCAGGCCACAGGATTCCAGAATAAAACCTCAGTCATGTTCCCAGTCCACAGGGTTCCAGAACCAAGACTCAGTCAGGTTCCCAGGGCCCAGTATTCCACAATCTAAACAGATGTCATGTTCCCAGGCCACAGGTTTCCTGAATCAAACCTCAGTCATGTTCCCAGGCCATAGGGTTCCAGAATCAAACCATTGTCAAATTCCTAGGCCATGGGTTTCCAGTACCAGGCCACAGTCATGTTTCCAGGGCACAGGGTTCTACAATCAAACCTCTGTCATGTGGCCAGTCCACAGGTTTCTGCCATCAAACCTCAATCAAGTTCCCAGGCCACAGATTTCCAGAATCAAACCTCAGTCATATTCCCAGGACACATGGTTCCAGAATCAAATCTCAGTCATGTTTGCAGGACCCATGGTTCCACAAAAAAAACACAGTCGTGTTCCCAGGACAAAAGTGTCCAGAATCAAACCTCAGTCATGTTCCCAGGGAACAGGGTTCCAGTAACAAACCTCAGTCATGTTACCAAGCCACAGGTTTCCACCATGAAACCTCATACATGTTCCCAGGCCACAGTGTTCCAGAATCAAGCCGTTCTCATGTTCCCAGGCCACAGGGTTCCAGAATCCACTGATGTCATGTTCCCAGGCCACAGGATTCCAGAATAAAACCTCAGTCATGTTCACAGTCCACAGGGTTCCAGAACCAAGCCTCAGTCATGTTCCCAGGGCACAGTATTCCACAATCTAAACAGATATCATGTTCCCAGGCCACAGGATTCCAGAATCACGCCTCAGTCTTGTTCCTGGCCACATGGTTCCAGAATCAAACCAATGTCAAGTTCCCAGGCCATGGGTTTCAAATATCAGGTCGCAGTCATGTTTCCAGGGCACAGGGTTCTACAATCAAACCTCAGTCATGTTGCCAGTCCACAGATTTCTACCATCAATCCTCAGTCAAGTTCCCAGGCCACAGTTTTCCAGAATAACGCCTAAGTCATGTTCCCAGGCCACAGGGTTCCAGAATCCACTGATGTCATGATCCCAGGCCACAGAATTCCAGAATAAAACCTCAGTCATGTTCCAAGTCCACAGGGTTCCAGAACCAAGACTCAGTCAGGTTCCCAGGGCCCAGTATTCCACAGTCTAAACAGAAGTCATGTTCCCAGGCCACAGGTTTCCAGAATCAGGCCTCAGTCATGTTCTCAGGCCACAGGTTTCCAGAATCAACCAATGTCAAATTCCTAGGCCATGGTTTTCCAGTACCAGGCCACAGTCATGTTTCCAGGGCACAGGGTTCTACAATCAAACCTCTGTCATGTGGCCAGTCCACAGGTTTCTGCCATCAAACCTCATTCAAGTTCCCAGGCCACAGATTTCCAGAATCAAACCTCACTCATATTCCCAGGACACATGGTTCCAGAATCAAACCTCAGTCATGTTTGCAGGACCCATGGTTCCACAATCAAAGCACAGTCATGTTCCCAGGACAAAGCTGTCCAGAATCAAACCTCAGTCATGTTCCCAGGGAACAGGGTTCCAGTAACAAACCTCAGTCATGTTGCCAAGCCACAGGTTTCCACCATCAAACCTCAGACATGTTCCCAGGCCACAGGGTTCCAGAATCAAACCGTTCTCATGTTCCCAGTCCACAGGGTTCCAGAACCAAGACTCAGTCAGGTTCCCAGGGCCCAGTATTCCACAATCTAAACAGATGTCATGTTCCCAGGCCACAGGATTCCAGAATCACGCCTCAGTCTTGTTCCTGGACACAGGGTTCCAGAATCAAACCAATGTCAAGTTCCCAGGCCATGGGTTTCAAGTATCAGGTCGCAGTCATGTTTCCAGGGCACAGGGTTCTACAATCAAACCTCAGTCATGTTGCCAGTCCACAGATTTCTACCATCAATCCTCAGTCAAGTTCCCAGGCCACAGTTTTCCAGAATAACGCCTCAGTCATGTTCCCAGGCCACAGGGTTCCAGAATCCACTGATGTCATGTTCCCAGGCCACAGGATTCCAGAATAAATCCTCAGTCATGTTCCAAGTCAACAGGGTTCCAGAACCAAGACTCAGTCAGGTTCCCAGGGCCCAGTATTCCACAGTCTAAACAGATGTCATGTTCCCAGGTCACAGGTTTCCAGAATCACGCCTCAGTCATCTTCTCAGGCCACAGGGTTCCAGAATCCACTGATGTCATGTTCCCAGGCCACAGGATTCCAGAATAAAACCTCAGTCATGTTCCAAGTCCACAGGGTTCCAGAACCAAGACTCAGTCAGGTTCCCAGGGCCCAGTATTCCACAATCTAAACAGATATCATGTTCCCAGGCCACAGGTTTCCACCATGAAACCTCATACATGTTCCCAGGCCACAGGGTTCCAGAATCAAACCGTTCTCATGTTCCCAGTCCACAGGGTTCCAGAACCAAGTTTCAGTCAGGTTCCCAGGGCCCAGTATTCCACAATCTAAACAGATGTCATGTTCCCAGGCCACAGGATTCCAGAATCACGCCTCAGTCTTGTTCCTGGACACAGGGTTCCAGAATCAAACCAATGTCAAGTTCCCAGGCCATGGGTTTCAAGTATCAGGTCGCAGTCAGGTTTCCAGGGCACAGGGTTCTACAATCAAACCTCAGTCATGTTGCCAGTCCACAGATTTCTACCATCAATCCTCAGTCAAGTTCCCAGGCCACAGTTTTCCAGAATAACGCCTCAGTCATGTTCCCAGGCCACAGGGTTCCAGAATCCACTGATGTCATGTTCCCAGGCCACAGGATTCCAGAATAAATCCTCAGTCATGTTCCAAGTCCACAGGGTTCCAGAACCAAGACTCAGTCAGGTTCCCAGGGCTCAGTATTCCACAATCTAAACAGATGTCATGTTCCCAGGCCACAGGTTTCCAGAATCACGCCTCAGTCATGTTCTCAGGCCACAGGGTTCCAGAATCAAACCAATGTCAAATTCCTAGGCCATGGGTTTCCAGTACCAGGCCACAGTCATGTTTCCAGGGCACAGGGTTCTACAATCAAACCTCTGTCATGTGGCCAGTCCACAGGTTTCTGCCATCAAACCTCAGTCAAGTTCCCAGGCCACAGATTTCCAGAATCAAACCTCAGTCATATTCCCAGGCCACAGTTTTGCAGAATCACGCCTCAGTCATGTTCCCCGGCCACAGGGTTCCAGAATCCACTGATGTCATGTTCCCAGGCCACCTGACTCCAGAATAAAACCTCAGTCATGTTCCCAGTCCACAGGGTTCTAGAACCAAGTCTCAGTCAGGTTCCCAGGGCCCAGTATTCCACAATCTAAACAGATGTCATGTTGCCAAGCCACAGGTTTCCGCCATGAAACCTCAGACATGTTCCCAGGCCACAGGGTTCCAGAATCAAACCGTTCTCATGTTCCAAGGCCACAGGGTTCCAGAATCCACTGATGTCATGCTCCCAGGCCACAGGATTCCAGAATAAAACCTCAGTCATGTTCCCAGTCCACAGGGTTCCAGAACCAAGACTCAGTCAGGTTCCCAGGGCCCAGTATTCCACAATCTAAACAGATGTCATGTTCCCAGGCCACAGGTTTCCAGAATCAAACCTCAGTCATGTTCCCAGGCCATAGGGTTCCAGAATCAAACCATTGTCAAATTCCTAGGCCATGGGTTTCCAGTACCAGGCCACAGTCATGTTTCCAGGGCACAGGGTTCTACAATCAAACCTCAGTCATGTTCTCAGTCCACAGGGTTCCAGAACCAAGACTCAGTCATGTTCCCAGGCCAAAGGGTTCCAGAATCAAACCAATGTCAAATTCCTAGGCCATGGTTTTCCAGTACCAGGCCACAGTCATGTTTCCAGGGCACAGGGTTCTACAATCAAACCTCAGTCATGTTGCCAGTCCACAGGTTTCTGCCATCAAACCTCAGTGAAATTCCCAGGCCACAGATTTCCAGAATCAAACCTCAGTCATATTCCCAGGACACATGGTTCCAGAATCAAACCTCAGTCATGTTTGCAGGACCCATGGTTCCACAATCAAAGCACAGTCATGTTCCCAGGACAAAGCTGTCCAGAATCAAACCTCAGTCATGATCCCAGGGAACAGGGTTCCAGTAACAAACCTCAGTCATGTTACCAAGCCACAGGTTTCCACCATGAAACCTCATACATGTTCCCAGGCCACAGTGTTCCAGAATCAAGCCGTTCTCATGTTCCCAGGCCACAGGGTTCCAGAATCCACTGATGTCATGTTCCCAGGCCACAGGATTCCAGAATAAAACCTCAGTCATGTTCACAGTCCACAGGGTTCCAGAACCAAGCCTCAGTCATGTTCCCAGGGCACAGTATTCCACAATCTAAACAGATATCATGTTCCCAGGCCACAGGATTACAGAATCACGCCTCAGTCTTGTTCCTGGCCACATGGTTCCAGAATCAAACCAATGTCAAGTTCCCAGGCCATGGGTTTCAAATATCAGGTCGCAGTCATGTTTCCAGGGCACAGGGTTCTACAATCAAACCTCAGTCATGTTGCCAGTCCACAGATTTCTACCATCAATCCTCAGTCAAGTTCCCAGGCCACAGTTTTCCAGAATAACGCCTCAGTCATGTTCCCAGGCCACAGGGTTCCAGAATCCACTGATGTCATGTTCCCAGGCCACAGAATTCCAGAATAAAACCTCAGTCATGTTCCAAGTCCACAGGGTTCCAGAACCAAGACTCAGTCAGGTTCCCAGGGCCCAGTATTCCACAGTCTAAACAGATGTCATGTTCCCAGGCCACAGGTTTCCAGAATCAGGCCTCAGTCATGTTCTCAGGCCACAGGGTTCCAGAATCAAACCAATGTCAAATTCCTAGGCCATGGTTTTCCAGTACCAGGCCACAGTCGTGTTTCCAGGGCACAGGGTTCTACAATCAAACCTCTGTCATGTGGCCAGTCCACAGGTTTCTGCCATCAAACCTCAGTCAAGTTCCCAGGCCACAGATTTCCAGAATCAAACCTCAGTCATATTCCCAGGACACATGGTTCCAGAATCAAACCTCAGTCATGTTTGCAGGACCCATGGTTCCACAATCAAAGCACAGTCATGTTCCCAGGACAAAGCTGTCCAGAATCAAACCTCAGTCATGTTCCCAGGGAACAGGGTTCCAGTAACAAACCTCAGTCATGTTGCCAAGCCACAGGTTTCCACCATCAAACCTCAGACATGTTCCCAGGCCACAGGGTTCCAGAATCAAACCGTTCTCATGTTCCCAGTCCACAGGGTTCCAGAACCAAGACTCAGTCAGGTTCCCAGGGCCCAGTATTCCACAATCTAAACAGATGTCATGTTCCCAGGCCACAGGATTCCAGAATCACGCCTCAGTCTTGTTCCTGGACACAGGGTTCCAGAATCAAACCAATGTCAAGTTCCCAGGCCATGGGTTTCAAGTATCAGGTCGCAGTCATGTTTCCAGGGCACAGGGTTCTACAATCAAACCTCAGTCATGTTGCCAGTCCACAGATTTCTACCATCAATCCTCAGTCAAGTTCCCAGGCCACAGTTTTCCAGAATTACGCCTCAGTCATGTTCCCAGGCCACAGGGTTCCAGAATCCACTGATGTCATGTTCTCAGGCCACAGGATTCCAGAATAAATCCTCAGTCATGTTCCAAGTCCACAGGGTTCCCGAACCAAGACTCAGTCAGGTTCCCAGGGCCCAGTATTCCACAGTCTAAACAGATGTCATGTTCCCAGGTCACAGGTTTCCAGAATCACGCCTCAGTCATCTTCTCAGGCCACAGGGTTCCAGAATCAAACCAATGTCAAATTCCTAGGCCATGGTTTTCCAGTACCAGGCCACAGTCATGTTTCCAGGGCACAGGGTTCTACAATCAAACCTCTGTCATGTGTCCAGTCCACAGGTTTCTGCCATCAAACCTCAGTCAAGTTCCCAGGCCACAGATTTCCAGAATCAAACCTCAGTCATATTCCCAGGCCACAGTTTTCCAGAATCACGCCTCAGTCATGTTCCCCGGCCACAGGGTTCCAGAATCCACTGATGTCATGTTCCCAGGCCACCTGATTCCAGAATAAAACCTCAGTCATGTTCCCAGTCCACAGGGTTCCAGAATCAAGTCTCAGTCAGGTTCCCAGGGCCCAGTATTCCACAATCTAAACAGATGTCATGTTGCCAAGCCACAGGTTTCCACCATGAAACCTCAGACATGTTCCCAGGCCACAGGGTTCCAGAATCAAACCGTTCTCATGTTCCAAGGCCACAGGGTTCCAGAATCCACTGATGTCATGCTCCCAGGCCACAGGATTCCAGAATAAAACCTCAGTCATGTTCCCAGTCCACAGGGTTCCAGAACCAAGACTCAGTCAGGTTCCCAGGGCCCAGTATTCCACAATCTAAACAGATGTCATGTTCCCAGGCCACAGGTTTCCTGAATCAAACCTCAGTCATGTTCCCAGGCCATAGGGTTCCAGAATCAAACCATTGTCAAATTCCTAGGCCATGGGTTTCCAGTACCAGGCCACAGTCATGTTTCCAGGGCACAGGGTTCTACAATCAAACCTCTGTCATGTGGCCAGTCCACAGGTTTCTGCCATCAAACCTCAATCAAGTTCCCAGGCCACAGATTTCCAGAATCAAACCTCAGTCATATTCCCAGGACACATGGTTCCAGAATCAAATCTCAGTCATGTTTGCAGGACCCATGGTTCCACAAAAAAAACACAGTCGTGTTCCCAGGACAAAAGTGTCCAGAATCAAACCTCAGTCATGTTCCCAGGGAACAGGGTTCCAGTAACAAACCTCAGTCATGTTACCAAGCCACAGGTTTCCACCATGAAACCTCATACATGTTCCCAGGCCACAGTGTTCCAGAATCAAGCCGTTCTCATGTTCCCAGGCCACAGGGTTCCAGAATCCACTGATGTCATGTTCCCAGGCCACAGGATTCCAGAATAAAACCTCAGTCATGTTCACAGTCCACAGGGTTCCAGAACCAAGCCTCAGTCATGTTCCCAGGGCACAGTATTCCACAATCTAAACAGATATCATGTTCCCAGGCCACAGGATTCCAGAATCACGCCTCAGTCTTGTTCCTGGCCACATGGTTCCAGAATCAAACCAATGTCAAGTTCCCAGGCCATGGGTTTCAAATATCAGGTCGCAGTCATGTTTCCAGGGCACAGGGTTCTACAATCAAACCTCAGTCATGTTGCCAGTCCACAGATTTCTACCATCAATCCTCAGTCAAGTTCCCAGGCCACAGTTTTCCAGAATAACGCCTAAGTCATGTTCCCAGGCCACAGGGTTCCAGAATCCACTGATGTCATGATCCCAGGCCACAGAATTCCAGAATAAAACCTCAGTCATGTTCCAAGTCCACAGGGTTCCAGAACCAAGACTCAGTCAGGTTCCCAGGGCCCAGTATTCCACAGTCTAAACAGAAGTCATGTTCCCAGGCCACAGGTTTCCAGAATCAGGCCTCAGTCATGTTCTCAGGCCACAGGTTTCCAGAATCAACCAATGTCAAATTCCTAGGCCATGGTTTTCCAGTACCAGGCCACAGTCATGTTTCCAGGGCACAGGGTTCTACAATCAAACCTCTGTCATGTGGCCAGTCCACAGGTTTCTGCCATCAAACCTCATTCAAGTTCCCAGGCCACAGATTTCCAGAATCAAACCTCACTCATATTCCCAGGACACATGGTTCCAGAATCAAACCTCAGTCATGTTTGCAGGACCCATGGTTCCACAATCAAAGCACAGTCATGTTCCCAGGACAAAGCTGTCCAGAATCAAACCTCAGTCATGTTCCCAGGGAACAGGGTTCCAGTAACAAACCTCAGTCATGTTGCCAAGCCACAGGTTTCCACCATCAAACCTCAGACATGTTCCCAGGCCACAGGGTTCCAGAATCAAACCGTTCTCATGTTCCCAGTCCACAGGGTTCCAGAACCAAGACTCAGTCAGGTTCCCAGGGCCCAGTATTCCACAATCTAAACACATGTCATGTTCCCAGGCCACAGGATTCCAGAATCACGCCTCAGTCTTGTTCCTGGACACAGGGTTCCAGAATCAAACCAATGTCAAGTTCCCAGGCCATGGGTTTCAAGTATCAGGTCGCAGTCATGTTTCCAGGGCACAGGGTTCTACAATCAAACCTCAGTCATGTTGCCAGTCCACAGATTTCTACCATCAATCCTCAGTCAAGTTCCCAGGCCACAGTTTTCCAGAATAACGCCTCAGTCATGTTCCCAGGCCACAGGGTTCCAGAATCCACTGATGTCATGTTCCCAGGCCACAGGATTCCAGAATAAATCCTCAGTCATGTTCCAAGTCCACAGGGTTCCAGAACCAAGACTCAGTCAGGTTCCCAGGGCCCAGTATTCCACAATCTAAACAGATATCATGTTCCCAGGCCACAGGTTTCCACCATGAAACCTCATACATGTTCCCAGGCCACAGGGTTCCAGAATCAAACCGTTCTCATGTTCCCAGTCCACAGGGTTCCAGAACCAAGTTTCAGTCAGGTTCCCAGGGCCCAGTATTCCACAATCTAAACAGATGTCATGTTCCCAGGCCACAGGATTCCAGAATCACGCCTCAGTCTTGTTCCTGGACACAGGGTTCCAGAATCAAACCAATGTCAAGTTCCCAGGCCATGGGTTTCAAGTATCAGGTCGCAGTCAGGTTTCCAGGGCACAGGGTTCTACAATCAAACCTCAGTCATGTTGCCAGTCCACAGATTTCTACCATCAATCCTCAGTCAAGTTCCCAGGCCACAGTTTTCCAGAATAACGCCTCAGTCATGTTCCCAGGCCACAGGGTTCCAGAATCCACTGATGTCATGTTCCCAGGCCACAGGATTCCAGAATAAATCCTCAGTCATGTTCCAAGTCCACAGGGTTCCAGAACCAAGACTCAGTCAGGTTCCCAGGGCTCAGTATTCCACAATCTAAACAGATGTCATGTTCCCAGGCCACAGGTTTCCAGAATCACGCCTCAGTCATGTTCTCAGGCCACAGGGTTCCAGAATCAAACCAATGTCAAATTCCTAGGCCATGGGTTTCCAGTACCAGGCCACAGTCATGTTTCCAGGGCACAGGGTTCTACAATCAAACCTCTGTCATGTGGCCAGTCCACAGGTTTCTGCCATCAAACCTCAGTCAAGTTCCCAGGCCACAGATTTCCAGAATCAAACCTCAGTCATATTCCCAGGCCACAGTTTTGCAGAATCACGCCTCAGTCATGTTCCCCGGCCACAGGGTTCCAGAATCCACTGATGTCATGTTCCCAGGCCACCTGACTCCAGAATAAAACCTCAGTCATGTTCCCAGTCCACAGGGTTCTAGAACCAAGTCTCAGTCAGGTTCCCAGGGCCCAGTATTCCACAATCTAAACAGATGTCATGTTGCCAAGCCACAGGTTTCCGCCATGAAACCTCAGACATGTTCCCAGGCCACAGGGTTCCAGAATCAAACCGTTCTCATGTTCCAAGGCCACAGGGTTCCAGAAACCACTGATGTCATGCTCCCAGGCCACAGGATTCCAGAATAAAACCTCAGTCATGTTCCCAGTCCACAGGGTTCCAGAACCAAGACTCAGTCAGGTTCCCAGGGCCCAGTATTCCACAATCTAAACAGATGTCATGTTCCCATGCCACAGGTTTCCAGAATCAAACCTCAGTCATGTTCCCAGGCCATAGGGTTCCAGAATCAAACCATTGTCAAATTCCTAGGCCATGGGTTTCCAGTACCAGGCCACAGTCATGTTTCCAGGGCACAGGGTTCTACAATCAAACCTCAGTCATGTTCTCAGTCCACAGGGTTCCAGAACCAAGACTCAGTCATGTTCCCAGGCCAAAGGGTTCCAGAATCAAACCAATGTCAAATTCCTAGGCCATGGTTTTCCAGTACCAGGCCACAGTCATGTTTCCAGGGCACAGGGTTCTACAATCAAACCTCAGTCATGTTGCCAGTCCACAGGTTTCTGCCATCAAACCTCAGTGAAATTCCCAGGCCACAGATTTCCAGAATCAAACCTCAGTCATATTCCCAGGACACATGGTTCCAGAATCAAACCTCAGTCATGTTTGCAGGACCCATGGTTCCACAATCAAAGCACAGTCATGTTCCCAGGACAAAGCTGTCCAGAATCAAACCTCAGTCATGATCCCAGGGAACAGGGTTCCAGTAACAAACCTCAGTCATGTTACCAAGCCACAGGTTTCCACCATGAAACCTCATACATGTTCCCAGGCCACAGTGTTCCAGAATCAAGCCGTTCTCATGTTCCCAGGCCACAGGGTTCCAGAATCCACTGATGTCATGTTCCCAGGCCACAGGATTCCAGAATAAAACCTCAGTCATGTTCACAGTCCACAGGGTTCCAGAACCAAGCCTCAGTCATGTTCCCAGGGCACAGTATTCCACAATCTAAACAGATATCATGTTCCCAGGCCACAGGATTACAGAATCACGCCTCAGTCTTGTTCCTGGCCACATGGTTCCAGAATCAAACCAATGTCAAGTTCCCAGGCCATGGGTTTCAAATATCAGGTCGCAGTCATGTTTCCAGGGCACAGGGTTCTACAATCAAACCTCAGTCATGTTGCCAGTCCACAGATTTCTACCATCAATCCTCAGTCAAGTTCCCAGGCCACAGTTTTCCAGAATAACGCCTCAGTCATGTTCCCAGGCCACAGGGTTCCACAATCAAACCGATTTCATGTTCCCAGGCCACAGGGTTCCAGAATCCACTGATGTCATGTTCCCAGGCCACAGGTTTCCAGAATCAGGCCTCAGTCATGTTCTCAGGCCACAGGGTTCCAGAATCAAACCAATGTCAAATTCCTAGGCCATGGTTTTCCAGTACCAGGCCACAGTCGTGTTTCCAGGGCACAGGGTTCTACAATCAAACCTCTGTCATGTGGCCAGTCCACAGGTTTCTGCCATCAAACCTCAGTCAAGTTCCCAGGCCACAGATTTCCAGAATCAAACCTCAGTCATATTCCCAGGACACATGGTTCCAGAATCAAACCTCAGTCATGTTTGCAGGACCCATGGTTCCACAATCAAAGCACAGTCATGTTCCCAGGACAAAGCTGTCCAGAATCAAACCTCAGTCATGTTCCCAGGGAACAGGGTTCCAGTAACAAACCTCAGTCATGTTGCCAAGCCACAGGTTTCCACCATCAAACCTCAGACATGTTCCCAGGCCACAGGGTTCCAGAATCAAACCGTTCTCATGTTCCCAGTCCACAGGGTTCCAGAACCAAGACTCAGTCAGGTTCCCAGGGCCCAGTATTCCACAATCTAAACAGATGTCATGTTCCCAGGCCACAGGATTCCAGAATCACGCCTCAGTCTTGTTCCTGGACACAGGGTTCCAGAATCAAACCAATGTCAAGTTCCCAGGCCATGGGTTTCAAGTATCAGGTCGCAGTCATGTTTCCAGGGCACAGGGTTCTACAATCAAACCTCAGTCATGTTGCCAGTCCACAGATTTCTACCATCAATCCTCAGTCAAGTTCCCAGGCCACAGTTTTCCAGAATTACGCCTCAGTCATGTTCCCAGGCCACAGGGTTCCAGAATCCACTGATGTCATGTTCTCAGGCCACAGGATTCCAGAATAAATCCTCAGTCATGTTCCAAGTCCACAGGGTTCCCGAACCAAGACTCAGTCAGGTTCCCAGGGCCCAGTATTCCACAGTCTAAACAGATGTCATGTTCCCAGGTCACAGGTTTCCAGAATCACGCCTCAGTCATCTTCTCAGGCCACAGGGTTCCAGAATCAAACCAATGTCAAATTCCTAGGCCATGGTTTTCCAGTACCAGGCCACAGTCATGTTTCCAGGGCACAGGGTTCTACAATCAAACCTCTGTCATGTGTCCAGTCCACAGGTTTCTGCCATCAAACCTCAGTCAAGTTCCCAGGCCACAGATTTCCAGAATCAAACCTCAGTCATATTCCCAGGCCACAGTTTTCCAGAATCACGCCTCAGTCATGTTCCCCGGCCACAGGGTTCCAGAATCCACTGATGTCATGTTCCCAGGCCACCTGATTCCAGAATAAAACCTCAGTCATGTTCCCAGTCCACAGGGTTCCAGAATCAAGTCTCAGTCAGGTTCCCAGGGCCCAGTATTCCACAATCTAAACAGATGTCATGTTGCCAAGCCACAGGTTTCCACCATGAAACCTCAGACATGTTCCCAGGCCACAGGGTTCCAGAATCAAACCGTTCTCATGTTCCAAGGCCACAGGGTTCCAGAATCCACTGATGTCATGCTCCCAGGCCACAGGATTCCAGAATAAAACCTCAGTCATGTTCCCAGTCCACAGGGTTCCAGAACCAAGACTCAGTCAGGTTCCCAGGGCCCAGTATTCCACAATCTAAACAGATGTCATGTTCCCAGGCCACAGGTTTCCTGAATCAAACCTCAGTCATGTTCCCAGGCCATAGGGTTCCAGAATCAAACCATTGTCAAATTCCTAGGCCATGGGTTTCCAGTACCAGGCCACAGTCATGTTTCCAGGGCACAGGGTTCTACAATCAAACCTCTGTCATGTGGCCAGTCCACAGGTTTCTGCCATCAAACCTCAATCAAGTTCCCAGGCCACAGATTTCCAGAATCAAACCTCAGTCATATTCCCAGGACACATGGTTCCAGAATCAAATCTCAGTCATGTTTGCAGGACCCATGGTTCCACAAAAAAAACACAGTCATGTTCCCAGGACAAAAGTGTCCAGAATCAAACCTCAGTCATGTTCCCAGGGAACAGGGTTCCAGTAACAAACCTCAGTCATGTTACCAAGCCACAGGTTTCCACCATGAAACCTCATACATGTTCCCAGGCCACAGTGTTCCAGAATCAAGCCGTTCTCATGTTCCCAGGCCACAGGGTTCCAGAATCCACTGATGTCATGTTCCCAGGCCACAGGATTCCAGAATAAAACCTCAGTCATGTTCACAGTCCACAGGGTTCCAGAACCAAGCCTCAGTCATGTTCCCAGGGCACAGTATTCCACAATCTAAACAGATATCATGTTCCCAGGCCACAGGATTCCAGAATCACGCCTCAGTCTTGTTCCTGGCCACATGGTTCCAGAATCAAACCAATGTCAAGTTCCCAGGCCATGGGTTTCAAATATCAGGTCGCAGTCATGTTTCCAGGGCACAGGGTTCTACAATCAAACCTCAGTCATGTTGCCAGTCCACAGATTTTTACCATCAATCCTCAGTCAAGTTCCCAGGCCACAGTTTTCCAGAATAACGCCTAAGTCATGTTCCCAGGTCACAGGGTTCCAGAATCCACTGATGTCATGATCCCAGGCCACAGAATTCCAGAATAAAACCTCAGTCATGTTCCAAGTCCACAGGGTTCCAGAACCAAGACTCAGTCAGGTTCCCAGGGCCCAGTATTCCACAGTCTAAACAGATGTCATGTTCCCAGGCCACAGGTTTCCAGAATCAGGCCTCAGTCATGTTCTCAGGCCACAGGTTTCCAGAATCAACCAATGTCAAATTCCTAGGCCATGGTTTTCCAGTACCAGGCCACAGTCATGTTTCCAGGGCACAGGGTTCTACAATCAAACCTCTGTCATGTGGCCAGTCCACAGGTTTCTGCCATCAAACCTCATTCAAGTTCCCAGGCCACAGATTTCCAGAATCAAACCTCACTCATATTCCCAGGACACATGGTTCCAGAATCAAACCTCAGTCATGTTTGCAGGACCCATGGTTCCACAATCAAAGCACAGTCATGTTCCCAGGACAAAGCTGTCCAGAATCAAACCTCAGTCATGTTCCCAGGGAACAGGGTTCCAGTAACAAACCTCAGTCATGTTGCCAAGCCACAGGTTTCCACCATCAAACCTCAGACATGTTCCCAGGCCACAGGGTTCCAGAATCAAACCGTTCTCATGTTCCCAGTCCACAGGGTTCCAGAACCAAGACTCAGTCAGGTTCCCAGGGCCCAGTATTCCACAATCTAAACAGATGTCATGTTCCCAGGCCACAGGATTCCAGAATCACGCCTCAGTCTTGTTCCTGGACACAGGGTTCCAGAATCAAACCAATGTCAAGTTCCCAGGCCATGGGTTTCAAGTATCAGGTCGCAGTCATGTTTCCAGGGCACAGGGTTCTACAATCAAACCTCAGTCATGTTGCCAGTCCACAGATTTCTACCATCAATCCTCAGTCAAGTTCCCAGGCCAAAGTTTTCCAGAATTACGCCTCAGTCATGTTCCCAGGCCACAGGGTTCCAGAATCCACTGATGTCATGTTCCCAGGCCACAGGATTCCAGAATAAATCCTCAGTCATGTTCCAAGTCCACAGGGTTCCAGAACCAAGACTCAGTCAGGTTCCCAGGGCCCAGTATTCCACAGTCTAAACAGATGTCATGTTCCCAGGTCACAGGTTTCCAGAATCACGCCTCAGTCATCTTCTCAGGCCACAGGGTTCCAGAATCAAACCAATGTCAAATTCCTAGGCCATGGTTTTCCAGTACCAGGCCACAGTCATGTTTCCAGGGCACAGGGTTCTACAATCAAACCTCTGTCATGTGGCCAGTCCACAGGTTTCTGCCATCAAACCTCAGTCAAGTTCCCAGGCCACAGATTTCCAGAATCAAACCTCAGTCATATTCCCAGGCCACAGTTTTCCAGAATCACGCCTCAGTCATGTTCCCCGGCCACAGGGTTCCAGAATCCACTGATGTCATGTTCCCAGGCCACCTGATTCCAGAATAAAACCTCAGTCATGTTCCCAGTCCACAGGGTTCTAGAACCAAGTCTCAGTCAGGTTCCCAGGGCCCAGTATTCCACAATCTAAACAGATGTCATGTTGCCAAGCCACAGGTTTCCACCATGAAACCTCAGACATGTTCCCAGGCCACAGGGTTCCAGAATCAAACCGTTCTCATGTTCCAAGGCCACAGGGTTCCGGAATCCACTGATGTCATGCTCCCAGGCCACAGGATTCCAGAATAAAACCTCAGTCATGATCCCAGTCCACAGGGTTCCAGAACCAAGACTCAGTCAGGTTCCCAGGGCCCAGTATTCCACAGTCTAAACAGATGTCATGTTCCCAGGCCACAGGTTTCCAGAATCAGGCCTCAGTCATGTTCTCAGGCCACAGGGTTCCAGAATCAAACCATTGTCAAATTCCTAGGCCATGGGTTTCCAGTACCAGGCCACAGTCATGTTTCCAGGGCACAGGGTTCTACAATCAAACCTCAGTCATGTTCTCAGTCCACAGGGTTCCAGAACCAAGACTCAGTCATGTTCCCAGGCCAAAGGGTTCCAGAATCAAACCAATGTCAAATTCCTAGGCCATGGTTTTCCAGTACCAGGCCACAGTCATGTTTCCAGGGCACAGGGTTCTACAATCAAACCTCAGTCATGTTGCCAGTCCACAGGTTTCTGCCATCAAACCTCAGTGAAATTCCCAGGCCACAGATTTCCAGAATCAAACCTCAGTCATATTCCCAGGACACATGGTTCCAGAATCAAACCTCAGTCATGTTTGCAGGACCCATGGTTCCACAATCAAAGCACAGTCATGTTCCCAGGACAAAGCTGTCCAGAATCAAACCTCAGTCATGATCCCAGGGAACAGGGTTCCAGTAACAAACCTCAGTCATGTTACCAAGCCACAGGTTTCCACCATGAAACCTCATACATGTTCCCAGGCCACAGTGTTCCAGAATCAAGCCGTTCTCATGTTCCCAGGCCACAGGGTTCCAGAATCCACTGATGTCATGTTCCCAGGCCACAGGATTCCAGAATAAAACCTCAGTCATGTTCACAGTCCACAGGGTTCCAGAACCAAGCCTCAGTCATGTTCCCAGGGCACAGTATTCCACAATCTAAACAGATATCATGTTCCCAGGCCACAGGATTACAGAATCACGCCTCAGTCTTGTTCCTGGCCACATGGTTCCAGAATCAAACCAATGTCAAGTTCCCAGGCCATGGGTTTCAAATATCAGGTCGCAGTCATGTTTCCAGGGCACAGGGTTCTACAATCAAACCTCAGTCATGTTGCCAGTCCACAGATTTCTACCATCAATCCTCAGTCAAGTTCCCAGGCCACAGTTTTCCAGAATAACGCCTCAGTCATGTTCCCAGGCCACAGGGTTCCACAATCAAACCGATTTCATGTTCCCAGGCCACAGGGTTCCAGAATCCACTGATGTCATGTTCCCAGGCCACAGGTTTCCAGAATCAGGCCTCAGTCATGTTCTCAGGCCACAGGGTTCCAGAATCAAACCAATGTCAAATTCCTAGGCCATGGTTTTCCAGTACCAGGCCACAGTCATGTTTCCAGGGCACAGGGTTCTACAATCAAACCTCTGTCATGTGGCCAGTCCACAGGTTTCTGCCATCAAACCTCAGTCAAGTTCCCAGGCCACAGATTACCAGAATCAAACCTCAGTCATATTCCCAGGACACATGGTTCCAGAATCAAACCTCAGTCATGTTTGCAGGACCCATGGTTCCACAATCAAAGCACAGTCATGTTCCCAGGACAAAGCTGTCCAGAATCAAACCTCAGTCATGTTCCCAGGGAACAGGGTTCCAGTAACAAACCTCAGTCATGTTGCCAAGCCACAGGTTTCCACCATCAAACCTCAGACATGTTCCCAGGCCACAGGGTTCCAGAATCAAACCGTTCTCATGTTCCCAGTCCACAGGGTTCCAGAACCAAGACTCAGTCAGGTTCCCAGGGCCCAGTATTCCACAATCTAAACAGATGTCATGTTCCCAGGCCACAGGATTCCAGAATCACGCCTCAGTCTTGTTCCTGGACACAGGGTTCCAGAATCAAACCAATGTCAAGTTCCCAGGCCATGGGTTTCAAGTATCAGGTCGCAGTCATGTTTCCAGGGCACAGGGTTCTACAATCAAACCTCAGTCATGTTGCCAGTCCACAGATTTCTACCATCAATCCTCAGTCAAGTTCCCAGGCCACAGTTTTCCAGAATTACGCCTCAGTCATGTTCCCAGGCCACAGGGTTCCAGAATCCACTGATGTCATGTTCTCAGGCCACAGGATTCCAGAATAAATCCTCAGTCATGTTCCAAGTCCACAGGGTTCCCGAACCAAGACTCAGTCAGGTTCCCAGGGCCCAGTATTCCACAGTCTAAACAGATGTCATGTTCCCAGGTCACAGGTTTCCAGAATCACGCCTCAGTCATCTTCTCAGGCCACAGGGTTCCAGAATCAAACCAATGTCAAATTCCTAGGCCATGGTTTTCCAGTACCAGGCCACAGTCATGTTTCCAGGGCACAGGGTTCTACAATCAAACCTCTGTCATGTGTCCAGTCCACAGGTTTCTGCCATCAAACCTCAGTCAAGTTCCCAGGCCACAGATTTCCAGAATCAAACCTCAGTCATATTCCCAGGCCACAGTTTTCCAGAATCACGCCTCAGTCATGTTCCCCGGCCACAGGGTTCCAGAATCCACTGATGTCATGTTCCCAGGCCACCTGATTCCAGAATAAAACCTCAGTCATGTTCCCAGTCCACAGGGTTCCAGAATCAAGTCTCAGTCAGGTTCCCAGGGCCCAGTATTCCACAATCTAAACAGATGTCATGTTGCCAAGCCACAGGTTTCCACCATGAAACCTCAGACATGTTCCCAGGCCACAGGGTTCCAGAATCAAACCGTTCTCATGTTCCAAGGCCACAGGGTTCCAGAATCCACTGATGTCATGCTCCCAGGCCACAGGATTCCAGAATAAAACCTCAGTCATGTTCCCAGTCCACAGGGTTCCAGAACCAAGACTCAGTCAGGTTCCCAGGGCCCAGTATTCCACAATCTAAACAGATGTCATGTTCCCAGGCCACAGGTTTCCTGAATCAAACCTCAGTCATGTTCCCAGGCCATAGGGTTCCAGAATCAAACCATTGTCAAATTCCTAGGCCATGGGTTTCCAGTACCAGGCCACAGTCATGTTTCCAGGGCACAGGGTTCTACAATCAAACCTCTGTCATGTGGCCAGTCCACAGGTTTCTGCCATCAAACCTCAATCAAGTTCCCAGGCCACAGATTTCCAGAATCAAACCTCAGTCATATTCCCAGGACACATGGTTCCAGAATCAAATCTCAGTCATGTTTGCAGGACCCATGGTTCCACAAAAAAAACACAGTCATGTTCCCAGGACACAAGTGTCCAGAATCAAACCTCAGTCATGTTCCCAGGGAACAGGGTTCCAGTAACAAACCTCAGTCATGTTACCAAGCCACAGGTTTCCACCATGAAACCTCATACATGTTCCCAGGCCACAGTGTTCCAGAATCAAGCCGTTCTCATGTTCCCAGGCCACAGGGTTCCAGAATCCACTGATGTCATGTTCCCAGGCCACAGGATTCCAGAATAAAACCTCAGTCATGTTCACAGTCCACAGGGTTCCAGAACCAAGCCTCAGTCATGTTCCCAGGGCACAGTATTCCACAATCTAAACAGATATCATGTTCCCAGGCCACAGGATTCCAGAATCACGCCTCAGTCTTGTTCCTGGCCACATGGTTCCAGAATCAAACCAATGTCAAGTTCCCAGGCCATGGGTTTCAAATATCAGGTCGCAGTCATGTTTCCAGGGCACAGGGTTCTACAATCAAACCTCAGTCATGTTGCCAGTCCACAGATTTCTACCATCAATCCTCAGTCAAGTTCCCAGGCCACAGTTTTCCAGAATAACGCCTAAGTCATGTTCCCAGGTCACAGGGTTCCAGAATCCACTGATGTCATGATCCCAGGCCACAGAATTCCAGAATAAAACCTCAGTCATGTTCCAAGTCCACAGGGTTCCAGAACCAAGACTCAGTCAGGTTCCCAGGGCCCAGTATTCCACAGTCTAAACAGATGTCATGTTCCCAGGCCACAGGTTTCCAGAATCAGGCCTCAGTCATGTTCTCAGGCCACAGGTTTCCAGAATCAACCAATGTCAAATTCCTAGGCCATGGTTGTCCAGTACCAGGCCACAGTCATGTTTCCAGGGCACAGGGTTCTACAATCAAACCTCTGTCATGTGGCCAGTCCACAGGTTTCTGCCATCAAACCTCATTCAAGTTCCCAGGCCACAGATTTCCAGAATCAAACCTCACTCATATTCCCAGGACACATGGTTCCAGAATCAAACCTCAGTCATGTTTGCAGGACCCATGGTTCCACAATCAAAGCACAGTCATGTTCCCAGGACAAAGCTGTCCAGAATCAAACCTCAGTCATGTTCCCAGGGAACAGGGTTCCAGTAACAAACCTCAGTCATGTTGCCAAGCCACAGGTTTCCACCATCAAACCTCAGACATGTTCCCAGGCCACAGGGTTCCAGAATCAAACCGTTCTCATGTTCCCAGTCCACAGGGTTCCAGAACCAAGACTCAGTCAGGTTCCCAGGGCCCAGTATTCCACAATCTAAACAGATGTCATGTTCCCAGGCCACAGGATTCCAGAATCACGCCTCAGTCTTGTTCCTGGACACAGGGTTCCAGAATCAAACCAATGTCAAGTTCCCAGGCCATGGGTTTCAAGTATCAGGTCGCAGTCATGTTTCCAGGGCACAGGGTTCTACAATCAAACCTCAGTCATGTTGCCAGTCCACAGATTTCTACCATCAATCCTCAGTCAAGTTCCCAGGCCACAGTTTTCCAGAATTACGCCTCAGTCATGTTCCCAGGCCACAGGGTTCCAGAATCCACTGATGTCATGTTCCCAGGCCACAGGATTCCAGAATAAATCCTCAGTCATGTTCCAAGTCCACAGGGTTCCAGAACCAAGACTCAGTCAGGTTCCCAGGGCCCAGTATTCCACAGTCTAAACAGATGTCATGTTCCCAGGTCACAGGTTTCCAGAATCACGCCTCAGTCATCTTCTCAGGCCACAGGGTTCCAGAATCAAACCAATGTCAAATTCCTAGGCCATGGTTTTCCAGTACCAGGCCACAGTCATGTTTCCAGGGCACAGGGTTCTACAATCAAACCTCTGTCATGTGGCCAGTCCACAGGTTTCTGCCATCAAACCTCAGTCAAGTTCCCAGGCCACAGATTTCCAGAATCAAACCTCAGTCATATTCCCAGGCCACAGTTTTGCAGAATCACGCCTCAGTCATGTTCCCCGGCCACAGGGTTCCAGAATCCACTGATGTCATGTTCCCAGGCCACCTGATTCCAGAATAAAACCTCAGTCATGTTCCCAGTCCACAGGGTTCTAGAACCAAGTCTCAGTCAGGTTCCCAGGGCCCAGTATTCCACAATCTAAACAGATGTCATGTTGCCAAGCCACAGGTTTCCACCATGAAACCTCAGACATGTTCCCAGGCCACAGGGTTCCAGAATCAAACCGTTCTCATGTTCCAAGGCCACAGGGTTCCGGAATCCACTGATGTCATGCTCCCAGGCCACAGGATTCCAGAATAAAACCTCAGTCATGTTCCCAGTCCACAGGGTTCCAGAACCAAGACTCAGTCAGGTTCCCAGGGCCCAGTATTCCACAGTCTAAACAGATGTCATGTTCCCAGGCCACAGGTTTCCAGAATCAGGCCTCAGTCATGTTCTCAGGCCACAGGGTTCCAGAATCAAACCAAGTTCAAATTCCTAGGCCATGGTTTTCCAGTACCAGGCCACAGTCATGTTTCCAGGGCACAGGGTTCTACAATCAAACCTCAGTCATGTTGCCAGTCCACAGGTTTCTGCCATCAAACCTCAGTGAAATTCCCAGGCCACAGATTTCCAGAATCAAACCTCAGTCATATTCCCAGGACACATGGTTCCAGAATCAAACCTCAGTCATGTTTGCAGGACCCATGGTTCCACAATCAAAGCACAGTCATGTTCCCAGGACAAAGCTGTCCAGAATCAAACCTCAGTCATGATCCCAGGGAACAGGGTTCCAGTAACAAACCTCAGTCATGTTACCAAGCCACAGGTTTCCACCATGAAACCTCATACATGTTCCCAGGCCACAGTGTTCCAGAATCAAGCCGTTCTCATGTTCCCAGGCCACAGGGTTCCAGAATCCACTGATGTCATGTTCCCAGGCCACAGGATTCCAGAATAAAACCTCAGTCATGTTCACAGTCCACAGGGTTCCAGAACCAAGCCTCAGTCATGTTCCCAGGGCACAGTATTCCACAATCTAAACAGATATCATGTTCCCAGGCCACAGGATTACAGAATCACGCCTCAGTCTTGTTCCTGGCCACATGGTTCCAGAATCAAACCAATGTCAAGTTCCCAGGCCATGGGTTTCAAATATCAGGTCGCAGTCATGTTTCCAGGGCACAGGGTTCTACAATCAAACCTCAGTCATGTTGCCAGTCCACAGATTTCTACCATCAATCCTCAGTCAAGTTCCCAGGCCACAGTTTTCCAGAATAACGCCTCAGTCATGTTCACAGGCCACAGGGTTCCAGAATCCACTGATGTCATGTTCCCAGGCCACAGAATTCCAGAATAAAACCTCAGTCATGTTCCAAGTCCACAGGGTTCCAGAACCAAGACTCAGTCAGGTTCCCAGGGCCCAGTATTCCACAGTCTAAACAGATGTCATGTTCCCAGGCCACAGGTTTCCAGAATCAGGCCTCAGTCATGTTCTCAGGCCACAGGGTTCCAGAATCAAACCAATGTCAAATTCCTAGGCCATGGTTTTCCAGTACCAGGCCACAGTCATGTTTCCAGGGCACAGGGTTCTACAATCAAACCTCTGTCATGTGGCCAGTCCACAGGTTTCTGCCATCAAACCTCAGTCAAGTTCCCAGGCCACAGATTTCCAGAATCAAACCTCAGTCATATTCCCAGGACACATGGTTCCAGAATCAAACCTCAGTCATGTTTGCAGGACCCATGGTTCCACAATCAAAGCACAGTCATGTTCCCAGGACAAAGCTGTCCAGAATCAAACCTCAGTCATGTTCCCAGGGAACAGGGTTCCAGTAACAAACCTCAGTCATGTTGCCAAGCCACAGGTTTCCACCATCAAACCTCAGACATGTTCCCAGGCCACAGGGTTCCAGAATCAAACCGTTCTCATGTTCCCAGTCCACAGGGTTCCAGAACCAAGACTCAGTCAGGTTCCCAGGGCCCAGTATTCCACAATCTAAACAAATGTCATGTTCCCAGGCCACAGGATTCCAGAATCACGCCTCAGTCTTGTTCCTGGACACAGGGTTCCAGAATCAAACCAATGTCAAGTTCCCAGGCCATGGGTTTCAAGTATCAGGTCGCAGTCATGTTTCCAGGGCACAGGGTTCTACAATCAAACCTCAGTCATGTTGCCAGTCCACAGATTTCTACCATCAATCCTCAGTCAAGTTCCCAGGCCACAGTTTTCCAGAATTACGCCTCAGTCATGTTCCCAGGCCACAGGGTTCCAGAATCCACTGATGTCATGTTCTCAGGCCACAGGATTCCAGAATAAATCCTCAGTCATGTTCCAAGTCCACAGGGTTCCCGAACCAAGACTCAGTCAGGTTCCCAGGGCCCAGTATTCCACAGTCTAAACAGATGTCATGTTCCCAGGTCACAGGTTTCCAGAATCACGCCTCAGTCATCTTCTCAGGCCACAGGGTTCCAGAATCAAACCAATGTCAAATTCCTAGGCCATGGTTTTCCAGTACCAGGTCACAGTCATGTTTCCAGGGCACAGGGTTCTACAATCAAACCTCTGTCATGTGTCCAGTCCACAGGTTTCTGCCATCAAACCTCAATCATGTTCCCCGGCCACAGGGTTCCAGAATCCACTGATGTCATGTTCCCAGGCCACCTGATTCCAGAATAAAACCTCAGTCATGTTCCCAGTCCACAGGGTTCCAGAATCAAGTCTCAGTCAGGTTCCCAGGGCCCAGTATTCCACAATCTAAACAGATGTCATGTTGCCAAGCCACAGGTTTCCACCATGAAACCTCAGACATGTTCCCAGGCCACAGGGTTCCAGAATCAAACCGTTCTCATGTTCCAAGGCCACAGGGTTCCAGAATCCACTGATGTCATGCTCCCAGGCCACAGGATTCCAGAATAAAACCTCAGTCATGTTCCCAGTCCACAGGGTTCCAGAACCAAGACTCAGTCAGGTTCCCAGGGCCCAGTATTCCACAATCTAAACAGATGTCATGTTCCCAGGCCACAGGTTTCCTGAATCAAACCTCATTCATATTCCCAGGCCATAGGGTTCCAGAATCAAACCATTGTCAAATTCCTAGGCCATGGGTTTCCAGTACCAGGCCACAGTCATGTTTCCAGGGCACAGGGTTCTACAATCAAACCTCTGTCATGTGGCCAGTCCACAGGTTTCTGCCATCAAACCTCAATCAAGTTCCCAGGCCACAGATTTCCAGAATCAAACCTCACTCATATTCCCAGGACACATGGTTCCAGAATCAAACCTCAGTCATGTTTGCAGGACCCATGGTTCCACAATCAAAGCACAGTCATGTTCCCAGGACAAAGCTGTCCAGAATCAAACCTCAGTCATGTTCCCAGGGAACAGGGTTCCAGTAACAAACCTCAGTCATGTTGCCAAGCCACAGGTTTCCACCATCAAACCTCAGACATGTTCCCAGGCCACAGGGTTCCAGAATCAAACCGTTCTCATGTTCCCAGTCCACAGGGTTCCAGAACCAAGACTCAGTCAGGTTCCCAGGGCCCAGTATTCCACAATCTAAACAGATGTCATGTTCCCAGGCCACAGGATTCCAGAATCACGCCTCAGTCTTGTTCCTGGACACAGGGTTCCAGAATCAAACCAATGTCAAGTTCCCAGGCCATGGGTTTCAAGTATCAGGTCGCAGTCATGTTTCCAGGGCACAGGGTTCTACAATCAAACCTCAGTCATGTTGCCAGTCCACAGATTTCTACCATCAATCCTCAGTCAAGTTCCCAGGCCACAGTTTTCCAGAATTACGCCTCAGTCATGTTCCCAGGCCACAGGGTTCCAGAATCCACTGATGTCATGTTCCCAGGCCACAGGATTCCAGAATAAATCCTCAGTCATGTTCCAAGTCCACAGGGTTCCAGAACCAAGACTCAGTCAGGTTCCCAGGGCCCAGTATTCCACAGTCTAAACAGATGTCATGTTCCCAGGTCACAGGTTTCCAGAATCACGCCTCAGTCATCTTCTCAGGCCACAGGGTTCCAGAATCAAACCAATGTCAAATTCCTAGGCCATGGTTTTCCAGTACCAGGCCACAGTCATGTTTCCAGGGCACAGGGTTCTACAATCAAACCTCTGTCATGTGGCCAGTCCACAGGTTTCTGCCATCAAACCTCAGTCAAGTTCCCAGGCCACAGATTTCCAGAATCAAACCTCAGTCATATTCCCAGGCCACAGTTTTGCAGAATCACGCCTCAGTCATGTTCCCCGGCCACAGGGTTCCAGAATCCACTGATGTCATGTTCCCAGGCCACCTGATTCCAGAATAAAACCTCAGTCATGTTCCCAGTCCACAGGGTTCTAGAACCAAGTCTCAGTCAGGTTCCCAGGGCCCAGTATTCCACAATCTAAACAGATGTCATGTTGCCAAGCCACAGGTTTCCACCATGAAACCTCAGACATGTTCCCAGGCCACAGGGTTCCAGAATCAAACCGTTCTCATGTTCCAAGGCCACAGGGTTCCGGAATCCACTGATGTCATGCTCCCAGGCCACAGGATTCCAGAATAAAACCTCAGTCATGTTCCCAGTCCACAGGGTTCCAGAACCAAGACTCAGTCAGGTTCCCAGGGCCCAGTATTCCACAGTCTAAACAGATGTCATGTTCCCAGGCCACAGGTTTCCAGAATCAGGCCTCAGTCATGTTCTCAGGCCACAGGGTTCCAGAATCAAACCAAGTTCAAATTCCTAGGCCATGGTTTTCCAGTACCAGGCCACAGTCATGTTTCCAGGGCACAGGGTTCTACAATCAAACCTCAGTCATGTTGCCAGTCCACAGGTTTCTGCCATCAAACCTCAGTGAAATTCCCAGGCCACAGATTTCCAGAATCAAACCTCAGTCATATTCCCAGGACACATGGTTCCAGAATCAAACCTCAGTCATGTTTGCAGGACCCATGGTTCCACAATCAAAGCACAGTCATGTTCCCAGGACAAAGCTGTCCAGAATCAAACCTCAGTCATGATCCCAGGGAACAGGGTTCCAGTAACAAACCTCAGTCATGTTACCAAGCCACAGGTTTCCACCATGAAACCTCATACATGTTCCCAGGCCACAGTGTTCCAGAATCAAGCCGTTCTCATGTTCCCAGGCCACAGGGTTCCAGAATCCACTGATGTCATGTTCCCAGGCCACAGGATTCCAGAATAAAACCTCAGTCATGTTCACAGTCCACAGGGTTCCAGAACCAAGCCTCAGTCATGTTCCCAGGGCACAGTATTCCACAATCTAAACAGATATCATGTTCCCAGGCCACAGGATTACAGAATCACGCCTCAGTCTTGTTCCTGGCCACATGGTTCCAGAATCAAACCAATGTCAAGTTCCCAGGCCATGGGTTTCAAATATCAGGTCGCAGTCATGTTTCCAGGGCACAGGGTTCTACAATCAAACCTCAGTCATGTTGCCAGTCCACAGATTTCTACCATCAATCCTCAGTCAAGTTCCCAGGCCACAGTTTTCCAGAATAACGCCTCAGTCATGTTCACAGGCCACAGGGTTCCAGAATCCACTGATGTCATGTTCCCAGGCCACAGAATTCCAGAATAAAACCTCAGTCATGTTCCAAGTCCACAGGGTTCCAGAACCAAGACTCAGTCAGGTTCCCAGGGCCCAGTATTCCACAGTCTAAACAGATGTCATGTTCCCAGGCCACAGGTTTCCAGAATCAGGCCTCAGTCATGTTCTCAGGCCACAGGGTTCCAGAATCAAACCAATGTCAAATTCCTAGGCCATGGTTTTCCAGTACCAGGCCACAGTCATGTTTCCAGGGCACAGGGTTCTACAATCAAACCTCTGTCATGTGGCCAGTCCACAGGTTTCTGCCATCAAACCTCAGTCAAGTTCCCAGGCCACAGATTTCCAGAATCAAACCTCAGTCATATTCCCAGGACACATGGTTCCAGAATCAAACCTCAGTCATGTTTGCAGGACCCATGGTTCCACAATCAAAGCACAGTCATGTTCCCAGGACAAAGCTGTCCAGAATCAAACCTCAGTCATGTTCCCAGGGAACAGGGTTCCAGTAACAAACCTCAGTCATGTTGCCAAGCCACAGGTTTCCACCATCAAACCTCAGACATGTTCCCAGGCCACAGGGTTCCAGAATCAAACCGTTCTCATGTTCCCAGTCCACAGGGTTCCAGAACCAAGACTCAGTCAGGTTCCCAGGGCCCAGTATTCCACAATCTAAACAAATGTCATGTTCCCAGGCCACAGGATTCCAGAATCACGCCTCAGTCTTGTTCCTGGACACAGGGTTCCAGAATCAAACCAATGTCAAGTTCCCAGGCCATGGGTTTCAAGTATCAGGTCGCAGTCATGTTTCCAGGGCACAGGGTTCTACAATCAAACCTCAGTCATGTTGCCAGTCCACAGATTTCTACCATCAATCCTCAGTCAAGTTCCCAGGCCACAGTTTTCCAGAATTACGCCTCAGTCATGTTCCCAGGCCACAGGGTTCCAGAATCCACTGATGTCATGTTCTCAGGCCACAGGATTCCAGAATAAATCCTCAGTCATGTTCCAAGTCCACAGGGTTCCCGAACCAAGACTCAGTCAGGTTCCCAGGGCCCAGTATTCCACAGTCTAAACAGATGTCATGTTCCCAGGTCACAGGTTTCCAGAATCACGCCTCAGTCATCTTCTCAGGCCACAGGGTTCCAGAATCAAACCAATGTCAAATTCCTAGGCCATGGTTTTCCAGTACCAGGCCACAGTCATGTTTCCAGGGCACAGGGTTCTACAATCAAACCTCTGTCATGTGTCCAGTCCACAGGTTTCTGCCATCAAACCTCAATCATGTTCCCCGGCCACAGGGTTCCAGAATCCACTGATGTCATGTTCCCAGGCCACCTGATTCCAGAATAAAACCTCAGTCATGTTCCCAGTCCACAGGGTTCCAGAATCAAGTCTCAGTCAGGTTCCCAGGGCCCAGTATTCCACAATCTAAACAGATGTCATGTTGCCAAGCCACAGGTTTCCACCATGAAACCTCAGACATGTTCCCAGGCCACAGGGTTCCAGAATCAAACCGTTCTCATGTTCCAAGGCCACAGGGTTCCAGAATCCACTGATGTCATGCTCCCAGGCCACAGGATTCCAGAATAAAACCTCAGTCATGTTCCCAGTCCACAGGGTTCCAGAACCAAGACTCAGTCAGGTTCCCAGGGCCCAGTATTCCACAATCTAAACAGATGTCATGTTCCCAGGCCACAGGTTTCCTGAATCAAACCTCAGTCATATTCCCAGGCCATAGGGTTCCAGAATCAAACCATTGTCAAATTCCTAGGCCATGGGTTTCCAGTACCAGGCCACAGTCATGTTTCCAGGGCACAGGGTTCTACAATCAAACCTCTGTCATGTGGCCAGTCCACAGGTTTCTGCCATCAAACCTCAATGAAGTTCCCAGGCCACAGATTTCCAGAATTAAACCTCAGTCATATTCCCAGGACACATGGTTCCAGAATCAAATCTCAGTCATGTTTGCAGGACCCATGGTTCCACAAAAAAAACACAGTCATGTTCCCAGGACAAAAGTGTCCAGAATCAAACCTCAGTCATGTTCCCAGGGAACAGGGTTCCAGTAACAAACCTCAGTCATGTTACCAAGCCACAGGTTTCCACCATGAAACCTCATACATGTTCCCAGGCCACAGTGTTCCAGAATCAAGCCGTTCTCATGTTCCCAGGCCACAGGGTTCCAGAATCCACTGATGTCATGTTCCCAGGCCACAGGATTCCAGAATAAAACCTCAGTCATGTTCACAGTCCACAGGGTTCCAGAACCAAGCCTCAGTCATGTTCCCAGGGCACAGTATTCCACAATCTAAACAGATATCATGTTCCCAGGCCACAGGATTCCAGAATCACGCCTCAGTCTTGTTCCTGGCCACATGGTTCCAGAATCAAACCAATGTCAAGTTCCCAGGCCATGGGTTTCAAATATCAGGTCGCAGTCATGTTTCCAGGGCACAGGGTTCTACAATCAAACCTCAGTCATGTTGCCAGTCCACAGATTTCTACCATCAATCCTCAGTCAAGTTCCCAGGCCACAGTTTTCCAGAATAACGCCCAAGTCATGTTCCCAGGCCACAGGGTTCCAGAATCCACTGATGTCATGATCCCAGGCCACAGAATTCCAGAATAAAACCTCAGTCATGTTCCAAGTCCACAGGGTTCCAGAACCAAGACTCAGTCAGGTTCCCAGGGCCCAGTATTCCACAGTCTAAACAGAAGTCATGTTCCCAGGCCACAGGTTTCCAGAATCAGGCCTCAGTCATGTTCTCAGGCCACAGGTTTCCAGAATCAACCAATGTCAAATTCCTAGGCCATGGTTTTCCAGTACCAGGCCACAGTCATGTTTCCAGGGCACAGGGTTCTACAATCAAACCTCTGTCATGTGGCCAGTCCACAGGTTTCTGCCATCAAACCTCATTCAAGTTCCCAGGCCACAGATTTCCAGAATCAAACCTCACTCATATTCCCAGGACACATGGTTCCAGAATCAAACCTCAGTCATGTTTGCAGGACCCATGGTTCCACAATCAAAGCACAGTCATGTTCCCAGGACAAAGCTGTCCAGAATCAAACCTCAGTCATGTTCCCAGGGAACAGGGTTCCAGTAACAAACCTCAGTCATGTTGCCAAGCCACAGGTTTCCACCATCAAACCTCAGACATGTTCCCAGGCCACAGGGTTCCAGAATCAAACCGTTCTCATGTTCCCAGTCCACAGGGTTCCAGAACCAAGACTCAGTCAGGTTCCCAGGGCCCAGTATTCCACAATCTAAACAGATGTCATGTTCCCAGGCCACAGGATTCCAGAATCACGCCTCAGTCTTGTTCCTGGACACAGGGTTCCAGAATCAAACCAATGTCAAGTTCCCAGGCCATGGGTTTCAAGTATCAGGTCGCAGTCATGTTTCCAGGGCACAGGGTTCTACAATCAAACCTCAGTCATGTTGCCAGTCCACAGATTTCTACCATCAATCCTCAGTCAAGTTCCCAGGCCACAGTTTTCCAGAATTACGCCTCAGTCATGTTCCCAGGCCACAGGGTTCCAGAATCCACTGATGTCATGTTCCCAGGCCACAGGATTCCAGAATAAATCCTCAGTCATGTTCCAAGTCCACAGGGTTCCAGAACCAAGACTCAGTCAGGTTCCAAGGGCCCAGTATTCCACAGTCTAAACAGATGTCATGTTCCCAGGTCACAGGTTTCCAGAATCACGCCTCAGTCATCTTCTCAGGCCACAGGGTTCCAGAATCCACTGATGTCATGTTCCCAGGCCACAGGATTCCAGAATAAAACCTCAGTCATGTTCCCAGTCCACAGGGTTCCAGAACCAAGACTCAGTCAGGTTCCCAGGGCCCAGTATTCCACAATCTAAACAGATATCATGTTCCCAGGCCACAGGTTTCCACCATGAAACCTCATACATGTTCCCAGGCCACAGGGTTCCAGAATCAAACCGTTCTCATAATCCCAGTCCACAGGGTTCCAGAACCAAGTTTCAGTCAGGTTCCCAGGGCCCAGTATTCCACAATCTAAACAGATGTCATGTTCCCAGGCCACAGGATTCCACAATCACGCCTCAGTCTTGTTCCTGGACACAGGGTTCCAGAATCAAACCAATGTCAAGTTCCCAGGCCATGGGTTTCAAGTATCAGGTCGCAGTCAGGTTTCCAGGGCACAGGGTTCTACAATCAAACCTCAGTCATGTTGCCAGTCCACAGATTTCTACCATCAATCCTCAGTCAAGTTCCCAGGCCACAGTTTTCCAGAATAACGCCTCAGTCATGTTCCCAGGCCACAGGGTTCCAGAATCCACTGATGTCATGTGCCCAGGCCACAGGATTCCAGAATAAATCCTCAGTCATGTTCCAAGTCCACAGGGTTCCAGAACCAAGACTCAGTCAGGTTCCCAGGGCTCAGTATTCCACAATCTAAACAGATGTCATGTTCCCAGGCCACAGGTTTCCAGAATCACGCCTCAGTCATGTTCTCAGGCCACAGGGTTCCAGAATCAAACCAAAGTCAAATTCCTAGGCAATGGGTTTCCAGTACCAGGCCACAGTCATGTTTCCAGGGCACAGGGTTCTACAATCAAACCTCTGTCATGTGGCCAGTCCACAGGTTTCTGCCATCAAACCTCAGTCAAGTTCCCAGGCCACAGATTTCCAGAATCAAACCTCAGTCATATTCCCAGGCCACAGTTTTGCAGAATCACGCCTCAGTCATGTTCCCCGGCCACAGGGTTCCAGAATCCACTGATGTCATGTTCCCAGGCCACCTGACTCCAGAATAAAACCTCAGTCATGTTCCCAGTCCACAGGGTTCTAGAACCAAGTCTCAGTCAGGTTCCCAGGGCCCAGTATTCCACAATCTAAACAGATGTCATGTTGCCAAGCCACAGGTTTCCACCATGAAACCTCAGACATGTTCCCAGGCCACAGGGTTCCAGAATCAAACCGTTCTCATGTTCCAAGGCCACAGGGTTCCAGAAACCACTGATGTCATGCTCCCAGGCCACAGGATTCCAGAATAAAACCTCAGTCATGTTCCCAGTCCACAGGGTTCCAGAACCAAGACTCAGTCAGGTTCCCAGGGCCCAGTATTCCACAATCTAAACAGATGTCATGTTCCCATGCCACAGGTTTCCAGAATCAAACCTCAGTCATGTTCCCAGGCCATAGGGTTCCAGAATCAAACCATTGTCAAATTCCTAGGCCATGGGTTTCCAGTACCAGGCCACAGTCATGTTTCCAGGGCACAGGGTTCTACAATCAAACCTCAGTCATGTTCTCAGTCCACAGGGTTCCAGAACCAAGACTCAGTCATGTTCCCAGGCCAAAGGGTTCCAGAATCAAACCAATGTCAAATTCCTAGGCCATGGTTTTCCAGTACCAGGCCACAGTCATGTTTCCAGGGCACAGGGTTCTACAATCAAACCTCAGTCATGTTGCCAGTCCACAGGTTTCTGCCATCAAACCTCAGTGAAATTCCCAGGCCACAGATTTCCAGAATCAAACCTCAGTCATATTCCCAGGACACATGGTTCCAGAATCAAACCTCAGTCATGTTTGCAGGACCCATGGTTCCACAAAAAAAACACAGTCATGTTCCCAGGACAAAAGTGTCCAGAATCAAACCTCAGTCATGTTCCCAGGGAACAGGGTTCCAGTAACAAACCTCAGTCATGTTACCAAGCCACAGGTTTCCACCATGAAACCTCATACATGTTCCCAGGCCACAGTGTTCCAGAATCAAGCCGTTCTCATGTTCCCAGGCCACAGGGTTCCAGAATCCACTGATGTCATGTTCCCAGGCCACAGGATTCCAGAATAAAACCTCAGTCATGTTCACAGTCCACAGGGTTCCAGAACCAAGCCTCAGTCATGTTCCCAGGGCACAGTATTCCACAATCTAAACAGATATCATGTTCCCAGGCCACAGGATTCCAGAATCACGCCTCAGTCTTGTTCCTGGCCACATGGTTCCAGAATCAAACCAATGTCAAGTTCCCAGGCCATGGGTTTCAAATATCAGGTCGCAGTCATGTTTCCAGGGCACAGGGTTCTACAATCAAACCTCAGTCATGTTGCCAGTCCACAGATTTCTACCATCAATCCTCAGTCAAGTTCCCAGGCCACAGTTTTCCAGAATAACGCCTCAGTCATGTTCCCAGGCCACAGGGTTCCAGAATCCACTGATGTCATGATCCCAGGCCACAGAATTCCAGAATAAAACCTCAGTCATGTTCCAAGTCCACAGGGTTCCAGAACCAAGACTCAGTCAGGTTCCCAGGGCCCAGTATTCCACAGTCTAAACAGAAGTCATGTTCCCAGGCCACAGGTTTCCAGAATCAGGCCTCAGTCATGTTCTCAGGCCACAGGTTTCCAGAATCAACCAATGTCAAATTCCTAGGCCATGGTTTTCCAGTACCAGGCCACAGTCATGTTTCCAGGGCACAGGGTTCTACAATCAAACCTCTGTCATGTGGCCAGTCCACAGGTTTCTGCCATCAAACCTCATTCAAGTTCCCAGGCCACAGATTTCCAGAATCAAACCTCACTCATATTCCCAGGACACATGGTTCCAGAATCAAATCTCAGTCATGTTTGCAGGACCCATGGTTCCACAATCAAAGCACAGTCATGTTCCCAGGACAAAGCTGTCCAGAATCAAACCTCAGTCATGTTCCCAGGGAACAGGGTTCCAGTAACAAACCTCAGTCATGTTGCCAAGCCACAGGTTTCCACCATCAAACCTCAGACATGTTCCCAGGCCACAGGGTTCCAGAATCAAACCGTTCTCATGTTCCCAGTCCACAGGGTTCCAGAACCAAGACTCAGTCAGGTTCCCAGGGCCCAGTATTCCACAATCTAAACAGATGTCATGTTCCCAGGCCACAGGATTCCAGAATCACGCCTCAGTCTTGTTCCTGGACACAGGGTTCCAGAATCAAACCAATGTCAAGTTCCCAGGCCATGGGTTTCAAGTATCAGGTCGCAGTCATGTTTCCAGGGCACAGGGTTCTACAATCAAACCTCAGTCATGTTGCCAGTCCACAGATTTCTACCATCAATCCTCAGTCAAGTTCCCAGGCCACAGTTTTCCAGAATTACGCCTCAGTCATGTTCCCAGGCCACAGGGTTCCAGAATCCACTGATGTCATGTTCCCAGGCCACAGGATTCCAGAATAAATCCTCAGTCATGTTCCAAGTCCACAGGGTTCCAGAACCAAGACTCAGTCAGGTTCCCAGGGCCCAGTATTCCACAGTCTAAACAGATGTCATGTTCCCAGGTCACAGGTTTCCAGAATCACGCCTCAGTCATCTTCTCAGGCCACAGGGTTCCAGAATCAAACCAATGTCAAATTCCTAGGCCATGGTTTTCCAGTACCAGGCCACAGTCATGTTTCCAGGGCACAGGGTTCTACAATCAAACCTCTGTCATGTGGCCAGTCCACAGGTTTCTGCCATCAAACCTCAGTCAAGTTCCCAGGCCACAGATTTCCAGAATCAAACCTCAGTCATATTCCCAGGCCACAGTTTTGCAGAATCACGCCTCAGTCATGTTCCCCGGCCACAGGGTTCCAGAATCCACTGATGTCATGTTCCCAGGCCACCTGATTCCAGAATAAAACCTCAGTCATGTTCCCAGTCCACAGGGTTCTAGAACCAAGTCTCAGTCAGGTTCCCAGGGCCCAGTATTCCACAATCTAAACAGATGTCATGTTGCCAAGCCACAGGTTTCCACCATGAAACCTCAGACATGTTCCCAGGCCACAGGGTTCCAGAATCAAACCGTTCTCATGTTCCAAGGCCACAGGGTTCCAGAATCCACTGATGTCATGCTCCCAGGCCACAGGATTCCAGAATAAAACCTCAGTCATGTTCCCAGTCCACAGGATTCCAGAACCAAGACTCAGTCAGGTTCCCAGGGCCCAGTATTCCACAGTCTAAACAGATGTCATGTTCCCAGGCCACAGGTTTCCAGAATCAGGCCTCAGTCATGTTCTCAGGCCACAGGGTTCCAGAATCAAACCAATGTCAAATTCCTAGGCCATGGTTTTCCAGTACCAGGCCACAGTCATGTTTCCAGGGCACAGGGTTCTACAATCAAACCTCTGTCATGTGGCCAGTCCACAGGTTTCTGCCATCAAACCTCAGTCAAGTTCCCAGGCCACAGATTTCCAGAATCAAACCTCAGTCATATTCCCAGGACACATGGTTCCAGAATCAAACCTCAGTCATGTTTGCAGGACCCATGGTTCCACAATCAAAGCACAGTCATGTTCCCAGGACAAAGCTGTCCAGAATCAAACCTCAGTCATGTTCCCAGGGAACAGGGTTCCAGTAACAAACCTCAGTCATGTTACCAAGCCACAGGTTTCCACCATGAAACCTCATACATGTTCCCAGGCCACAGTGTTCCAGAATCAAGTCGTTCTCATGTTCCCAGGCCACAGGGTTCCAGAATCCACTGATGTCATGTTCCCAGGCCACAGGATTCCAGAATAAAACCTCAGTCATGTTCACAGTCCACAGGGTTTAGAACCAAGCCTCAGTCATGTTCCCAGGGCACAGTATTCCACAATCTAAACAGATATCATGTTCCCAGGCCACAGGATTCCAGAATCACGCCTCAGTCTTGTTCCTGGCCACATGGTTCCAGAATCAAACCAATGTCAAGTTCCCAGGCCATGGGTTTCAAATATCAGGTCGCAGTCATGTTTCCAGGGCACAGGGTTCTACAATCAAACCTCAGTCATGTTGCCAGTCCACAGATTTCTACCATCAATCCTCAGTTAAGTTCCGAGGCCACAGTTTTCCAGAATAACGCCTCAGTCATGTTCCCAGGCCACAGGGTTCCAGAATCCACTGATGTCATGTTCCCAGGCCACAGGATTCCAGAATAAAACCTCAGTCATGTTCCAAGTCCACAGGGTTCCAGAACCAAGACTCAGTCAGGTTCCCAGGGCCCAGTATTCCACAATCTAAACAGATATCATGTTCCCAGGCCACAGGTTTCCACCATGAAACCTCAGACATGTTCCCAGGCCACAGGGTTCCAGAATCAAACGGTTCTCATGTTCCAAGGCCACAGGGTTCCAGAATCCACTGATGTCATGCTCCCATGCCACAGGATTCCAGAATAAAACCTCAGTCATGTTCCCAGTCCACAGGGTTCCAGAACCAAGACTCAGTCATGTTCCCAGGCCAAAGGGTTCCAGAATCAAACCAATGTCAAATTCCTTGGCCATGGTTTTCCAGTACCAGGCCAAAGTCATGTTTCCAGGGCACAGGGTTCTACAATCAAACCTCAGTCATGTTGCCAGTCCACAGGTTTCTGCCATCAAACCTCAGTCAAGTTCCCAGGCCACAGATTTCCAGAATCCAACCTCAGTCATATTCCCAGGACACATGGTTCCAGAATCAAACCTCAGTCATGTTTGCAGGACCCATGGTTCCACAATCAAAGCACAGTCATGTTCCCAGGACAAAGCTGTCCAGAATCAAACCTCAGTCATGTTCCCAGGGAACAGGGTTCCAGTAACAAACCTCAGTCATGTTACCAAGCCACAGGTTTCCACCATGAAACCTCATACATGTTCCCAGGCCACAGTGTTCCAGAATCAAGCCGTTCTCATGTTCCCAGGCCACAGGGTTCCAGAATCCACTGATGTCATGTTCCCAGGCCACAGGATTCCAGAATAAAACCTCAGTCATGTTCACAGTCCACAGGGTTTAGAACCAAGCCTCAGTCATGTTCCCAGGCCACAGGATTCCAGAATAAAACCTCAGTCATGTTCCCAGTCCACAGGGTTCCAGAACCAAGACTCAGTCAGGTTCCCAGGGCCCAGTATTCCACAATCTAAACAGATGTCATGTTCCCATGCCACAGGTTTCCAGAATCACGCCTCAGTCATGTTCTCAGGCCACAGGGTTCCAGAATCAAACCAATGTCAAATTCCTAGGCCATGGGTTTCCAGTACCAGGCCACAGTCATGTTTCCAGGGCACAGGGTTCTACAATCAAACCTCTGTCATGTGGCCAGTCCACAGGTTTCTGCCATCAAACCTCAGTCAAGTTCCCAGGCCACAGATTTCCAGAATCAAACCTCAGTCATATTCCCAGGCCACAGTTTTCCAGAATCACGCCTCAGTCATGTTCCGCGGCCACAGGGTTCCAGAATCCACTGATGTCATGTTCCCAGGCCACCTGATTCCAGAATAAAACCTCAGTCATGTTCCCAGTCCACAGGGTTCCAGAACCAAGTCTCAGTCAGGTTCCCAGGGCCCAGTATTCCACAATCTATACAGATGTCATGTTGCCAAGCCACAGGTTTCCACCATGAAACCTCAGACATGTTCCCAGGCCACAGGGTTCCAGAATCAAACCGTTCTCATGTTCCAAGGCCACAGGGTTCCAGAAACCACTGATGTCATGCTCCCAGGCCACAGGATTCCAGAATAAAACCTCAGTCATGTTCCCAGTCCACAGGGTTCCAGAACCAAGACTCAGTCAGGTTCCCAGGGCCCAGTATTCCACAATCTAAACAGATGTCATGTTCCCAGGCCACAGGTTTCCAAAATCAAACCTCAGTCATGTTCCCAGGCCATAGGGTTCCAGAATCAAACCATTGTCAAATTCCTAGGCCATGGGTTTCCAGTACCAGGCCACAGTCATGTTTCCAGGGCACAGGGTTCTACAATCAAACCTCTGTCATGTGGCCAGTCCACAGGTTTCTGCCATCAAACCTCAATCAAGTTCCCAGGCCACAGATTTCCAGAATCAAACCTCAGTCATATTCCCAGGACACATGGTTCCAGAATCAAATCTCAGTCATGTTTGCAGGACCCATGGTTCCACAAAAAAACCACAGTCATGTTCCCAGGACAAAAGTGTCCAGAATCAAACCTCAGTCATGTTCCCAGGGAACAGGGTTCCAGTAACAAACCTCAGTCATGTTACCAAGCCACAGGTTTCCACCATGAAACCTCATACATGTTCCCAGGCCACAGTGTTCCAGAATCAAGTCGTTCTCATGTTCCCAGGCCACAGGGTTCCAGAATCCACTGATGTCATGTTCCCAGGCCACAGGATTCCAGAATAAAACCTCAGTCATGTTCACAGTCCACAGAGTTTAGAACCAAGCCTCAGTCATGTTCCCAGGGCACAGTATTCCACAATCTAAACAGATATCATGTTCCCAGGCCACAGGATTCCAGAATCACGCCTCAGTCTTGTTCCTGGCCACATGGTTCCAGAATCAAACCAATGTCAAGTTCCCAGGCCATGGGTTTCAAATATCAGGTCGCAGTCATGTTTCCAGGGCACAGGGTTCTACAATCAAACCTCAGTCATGTTGCCAGTCCACAGATTTCTACCATCAATCCTCAGTTAAGTTCCGAGGCCACAGTTTTCCAGAATAACGCCTCAGTCATGTTCCCAGGCCACAGGGTTCCAGAATCCACTGATGTCATGTTCCCAGGCCACAGGATTCCAGAATAAAACCTCAGTCATGTTCCAAGTCCACAGGGTTCCAGAACCAAGACTCAGTCAGGTTCCCAGGGCCCAGTATTCCACAATCTAAACAGATATCATGTTCCCAGGCCACAGGTTTCCACCATGAAACCTCAGACATGTTCCCAGGCCACAGGGTTCCAGAATCAAACGGTTCTCATGTTCCAAGGCCACAGGGTTCCAGAATCCACTGATGTCATGCTCCCATGCCACAGGATTCCAGAATAAAACCTCAGTCATGTTCCCAGTCCACAGGGTTCCAGAACCAAGACTCAGTCATGTTCCCAGGCCAAAGGGTTCCAGAATCAAACCAATGTCAAATTCCTAGGCCATGGTTTTCCAGTACCAGGCCAAAGTCATGTTTCCAGGGCACAGGGTTCTACAATCAAACCTCAGTCATGTTGCCAGTCCACAGGTTTCTGCCATCAAACCTCAGTCAAGTTCCCAGGCCACAGATTTCCAGAATCCAACCTCAGTCATATTCCCAGGACACATGGTTCCAGAATCAAACCTCAGTCATGTTTGCAGGACCCATGGTTCCACAATCAAAGCACAGTCATGTTCCCAGGACAAAGCTGTCCAGAATCAAACCTCAGTCATGTTCCCAGGGAACAGGGTTCCAGTAACAAACCTCAGTCATGTTACCAAGCCACAGGTTTCCACCATGAAACCTCATACATGTTCCCAGGCCACAGTGTTCCAGAATCAAGCCGTTCTCATGTTCCCAGGCCACAGGGTTCCAGAATCCACTGATGTCATGTTCCCAGGCCACAGGATTCCAGAATAAAACCTCAGTCATGTTCACAGTCCACAGGGTTCCAGAACCAAGCCTCAATCATGTTCCCAGGGCACAGTATTCCACAATCTAAACAGATATCATGTTCCCAGGCCACAGGATTACAGAATCACGCCTCAGTCTTGTTCCTGGACACATGGTTCCAGAATCAAACCAATGTCAAGTTCCCAGGCCATGGGTTTCAAATATCAGGTCGCAGTCATGTTTCCAGGGCACAGGGTTCTACAATCAAACCTCAGTCATGTTGCCAGTCCACAGATTTCTACCATCAATCCTCAGTCAAGTTCCCAGGCCACAGTTTTCCAGAATAACGCCTCAGTCATGTTCCCAGGCCACAGGGTTCCAGAATCCACTGATGTCATGTTCCCAGGCCACAGAATTCCAGAATAAAACCTCAGTCATGTTCCAAGTCCACAGGGTTCCAGAACCAAGACTCAGTCAGGTTCCCAGGGCCCAGTATTCCACAGTCTAAACAAATGTCATGTTCCCAGGCCACAGGTTTCCAGAATCAGGCCTCAGTCATGTTCTCAGGCCACAGGGTTCCAGAATCAAACCAATGTCAAATTCCTAGGCCATGGTTTTCCAGTACCAGGCCACAGTCATGTTTCCAGGGCACAGGGTTCTACAATCAAACCTCTGTCATGTGTCCAGTCCACAGGTTTCTGCCATCAAACCTCAGTCAAGTTCCCAGGCCACAGATTTCCAGAATCAAACCTCAGTCATATTCCCAGGCCACAGTTTTCCAGAATCACGCCTCAGTCATGTTCCCCGGCCACAGGGTTCCAGAATCCACTGATGTCATGTTCCCAGGCCACCTGATTCCAGAATAAAACCTCAGTCATGTTCCCAGTCCACAGGGTTCCAGAACCAAGCCTCAGTCATGTTCCCAGGCCACAGTGTTCCAGAATCAAGCCGTTCTCATGTTCCTAGGCCACAGGGTTCCAGAATCCACTGATGTCATGTTCCCAGGCCACAGGATTGCAGAATAAAACCTCAGTCATGTTCACAGTCCACAGGGTTCCAGAACCAAGCCTCAGTCATGTTCCCAGGGCACAGTATTCCACAATCTAAACAGATATCATGTTCCCAGGCCACAGGATTCCAGAATCACGCCTCAGTCTTGTTCCTGGCCACAGGGTTCCAGAATCAAACCAATGTCAAATTCCTAGGCCATGGTTTTCCAGTACAAGGCCACAGTCATGTTTCCAGGGCACAGGGTTCTACAATCAAACCTCTGTCATGTGGCCAGTCCACAGGTTTCTGCCATCAAACCTCAGTCAAGTTCCCAGGCCACAGATTTCCAGAATCAAACCTCAGTCATATTCCCAGGACACATGGTTCCAGAATCAAACCTCAGTCATGTTTGCAGGACCCATGGTTCCACAATCAAAGCACAGTCATGTTCCCAGGACAAAGCTGTCCAGAATCAAACCTCAGTCATGTTCCCAGGGAACAGGGTTCCAGTAACAAACCTCAGTCATGTTGCCAAGCCACAGGTTTCCACCATCAAACCTCAGACATGTTCCCAGGACACAGGGTTCCAGAATCAAACCGTTCTCATGTTCCCAGTCCACAGGGTTCCAGAACCAAGTTTCAGTCAGGTTCCCAGGGCCCAGTATTCCACAATCTAAACAGATGTCATGTTCCCAGGCAACAGGATTCCAGAATCACGCCTCAGTCTTGTTCCTGGACACAGGGTTCCAGAATCAAACCAATGTCAAGTTCCCAGGCCATGGGTTTCAAGTATCAGGTCGCAGTCAGGTTTCCAGGGCACAGGGTTCTACAATCAAACCTCAGTCATGTTGCCAGTCCACAGATTTCTACCATCAATCCTCAGTCAAGTTCCCAGGCCACAGTTTTCCAGAATAACGCCTCAGTCATGTTCCCAGGCCACAGGGTTCCAGAATCCACTGATGTCATGTGCCCAGGCCACAGGATTCCAGAATAAATCCTCAGTCATGTTCCAAGTCCACAGGGTTCCAGAACCAAGACTCAGTCAGGTTCCCAGGGCTCAGTATTCCACAATCTAAACAGATGTCATGTTCCCAGGCCACAGGTTTCCAGAATCACGCCTCAGTCATCTTCTCAGGCCACAGGGTTCCAGAATCAAACCAATGTCAAATTCCTAGGCCATGGTTTTCCAGTACCAGGCCACAGTCATGTTTCCAGGGCACAGGGTTCTACAATCAAACCTCTGTCATGTGGCCAGTCCACAGGTTTCTGCCATCAAACCTCAGTCAAGTTCCCAGGCCACAGATTTCCAGAATCAAACCTCAGTCATATTCCCAGGCCACAGTTTTCCAGAATCACGCCTCAGTCATGTTTCCCGGCCACAGGGTTCCAGAATCCACTGATGTCATGTTCCCAGGCCACCTGACTCCAGAATAAAACCTCAGTCATGTTCCCAGTCCACAGGGTTCTAGAACCAAGTCTCAGTCAGGTTCCCAGGGCCCAGTATTCCACAATCTAAACAGATGTCATGTTGCCAAGCCACAGGTTTCCACCATGAAACCTCAGACATGTTCCCAGGCCACAGGGTTCCAGAATCAAACCGTTCTCATGTTCCAAGGCCACAGGGTTCCAGAAACCACTGATGTCATGCTCCCAGGCCACAGGATTCCAGAATAAAACCTCAGTCATGTTCCCAGTCCACAGGGTTCCAGAACCAAGACTCAGTCAGGTTCCCAGGGCCCAGTATTCCACAATCTAAACAGATGTCATGTTCCCATGCCACAGGTTTCCAGAATCAAACCTCAGTCATGTTCCCAGGCCATAGGGTTCCAGAATCAAACCATTGTCAAATTCCTAGGCCATGGGTTTCCAGTACCAGGCCACAGTCATGTTTCCAGGGCACAGGGTTCTACAATCAAACCTCAGTCATGTTCTCAGTCCACAGGGTTCCAGAACCAAGACTCAGTCATGTTCCCAGGCCAAAGGGTTCCAGAATCAAACCAATGTCAAATTCCTAGGCCATGGTTTTCCAGTACCAGGCCACAGTCATGTTTCCAGGGCACAGGGTTCTACAATCAAACCTCAGTCATGTTGCCAGTCCACAGGTTTCTGCCATCAAACCTCAGTGAAATTCCCAGGCCACAGATTTCCAGAATCAAACCTCAGTCATATTCCCAGGACACATGGTTCCAGAATCAAACCTCAGTCATGTTTGCAGGACCCATGGTTCCACAAAAAAAACACAGTCATGTTCCCAGGACAAAAGTGTCCAGAATCAAACCTCAGTCATGTTCCCAGGGAACAGGGTTCCAGTAACAAACCTCAGTCATGTTACCAAGCCACAGGTTTCCACCATGAAACCTCATACATGTTCCCAGGCCACAGTGTTCCAGAATCAAGCCGTTCTCATGTTCCCAGGCCACAGGGTTCCAGAATCCACTGATGTCATGTTCCCAGGCCACAGGATTCCAGAATAAAACCTCAGTCATGTTCACAGTCCACAGGGTTCCAGAACCAAGCCTCAGTCATGTTCCCAGGGCACAGTATTCCACAATCTAAACAGATATCATGTTCCCAGGCCACAGGATTCCAGAATCACGCCTCAGTCTTGTTCCTGGCCACATGGTTCCAGAATCAAACCAATGTCAAGTTCCCAGGCCATGGGTTTCAAATATCAGGTCGCAGTCATGTTTCCAGGGCACAGGGTTCTACAATCAAACCTCAGTCATGTTGCCAGTCCACAGATTTCTACCATCAATCCTCAGTCAAGTTCCCAGGCCACAGTTTTCCAGAATAACGCCTCAGTCATGTTCCCAGGCCACAGGGTTCCAGAATCCACTGATGTCATGATCCCAGGCCACAGAATTCCAGAATAAAACCTCAGTCATGTTCCAAGTCCACAGGGTTCCAGAACCAAGACTCAGTCAGGTTCCCAGGGCCCAGTATTCCACAGTCTAAACAGAAGTCATGTTCCCAGGCCACAGGTTTCCAGAATCAGGCCTCAGTCATGTTCTCAGGCCACAGGTTTCCAGAATCAACCAATGTCAAATTCCTAGGCCATGGTTTTCCAGTACCAGGCCACAGTCATGTTTCCAGGGCACAGGGTTCTACAATCAAACCTCTGTCATGTGGCCAGTCCACAGGTTTCTGCCATCAAACCTCATTCAAGTTCCCAGGCCACAGATTTCCAGAATCAAACCTCACTCATATTCCCAGGACACATGGTTCCAGAATCAAACCTCAGTCATGTTTGCAGGACCCATGGTTCCACAATCAAAGCACAGTCATGTTCCCAGGACAAAGCTGTCCAGAATCAAACCTCAGTCATGTTCCCAGGGAACAGGGTTCCAGTAACAAACCTCAGTCATGTTGCCAAGCCACAGGTTTCCACCATCAAACCTCAGACATGTTCCCAGGCCACAGGGTTCCAGAATCAAACCGTTCTCATGTTCCCAGTCCACAGGGTTCCAGAACCAAGACTCAGTCAGGTTCCCAGGGCCCAGTATTCCACAATCTAAACAGATGTCATGTTCCCAGGCCACAGGATTCCAGAATCACGCCTCAGTCTTGTTCCTGGACACAGGGTTCCAGAATCAAACCAATGTCAAGTTCCCAGGCCATGGGTTTCAAGTATCAGGTCGCAGTCATGTTTCCAGGGCACAGGGTTCTACAATCAAACCTCAGTCATGTTGCCAGTCCACAGATTTCTACCATCAATCCTCAGTCAAGTTCCCAGGCCACAGTTTTCCAGAATTACGCCTCAGTCATGTTCCCAGGCCACAGGGTTCCAGAATCCACTGATGTCATGTTCCCAGGCCACAGGATTCCAGAATAAATCCTCAGTCATGTTCCAAGTCCACAGGGTTCCAGAACCAAGACTCAGTCAGGTTCCCAGGGGCCAGTATTCCACAGTCTAAACAGATGTCATGTTCCCAGGCCACAGGTTTCCAGAATCACGCCTCAGTCATCTTCTCAGGCCACAGGGTTCCAGAATCAAACCAATGTCAAATTCCTAGGCCATGGTTTTCCAGTACCAGGCCACAGTCATGTTTCCAGGGCACAGGGTTCTACAATCAAACCTCTGTCATGTGGCCAGTCCACAGGTTTCTGCCATCAAACCTCAGTCAAGTTCCCAGGCCACAGATTTCCAGAATCAAACCTCAGTCATATTCCCAGGCCACAGTTTTGCAGAATCACGCCTCAGTCATGTTCCCCGGCCACAGGGTTCCAGAATCCACTGATGTCATGTTCCCAGGCCACCTGATTCCAGAATAAAACCTCAGTCATGTTCCCAGTCCACAGGGTTCTAGAACCAAGTCTCAGTCAGGTTCCCAGGGCCCAGTATTCCACAATCTAAACAGATGTCATGTTGCCAAGCCACAGGTTTCCACCATGAAACCTCAGACATGTTCCCAGGCCACAGGGTTCCAGAATCAAACCGTTCTCATGTTCCAAGGCCACAGGGTTCCAGAATCCACTGATGTCATGCTCCCAGGCCACAGGATTCCAGAATAAAACCTCAGTCATGTTCCCAGTCCACAGGGTTCCAGAACCAAGACTCAGTCAGGTTCCCAGGGCCCAGTATTCCACAGTCTAAACAGATGTCATGTTCCCAGGCCACAGGTTTCCAGAATCAGGCCTCAGTCATGTTCTCAGGCCACAGGGTTCCAGAATCAAACCAATGTCAAATTCCTAGGCCATGGTTTTCCAGTACCAGGCCACAGTCATGTTTCCAGGGCACAGGGTTCTACAATCAAACCTCTGTCATGTGGCCAGTCCACAGGTTTCTGCCATCAAACCTCAGTCAAGTTCCCAGGCCACAGATTTCCAGAATCAAACCTCAGTCATATTCCCAGGACACATGGTTCCAGAATCAAACCTCAGTCATGTTTGCAGGACCCATGGTTCCACAATCAAAGCACAGTCATGTTCCCAGGACAAAGCTGTCCAGAATCAAACCTCAGTCATGTTCCCAGGGAACAGGGTTCCAGTAACAAACCTCAGTCATGTTGCCAAGCCACAGGTTTCCACCATCAAACCTCAGACATGTTCCCAGGCCACAGGGTTCCAGAATCAAACCGTTCTCATGTTCCCAGTCCACAGGGTTCCAGAACCAAGACTCAGTCAGGTTCCCAGGGCCCAGTATTCCACAATCTAAACAGATGTCATGTTCCCAGGCCACAGGATTCCAGAAACACGCCTCAGTCTTGTTCCTGGACACAGGGTTCCAGAATCAAACCAATGTCAAGTTCCCAGGCCATGGGTTTCAAGTATCAGGTCGCAGTCAGGTTTCCAGGGCACAGGGTTCTACAATCAAACCTCAGTCATGTTGCCAGTCCACAGATTTCTACCATCAATCCTCAGTCAAGTTCCCAGGCCACAGTTTTCCAGAATAATGCCTCAGTCAGGTTCCCAGGCCACAGGGTTCCAGAATCCACTGATGTCATGTTCCCAGGCCACAGGATTCCAGAATAAATCCTCAGTAATGTTCCAAGTCCACAGGGTTCCAGAACCAAGACTCAGTCAGGTTCCCAGGGCCCAGTATTCCACAATCTAAACAGATGTCATGTTCCCAGGCCACAGGTTTCCAGAATCATGCCTCAGTCATGTTCTCAGGCCACAGGGTTCCAGAATCAAACCAATGTCAAATTCCTAGGCCATGGGTTTCCAGTACCAGGCCACAGTCATGTTTCCAGGGCACAGGGTTCTACAATCAAACCTCTGTCATGTGGCCAGTCCACAGGTTTCTGCCATCAAACCTCAGTCAAGTTCCCAGGCCACAGATTTCCAGAATCAAACCTCAGTCATATTCCCAGGCCACAGTTTTCCAGAATCACGCCTCAGTCATGTTCCGCGGCCACAGGGTTCCAGAATCCACTGATGTCATGTTCCCAGGCCACCTGATTCCAGAATAAAACCTCAGTCATGTTCCCAGTCCACAGGGTTCCAGAACCAAGTCTCAGTCAGGTTCCCAGGGCCCAGTATTCCACAATCTATACAGATGTCATGTTGCCAAGCCACAGGTTTCCACCATGAAACCTCAGACATGTTCCCAGGCCACAGGGTTCCAGAATCAAACCGTTCTCATGTTCCAAGGCCACAGGGTTCCAGAAACCACTGATGTCATGCTCCCAGGCCACAGGATTCCAGAATAAAACCTCAGTCATGTTCCCAGTCCACAGGGTTCCAGAACCAAGACTCAGTCAGGTTCCCAGGGCCCAGTATTCCACAATCTAAACAGATGTCATGTTCCCAGGCCACAGGTTTCCAAAATCAAACCTCAGTCATGTTCCCAGGCCATAGGGTTCCAGAATCAAACCATTGTCAAATTCCTAGGCCATGGGTTTCCAGTACCAGGCCACAGTCATGTTTCCAGGGCACAGGGTTCTACAATCAAACCTCTGTCATGTGGCCAGTCCACAGGTTTCTGCCATCAAACCTCAATCAAGTTCCCAGGCCACAGATTTCCAGAATCAAACCTCAGTCATATTCCCAGGACACATGGTTCCAGAATCAAATCTCAGTCATGTTTGCAGGACCCATGGTTCCACAAAAAAACCACAGTCATGTTCCCAGGACAAAAGTGTCCAGAATCAAACCTCAGTCATGTTCCCAGGGAACAGGGTTCCAGTAACAAACCTCAGTCATGTTACCAAGCCACAGGTTTCCACCATGAAACCTCATACATGTTCCCAGGCCACAGTGTTCCAGAATCAAGTCGTTCTCATGTTCCCAGGCCACAGGGTTCCAGAATCCACTGATGTCATGTTCCCAGGCCACAGGATTCCAGAATAAAACCTCAGTCATGTTCACAGTCCACAGGGTTTAGAACCAAGCCTCAGTCATGTTCCCAGGGCACAGTATTCCACAATCTAAACAGATATCATGTTCCCAGGCCACAGGATTCCAGAATCACGCCTCAGTCTTGTTCCTGGCCACATGGTTCCAGAATCAAACCAATGTCAAGTTCCCAGGCCATGGGTTTCAAATATCAGGTCGCAGTCATGTTTCCAGGGCACAGGGTTCTACAATCAAACCTCAGTCATGTTGCCAGTCCACAGATTTCTACCACCAATCCTCAGTTAAGTTCCGAGGCCACAGTTTTCCAGAATAACGCCTCAGTCATGTTCCCAGGCCACAGGGTTCCAGAATCCACTGATGTCATGTTCCCAGGCCACAGGATTCCAGAATAAAACCTCAGTCATGTTCCAAGTCCACAGGGTTCCAGAACCAAGACTCAGTCAGGTTCCCAGGGCCCAGTATTCCACAATCTAAACAGATATCATGTTCCCAGGCCACAGGTTTCCACCATGAAACCTCAGACATGTTCCCAGGCCACAGGGTTCCAGAATCAAACGGTTCTCATGTTCCAAGGCCACAGGGTTCCAGAATCCACTGATGTCATGCTCCCATGCCACAGGATTCCAGAATAAAACCTCAGTCATGTTCCCAGTCCACAGGGTTCCAGAACCAAGACTCAGTCATGTTCCCAGGCCAAAGGGTTCCAGAATCAAACCAATGTCAAATTCCTAGGCCATGGTTTTCCAGTATCAGGCCAAAGTCATTTTTCCAGGGCACAGGGTTCTACAATCAAACCTCAGTCATGTTGCCAGTCCACAGGTTTCTGCCATCAAACCTCAGTCAAGTTCCCAGGCCACAGATTTCCAGAATCCAACCTCAGTCATATTCCCAGGACACATGGTTCCAGAATCAAACCTCAGTCATGTTTGCAGGACCCATGGTTCCACAATCAAAGCACAGTCATGTTCCCAGGACAAAGCTGTCCAGAATCAAACCTCAGTCATGTTCCCAGGGAACAGGGTTCCAGTAACAAACCTCAGTCATGTTACCAAGCCACAGGTTTCCACCATGAAACCTCATACATGTTCCCAGGCCACAGTGTTCCAGAATCAAGCCGTTCTCATGTTCCCAGGCCACAGGGTTCCAGAATCCACTGATGTCATGTTCCCAGGCCACAGGATTCCAGAATAAAACCTCAGTCATGTTCACAGTCCACAGGGTTCCAGAACCAAGCCTCAGTCATGTTCCCAGGGCACAGTATTCCACAATCTAAACAGATATCATGTTCCCAGGCCACAGGATTCCAGAATCACGCCTCAGTCTTGTTCCTGGACACATGGTTCCAGAATCAAACCAATGTCAAGTTCCCAGGCCATGGGTTTCAAATATCAGGTCGCAGTCATGTTTCCAGGGCACAGGGTTCTACAATCAAACCTCAGTCATGTTGCCAGTCCACAGATTTCTACCATCAATCCTCAGTCAAGTTCCCAGGCCACAGTTTTCCAGAATAACGCCTCAGTCATGTTCCCAGGCCACAGGGTTCCAGAATCCACTGATGTCATGTTCCCAGGCCACAGAATTCCAGAATAAAACCTCAGTCATGTTCCAAGTCCACAGGGTTCCAGAACCAAGACTCAGTCAGGTTCCCAGGGCCCAGTATTCCACAGTCTAAACAAATGTCATGTTCCCAGGCCACAGGTTTCCAGAATCAGGCCTCAGTCATGTTCTCAGGCCACAGGGTTCCAGAATCAAACCAATGTCAAATTCCTAGGCCATGGTTTTCCAGTACCAGGCCACAGTCATGTTTCCAGGGCACAGGGTTCTACAATCAAACCTCTGTCATGTGTCCAGTCCACAGGTTTCTGCCATCAAACCTCAGTCAAGTTCCCAGGCCACAGATTTCCAGAATCAAACCTCAGTCATATTCCCAGGCCACAGTTTTCCAGAATCACGCCTCAGTCATGTTCCCCGGCCACAGGGTTCCAGAATCCACTGATGTCATGTTCCCAGGCCACCTGATTCCAGAATAAATCCTCAGTCATGTTCCCAGTCCACAGGGTTCCAGAACCAAGCCTCAGTCATGTTCCTAGGCCACAGGGTTCCAGAATCCACTGATGTCATGTTCCCAGGCCACAGGATTGCAGAATAAAACCTCAGTCATGTTCACAGTCCACAGGGTTCCAGAACCAAGCCTCAGTCATGTTCCCAGGGCACAGTATTCCACAATCTAAACAGATATCATGTTCCCAGGCCACAGGATTCCAGAATCACGCCTCAGTCTTGTTCCTGGCCACAGGGTTCCAGAATCAAACCAATGTCAAATTCCTAGGCCATGGTTTTCCAGTACAAGGCCACAGTCATGTTTCCAGGGCACAGGGTTCTACAATCAAACCTCTGTCATGTGGCCAGTCCACAGGTTTCTGCCATCAAACCTCAGTCAAGTTCCCAGGCCACAGATCTCCAGAATCAAACCTCAGTCATATTCCCAGGACACATGGTTCCAGAATCAAACCTCAGTCATGTTTGCAGGACCCATGGTTCCACAATCAAAGCACAGTCATGTTCCCAGGACAAAGCTGTCCAGAATCAAACCTCAGTCATGTTCCCAGGGAACAGGGTTCCAGTAACAAACCTCAGTCATGTTGCCAAGCCACAGGTTTCCACCATCAAACCTCAGACATGTTCCCAGGACACAGGGTTCCAGAATCAAACCGTTCTCATGTTCCCAGTCCACAGGGTTCCAGAACCAAGTTTCAGTCAGGTTCCCAGGGCCCAGTATTCCACAATCTAAACACATGTCATGTTCCCAGGCCACAGGATTCCAGAATCACGCCTCAGTCTTGTTCCTGGACACAGGGTTCCAGAATCAAACCAATGTCAAGTTCCCAGGAATTGGGTTTCAAGTATCAGGTCGCAGTCAGGTTTCCAGGGCACAGGGTTCTACAATCAAACCTCAGTCATGTTGCCAGTCCACAGATTTCTACCATCAATCCTCAGTCAAGTTCCCAGGCCACAGTTTTCCAGAATAACGCCTCAGTCATGTTCCCAGGCCACAGGGTTCCAGAATCCACTGATGTCATGTGCCCAGGCCACAGGATTCCAGAATAAATCCTCAGTCATGTTCCAAGTCCACAGGGTTCCAGAACCAAGACTCAGTCAGATTCCCAGGGCTCAGTATTCCACAATCTAAACAGATGTCATGTTCCCAGGCCACAGGTTTCCAGAATCACGCCTCAGTCATCTTCTCAGGCCACAGGGTTCCAGAATCAAACCAATGTCAAATTCCTAGGCCATGGTTTTCCAGTACCAGGCCACAGTCATGTTTCCAGGGCACAGGGTTCTACAATCAAACCTCTGTCATGTGGCCAGTCCACAGGTTTCTGCCATCAAACCTCAGTCAAGTTCCCAGGCCACAGATTTCCAGAATCAAACCTCAGTCATATTCCCAGGCCACAGTTTTCCAGAATCACGCCTCAGTCATGTTCCCCGGCCACAGGGTTCCAGAATCCACTGATGTCATGTTCCCAGGCCACCTGATTCCAGAATAAAACCTCAGTCATGTTCCCAGTCCACAGGGTTCTAGAACCAAGTCTCAGTCAGGTTCCCAGGGCCCAGTATTCCACAATCTAAACAGATGTCATGTTGCCAAGCCACAGGTTTCCACCATGAAACCTCAGACATGTTCCCAGGCCACAGGGTTCCAGAATCAAACCGTTCTCATGTTCCAAGGCCACAGGGTTCCAGAATCCACTGATGTCATGCTCCCAGGCCACAGGATTCCAGAATAAAACCTCAGTCATGTTCCCAGTCCACAGGGTTCCAGAACCAAGACTCAGTCAGGTTCCCAGGGCCCAGTATTCCACAATCTAAACAGATGTCATGTTCCCAGGCCACAGGTTTCCAGAATCAAACCTCAGTCATGTTCCCAGGCCATAGGGTTCCAGAATCAAACCATTGTCAAATTCCTAGGCCATGAGTTTCCAGTACCAGGCCACAGTCATGTTTCCAGGGCACAGGGTTCTACAATCAAACCTCTGTCATGTGGCCAGTCCACAGGTTTCTGCCATCAAACCTCAATCAAGTTCCCAGGCCACAGATTTCCAGAATCAAACCTCAGTCATATTCCCAGGACACATGGTTCCAGAATCAAATCTCAGTCATGTTTGCAGGACCCATGGTTCCACAAAAAAACCATAGTCATGTTCCCAGGACAAAAGTGTCCAGAATCAAACCTCAGTCATGTTCCCAGGGAACAGGGTTCCAGTAACAAACCTCAGTCATGTTACCAAGCCACAGGTTTCCACCATGAAACCTCATACATGTTCCCAGGCCACAGTGTTCCAGAATCAAGCCGTTCTCATGTTCCCAGGCCACAGGGTTCCAGAATCCACTGATGTCATGTTCCCAGGCCACAGGATTCCAGAATAAAACCTCAGTCATGTTCACAGTCCACAGGGTTCCAGAACCAAGCCTCAGTCATGTTCCCAGGGCACAGTATTCCACAATCTAAACAGATATCATGTTCCCAGGCCACAGGATTCCAGAATCACGCCTCAGTCTTGTTCCTGGCCACATGGTTCCAGAATCAAACCAATGTCAAGTTCCCAGGCCATGGGTTTCAAATATCAGGTCGCAGTCATGTTTCCAGGGCACAGGGTTCTACAATCAAACCTCAGTCATGTTGCCAGTCCACAGATTTCTACCATCAATCCTCAGTCAAGTTCCCAGGCCACAGTTTTCCAGAATAACGCCTCAGTCATGTTCCCAGGCCACAGGGTTCCAGAATCCACTGATGTCATGTTCCCAGGCCACAGAATTCCAGAATAAAACCTCAGTCATGTTCCAAGTCCACAGGGTTCCAGAACCAAGACTCAGTCAGGTTCCCAGGGCCCAGTATTCCACAGTCTAAACAGATGTCATGTTCCCAGGCCACAGGTTTCCAGAATCAGGCCTCAGTAATGTTCTCAGGCCACAGGTTTCCAGAATCAAACCAATGTCAAATTCCTAGGCCATGGTTTTCCAGTACCAGGCCACAGTCATGTTTCCAGGGCACAGGGTTCTACAGTCAAACCTCTGTCATGTGGCCAGTCCACAGGTTTCTGCCATCAAACCTCATTCAAGTTCCCAGGCCACAGATTTCCAGAATCAAACCTCAGTCATATTCCCAGGACACATGGTTCCAGAATCAAACCTCAGTCATGTTTGCAGGACCCATGGTTCCACAATCAAAGCACAGTCATGTTCCCAGGACAAAGCTGTCCAGAATCAAACCTCAGTCATGTTCCAAGGGAACAGGGTTCCAGTAACAAACCTCAGTCATGTTGCCAAGCCACAGGTTTCCACCATCAAACCTCAGACATGTTCCCAGGACACAGGGTTCCAGAATCAAACCGTTCTCATGTTCCCAGTCCACAGGGTTCCAGAACCAAGACTCAGTCAGGTTCCCATGGCCCAGTATTCCACAATCTAAACAGATGTCATGTTCCCAGGCCACAGGATTCCACAATCACGCCTCAGTCTTGTTCCTGGACACAGGGTTCCAGAATCAAACCAATGTCAAGTTCCCAGGCCATGGGTTTCAAGTATCAGGTCGCAGTCATGTTTCCAGGGCACAGGGTTCTACAATCAAACCTCAGTCATGTTGCCAGTCCACAGATTTCTACCATCAATCCTCAGTCAAGTTCCCAGGCCACAGTTTTCCAGAATAACGCCTCAGTCATGTTCCCAGGCCACAGGGTTCCAGAATCCACTGATGTCATGATCCCAGGCCACAGAATTCCAGAATAAAACCTCAGTCATGTTCCAAGTCCACAGGGTTCCAGAACCAAGACTCAGTCAGGTTCCCAGGGCCCAGTATTCCACAGTCTAAACAGAAGTCATGTTCCCAGGCCACAGGTTTCCAGAATCAGGCCTCAGTCATGTTCTCAGGCCTCAGGTTTCCAGAATCAACCAATGTCAAATTCCAAGGCCATGGTTTTCCAGTACCAGGCCACAGTCATGTTTCCAGGGCACAGGGTTCTACAATCAAACCTCTGTCATGTGGCCAGTCCACAGGTTTCTGCCATCAAACCTCAGTCAAGTTCCCAGGCCACAGATTTCCAGAATCAAACCTCAGTCATATTCCCAGGCCACAGTTTTGCAGAATCACGCCTCAGTCATGTTCCCCGGCCACAGGGTTCCAGAATCCACTGATGTCATGTTCCCAGGCCACCTGATTCCAGAATAAAACCTCAGTCATGTTCCCAGTCCACAGGGTTCCTGAACCAAGTCTCAGTCAGGTTCCCAGGGCCCAGTATTCCACAATCTAAAAAGATGTCATGTTGCCAAGCCACAGGTTTCCACCATGAAACCTCAGACATGTTCCCAGGCCACAGGGTTCCAGAATCAAACCGTTCTCATGTTCCAAGGCCACAGGGTTCCAGAATCCACTGATGTCATGCTCCCAGGCCACAGGATTCCAGAATAAAACCTCAGTCATGTTCACAGTCCACAGGGTTCCAGAACCAAGCCTCAGTCATGTTCCCAGGGTACAGTATTCCACAATCTAAACAGATATCATGTTCCCAGGCCACAGGATTCCAGAATCACGCCTCAGTCTTGTTCCTGGCCACATGGTTCCAGAATCAAACCAATGTCAAGTTCCCAGGCCATGGGTTTCAAATATCAGGTCGCAGTCATGTTTCCAGGGCACAGGGTTCTACAATCAAACCTCAGTCATGTTGCCAGTCCACAGATTTCTACCATCAATCCTCAGTCAAGTTCCCAGGCCACAGTTTTCCAGAATAACGCCTCAGTCATGTTCCCAGGCCACAGGGTTCCAGAATCCACTGATGTCATGTTCCCAGGCCACAGAATTCCAGAATAAAACCTCAGTCATGTTCCAAGTCCACAGGGTTCCAGAACCAAGACTCAGTCAGGTTCCCAGGGCCCAGTATTCCACAGTCTAAACAGATGTCATGTTCCCAGGCCACAGGTTTCCAGAATCAGGCCTCAGTCATGTTCTCAGGCCACAGGGTTCCAGAATCAAACCAATGTCAAATTCCTAGGCCATGGTTTTCCAGTACCAGGCCACAGTCATGTTTCCAGGGCACAGGGTTCTACAATCAAACCTCTGTCATGTGGCCAGTCCACAGGTTTCTGCCATCAAACCTCAGTCAAGTTCCCAGGCCACAGATTTCCAGAATCAAACCTCAGTCATATTCCCAGGACACATGGTTCCAGAATCAAACCTCAGTCATGTTTGCAGGACCCATGGTTCCACAATCAATGCACAGTCATGTTCCCAGGACAAAGCTGTCCAGAATCAAACCTCAGTCATGTTCCCAGGGAACAGGGTTCCAGTAACAAACCTCAGTCATGTTGCCAAGCCACAGGTTTCCACCATCAAACCTCAGACATGTTCCCAGGCCACAGGGTTCCAGAATCAAACCGTTCTCATGTTCCCAGTCCACAGGGTTCCAGAACCAAGACTCAGTCAGGTTCCCAGGGTCCAGTATTCCACAATCTAAACAGATGTCATGTTCCCAGGCCACAGGATTCCAGAAACACGCCTCAGTCTTGTTCCTGGACACAGGGTTCCAGAATCAAACCAATGTCAAGTTCCCAGGCCATGGGTTTCAAGTATCAGGTCGCAGTCAGGTTTCCAGGGCACAGGGTTCTACAATCAAACCTCAGTCATGTTGCCAGTCCACAGATTTCTACCATCAATCCTCAGTCAAGTTCCCAGGCCACAGTTTTCCAGAATAACGCCTCAGTCATGTTCCCAGGCCACAGGGTTCCAGAATCCACTGATGTCATGTGCCCAGGCCACAGGATTCCAGAATAAATCCTCAGTCATGTTCCAAGTCCACAGGGTTCCAGAACCAAGACTCAGTCAGGTTCCCAGGGCTCAGTATTCCACAATCTAAACAGATGTCATGTTCCCAGGCCACAGGTTTCCAGAATCAGGCCTCAGTCATGTTCTCAGGCCACAGGGTTCCAGAATCAAACCAATGTCAAATTCCTAGGCCAAGGTTTTCCAGTACCAGGCCACAGTCATGTTTCCAGGGCACAGGGTTCTACAATCAAACCTCTGTCATGTGGCCAGTCCACAGGTTTCTGCCATCAAACCTCAGTCAAGTTCCCAGGCCACAGATTTCCAGAATCAAACCTCAGTCATATTCCCAGGCCACAGTTTTGCAGAATCACGCCTCAGTCATGTTCCCCGGCCACAGGGTTCCAGAATCCACTGATGTCATGTTCCCAGGCCACCTGATTCCAGAATAAAACCTCAGTCATGTTCCCAGTCCACAGGGTTCTACAACCAAGTCTCAGTCAGGTTCCCAGGGCCCAGTATTCCACAATCTAAACAGATGTCATGTTGCCAAGCCACAGGTTTCCACCATGAAACCTCAGACATGTTCCCAGGCCACAGGGTTCCAGAATCAAACCGTTCTCATGTTCCAAGGCCACAGGGTTCCAGAATCCACTGATGTCATGCTCCCAGGCCACAGGATTCCAGAATAAAACCTCAGTCATGTTCCCAGTCCACAGGGTTCCAGAACCAAGACTCAGTCAGGTTCCCAGGGCCCAGTATTCCACAATCTAAACAGATGTCATGTTCCCAGGCCACAGGTTTCCAGAATCAAACCTCAGTCATGTTCCCAGGCCATAGGGTTCCAGAATCAAACCATTGTCAAATTCCTAGGCCATGAGTTTCCAGTACCAGGCCACAGTCATGTTTCCAGGGCACAGGGTTCTACAATCAAACCTCTGTCATGTGGCCAGTCCACAGGTTTCTGCCATCAAACCTCAATCAAGTTCCCAGGCCACAGATTTCCAGAATCAAACCTCAGTCATATTCCCAGGACACATGGTTCCAGAATCAAATCTCAGTCATGTTTGCAGGACCCATGGTTCCACAAAAAAACCATAGTCATGTTCCCAGGACAAAAGTGTCCAGAATCAAACCTCAGTCATGTTCCCAGGGAACAGGGTTCCAGTAACAAACCTCAGTCATGTTACCAAGCCACAGGTTTCCACCATGAAACCTCATACATGTTCCCAGGCCACAGTGTTCCAGAATCAAGCCGTTCTCATGTTCCCAGGCCACAGGGTTCCAGAATCCACTGATGTCATGTTCCCAGGCCACAGGATTCCAGAATAAAACCTCAGTCATGTTCACAGTCCACAGGGTTCCAGAACCAAGCCTCAGTCATGTTCCCAGGGCACAGTATTCCACAATCTAAACAGATATCATGTTCCCAGGCCACAGGATTCCAGAATCACGCCTCAGTCTTGTTCCTGGCCACATGGTTCCAGAATCAAACCAATGTCAAGTTCCCAGGCCATGGGTTTCAAATATCAGATCGCAGTCATGTTTCCAGGGCACAGGGTTCTACAATCAAACCTCAGTCATGTTGCCAGTCCACAGATTTCTACCATCAATCCTCAGTCAAGTTCCCAGGCCACAGTTTTCCAGAATAACGCCTCAGTCATGTTCTCAGGCCACAGGGTTCCAGAATCCACTGATGTCATGTTCCCAGGCCACAGAATTCCAGAATAAAACCTCAGTCATGTTCCAAGTCCACAGGGTTCCAGAACCAAGACTCAGTCAGGTTCCCAGGGCCCAGTATTCCACAGTCTAAACAGATGTCATATTCCCAGGCCACAGGTTTCCAGAATCAGGCCTCAGTAATGTTCTCAGGCCACAGGTTTCTAGAATCAAACCAATGTCAAATTCCTAGGCCATGGTTTTCCAGTACCAGGCCACAGTCATGTTTCCAGGGCACAGGGTTCTACAATCAAACCTCTGTCATGTGGCCAGTCCACAGGTTTCTGCCATCAAACCTCATTCAAGTTCCCAGGCCACAGATTTCCAGAATCAAACCTCAGTCATATTCCCAGGACACATGGTTCCAGAATCAAACCTCAGTCATGTTTGCAGGACCCATGGTTCCACAATCAAAGCACAGTCATGTTCCCAGGACAAAGCTGTCCAGAATCAAACCTCAGTCATGTTCCCAGGGAACAGGGTTCCAGTAACAAACCTCAGTCATGTTGCCAAGCCACAGGTTTCCACCATCAAACCTCAGACATGTTCCCAGGCCACAGTTTTCCAGAATCAAACCGTTCTCATGTTCCCAGTCCACAGGGTTCCAGAACCAAGACTCAGTCAGGTTCCCAGGGCCCAGTATTCCACAATCTAAACAGATGTCATGTTCCCAGGCCCCAGGATTCCAGAATCACGCCTCAGTCTTGTTCCTGGACACAGGGTTCCAGAATCAAACCAATGTCAAGTTCCCAGGCCATGGGTTTCAAGTATCAGGTCGCAGTCATGTTTCCAGGGCACAGGGTTCTACAATCAAACCTCAGTCATGTTGCCAGTCCACAGATTTCTACCATCAATCCTCAGTCAAGTTCCCAGGCCACAGTTTTCCAGAATTACGCCTCAGTCATGTTCCCAGGCCACAGGATTCCAGAATCCACTGATGTCATGTTCCCAGGCCACAGGATTCCAGAATAAAACCTCAGTCATGTTCCAAGTCCACAGGGTTCCAGAACCAAGACTCAGTCAGGTTCCCAGGGCCCAGTATTCCACAATCTAAACAGATATCATGTTCCCAGGCCACAGGTTTCCACCATGAAACCTCAGACATGTTCCCAGGCCACAGGGTTCCAGAATCCAACGGTTCTCATGTTCCAAGGCCACAGGGTTCCAGAATCCACTGATGTCATGCTCCCATGCCACAGGATTCCAGAATAAAACCTCAGTCATGTTCCCAGTCCACAGGGTTCCTGAACCAAGACTCAGTCATGTTCCCAGGCCACAGGGTTCCAGAATCAAAACAATGTCAAATTCCTAGGCCATGGTTTTCCAGTACCAGGCCACAGTCATGTTTCCAGGGCACAGGGTTCTACAAGAAAACTTCAGTCATGTTGCCAGTCCACAGGTTTCTGCCATCAAACCTCAGTGAAGTTCCCAGGCCACAGATTTCCAGAATCAAACCTCAGTCATATTCCCAGGACACATGGTTCCAGAATCAAACCTCAGTCATGTTTGCAGGACCCATGGTTCCACAATCAAAGCACAGTCATGTTCCCAGGACAAAGCTGTCCAGAATCAAACCTCAGTCATGTTCCCAGGGAACAGGGTTCCAGTAACAAACCTCAGTCATGTTACCAAGCCACAGGTTTCCACCATGAAACCTCATACATGTTCCCAGGCCACAGTGTTCCAGAATCAAGCCGTTCTCATGTTCCCAGGCCACAGGGTTCCAGAATCCACTGATGTCATGTTCCCAGGCCACAGGATTCCAGAATAAAACCTCAGTCATGTTCACAGTCCACAGGGTTCCAGAACCAAGCCTCAGTCATGTTCCCAGGGCACAGTATTCCACAATCTAAACAGATATCATGTTCCCAGGCCACAGGATTCCAGAATCACGCCTCAGTCTTGTTCCTGGCCACATGGTTCCAGAATCAAACCAATGTCAAGTTCCCAGGCCATGGGTTTCAAATATCAGGTCGCAGTCATGTTTCCAGGGCACAGGGTTCTACAATCAAACCTCAGTCATGTTGCCAGTCCACAGATTTCTACCATCAATCCTCAGTCAAGTTCCCAGGCCACAGTTTTCCAGAATAACGCCTCAGTCATGTTCCCAGGCCACAGGGTTCCAGAATCCACTGATGTCATGTTCCCAGGCCACAGAATTCCAGAATAAAACCTCAGTCATGTTCCAAGTCCACAGGGTTCCAGAACCAAGACTCAGTCAGGTTCCCAGGGCCCAGTATTCCACAGTCTAAACAGATGTCATGTTCCCAGGCCACAGGTTTCCAGAATCAGGCCTCAGTCATGTTCTCAGGCCACAGGGTTCCAGAATCAAACCAATGTCAAATTCCTAGGCCATGGTTTTCCAGTACCAGGCCACAGTCATGTTTCCAGGGCACAGGGTTCTACAGTCAAACCTCTGTCATGTGGCCAGTCCACAGGTTTCTGCCATCAAACCTCAGTCAAGTTCCCAGGCCACAGATTTCCAGAATCAAACCTCAGTCATATTCCCAGGCCACAGTTTTCCAGAATCACGCCTCAGTCATGTTCCCCGGCCACAGGGTTCCAGAATCCACTGATGTCATGTTCCCAGGCCACCTGATTCCAGAATAAAACCTCAGTCATGTTCCCAGTCCACAGGGTCCCAGAACCAAGTCTCAGTCAGGTTCCCAGGGCCCAGTATTCCACAATCTAAACAGATGTCATGTTGCCAAGCCACAGGTTTCCACCATGAAACCTCAGACATGTTCCCAGGCCACAGGGTTCCAGAATCAAACCGTTCTCATGTTCCAAGGCCACAGGGTTCCAGAATCCACTGATGTCATGCTCCCAGGCCACAGGATTCCAGAATAAAACCTCAGTCATGTTCCCAGTCCACAGGGTTCCAGAACCAAGACTCAGTCAGGTTCCCAGGGCCCAGTATTCCACAATCTAAACAGATGTCATGGTCCCAGGCCACAGGTTTCCAGAATCAAACCTCAGTCATGTTCCCAGGCCATAGGGTTCCAGAATCAAACCATTGTCAAATTCCTAGGCCATGAGTTTCCAGTACCAGGCCACAGTCATGTTTCCAGGGCACAGGGTTCTACAATCAAACCTCTGTCATGTGGCCAGTCCACAGGTTTCTGCCATTAAACCTCAATCAAGTTCCCAGGCCACAGATTTCCAGAATCAAACCTCAGTCATATTCCCAGGACACATGGTTCCAGAATCAAATCTCAGTCATGTTTGCAGGACCCATGGTTCCACAAAAAAACCATAGTCATGTTCCCAGGACAAAAGTGTCCAGAATCAAACCTCAGTCATGTTCCCAGGGAACAGGGTTCCAGTAACAAACCTCAGTCATGTTACCAAGCCACAGGTTTCCACCATGAAACCTCATACATGTTCCCAGGCCACAGTGTTCCAGAATCAAGCCGTTCTCATGTTCCCAGGCCACAGGGTTCCAGAATCCACTGATGTCATGTTCCCAGGCCACAGGATTCCAGAATAAAACCTCAGTCATGTTCACAGTCCACAGGGTTCCAGAACCAAGCCTCAGTCATGTTCCCAGGGCACAGTATTCCACAATCTAAACAGATATCATGTTCCCAGGCCACAGGATTCCAGAATCACGCCTCAGTCTTGTTCCTGTCCACATGGTTCCAGAATCAAACCAATGTCAAGTTCCCAGGCCATGGGTTTCAAATATCAGGTCGCAGTCATGTTTCCAGGGCACAGGGTTCTACAATCAAACCTCAGTCATGTTGCCAGTCCACAGATTTCTACCATCAATCCTCAGTCAAGTTCCCAGGCCACAGTTTTCCAGAATAACGCCTCAGTCATGTTCCCAGGCCACAGGGTTCCAGAATCCACTGATGTCATGTTCCCAGGCCACAGAATTCCAGAATAAAACCTCAGTCATGTTCCAAGTCCACAGGGTTCCAGAACCAAGACTCAGTCAGGTTCCCAGGGCCCAGTATTCCACAGTCTAAACAGATGTCATGTTCCCAGGCCACAGGTTTCCAGAATCAGGCCTCAGTCATGTTCTCAGGCCACAGGGTTCCAGAATCAAACCAATGTCAAATTCCTAGGCCATGGTTTTCCAGTACCAGGCCACAGTCATGTTTCCAGGGCACAGGGTTCTACAATCAAACCTCTGTCATGTGGCCAGTCCACAGGTTTCTGCCATCAAACCTCAGTCAAGTTCCCAGGCCACAGATTTCCAGAATCAAACCTCAGTCATATTCCCAGGCCACAGTTTTCCAGAATCACGCCTCAGTCATGTTCCCCGGCCACAGGGTTCCAGAATCCACTGATGTCATGTTCCCAGGCCACCTGATTCCAGAATAAAACCTCAGTCATGTTCCCAGTCCACAGGGTCCCAGAACCAAGTCTCAGTCAGGTTCCCAGGGCCCAGTATTCCACAATCTAAACAGATGTCATGTTGCCAAGCCACAGGTTTCCACCATGAAACCTCAGACATGTTCCCAGGCCACAGGGTTCCAGAATCAAACCGTTCTCATGTTCCAAGGCCACAGGGTTCCAGAATCCACTGATGTCATGCTCCCAGGCCATAGGATTCCAGAATAAAACCTCAGTCATGTTCCCAGTCCACAGGGTTCCAGAACCAAGACTCAGTCAGGTTCCCAGGGCCCAGTAGTCCACAATCTAAACAGATGTCATGTTCCCAGGCCACAGGTTTCCTGAATCAAACCTCAGTCATGTTCCCAGGCCATAGGGTTCCAGAATCAAACCATTGTCAAATTCCTAGGCCATGAGTTTCCAGTACCAGGCCACAGTCATGTTTCCAGGGCACAGGGTTCTACAATCAAACCTCTGTCATGTGGCCAGTCCACAGGTTTCTGCCATTAAACCTCAATCAAGTTCCCAGGCCACAGATTTCCAGAATCAAACCTCAGTCATATTCCCAGGACACATGGTTCCAGAATCAAATCTCAGTCATGTTTGCAGGACCCATGGTTCCACAAAAAAACCATAGTCATGTTCCCAGGACAAAAGTGTCCAGAATCAAACCTCAGTCATGTTCCCAGGGAACAGGGTTCCAGTAACAAACCTCAGTCATGTTACCAAGCCACAGGTTTCCACCATGAAACCTCATACATGTTCCCAGGCCACAGTGTTCCAGAATCAAGCCGTTCTCATGTTCCCAGGCCACAGGGTTCCAGAATCCACTGATGTCATGTTCCCAGGCCACAGGATTCCAGAATAAAACCTCAGTCATGTTCACAGTCCACAGGGTTCCAGAACCAAGCCTCAGTCATGTTCCCAGGGCACAGTATTCCACAATCTAAACAGATATCATGTTCCCAGGCCACAGGATTCCAGAATCACGCCTCAGTCTTGTTCCTGGCCACATGGTTCCAGAATCAAACCAATGTCAAGTTCCCAGGCCATGGGTTTCAAATATCAGGTCGCAGTCATGTTTCCAGGGCACAGGGTTCTACAATCAAACCTCAGTCATGTTGCCAGTCCACAGATTTCTACCATCAATCCTCAGTCAAGTTCCCAGGCCACAGTTTTCCAGAATAACGCCTCAGTCATGTTCCCAGGCCACAGGGTTCCAGAATCCACTGATGTCATGTTCCCAGGCCACAGAATTCCAGAATAAAACCTCAGTCATGTTCCAAGTCCACAGGGTTCCAGAACCAAGACTCAGTCAGGTTCCCAGGGCCCAGTATTCCACAGTCTAAACAGATGTCATGTTCCCAGGCCACAGGTTTCCAGAATCAGGCCTCAGTCATGTTCTCAGGCCACAGGGTTCCAGAATCAAACCAATGTCAAATTCCTAGGCCATGGTTTTCCAGTACCAGGCCACAGTCATGTTTCCAGGGCACAGGGTTCTACAATCAAACCTCTGTCATGTGGCCAGTCCACAGGTTTCTGCCATCAAACCTCAGTCAAGTTCCCAGGCCACAGATTTCCAGAATCAAACCTCAGTCATATTCCCAGGCCACAGTTTTCCAGAATCACGCCTCAGTCATGTTCCCCGGCCACAGGGTTCCAGAATCCACTGATGTCATGTTCCCAGGCCACCTGATTCCAGAATAAAACCTCAGTCATGTTCCCAGTCCACAGGGTCCCAGAACCAAGTCTCAGTCAGGTTCCCAGGGCCCAGTATTCCACAATCTAAACAGAAGTCATGTTGCCAAGCCACAGGTTTCCACCATGAAACCTCAGACATGTTCCCAGGCCACAGGGTTCCAGAATCAAACCGTTCTCATGTTCCAAGGCCACAGGGTTCCAGAATCCACTGATGTCATGCTCCCAGGCCATAGGATTCCAGAATAAAACCTCAGTCATGTTCCCAGTCCACAGGGTTCCAGAACCAAGACTCAGTCAGGTTCCCAGGGCCCAGTAGTCCACAATCTAAACAGATGTCATGTTCCCAGGCCACAGGTTTCCTGAATCAAACCTCAGTCATGTTCCCAGGCCATAGGGTTCCAGAATCAAACCATTGTCAAATTCCTAGGCCATGAGTTTCCAGTACCAGGCCACAGTCATGTTTCCAGGGCACAGGGTTCTACAATCAAACCTCTGTCATGTGGCCAGTCCACAGGTTTCTGCCATTAAACCTCAATCAAGTTCCCAGGCCACAGATTTCCAGAATCAAACCTCAGTCATATTCCCAGGACACATGGTTCCAGAATCAAATCTCAGTCATGTTTGCAGGACCCATGGTTCCACAAAAAAACCATAGTCATGTTCCCAGGACAAAAGTGTCCAGAATCAAACCTCAGTCATGTTCCCAGGGAACAGGGTTCCAGTAACAAACCTCAGTCATGTTACCAAGCCACAGGTTTCCACCATGAAACCTCATACATGTTCCCAGGCCACAGTGTTCCAGAATCAAGCCGTTCTCATGTTCCCAGGCCACAGGGTTCCAGAATCCACTGATGTCATGTTCCCAGGCCACAGGATTCCAGAATAAAACCTCAGTCATGTTCACAGTCCACAGGGTTCCAGAACCAAGCCTCAGTCATGTTCCCAGGGCACAGTATTCCACAATCTAAACAGATATCATGTTCCCAGGCCACAGGATTCCAGAATCACGCCTCAGTCTTGTTCCTGTCCACATGGTTCCAGAATCAAACCAATGTCAAGTTCCCAGGCCATGGGTTTCAAATATCAGGTCGCAGTCATGTTTCCAGGGCACAGGGTTCTACAATCAAACCTCAGTCATGTTGCCAGTCCACAGATTTCTACCATCAATCCTCAGTCAAGTTCCCAGGCCACAGTTTTCCAGAATAACGCCTCAGTCATGTTCCCAGGCCACAGGGTTCCAGAATCCACTGATGTCATGTTCCCAGGCCACAGAATTCCAGAATAAAACCTCAGTCATGTTCCAAGTCCACAGGGTTCCAGAACCAAGACTCAGTCAGGTTCCCAGGGCCCAGTATTCCACAGTCTAAACAGATGTCATGTTCCCAGGCCACAGGTTTCCAGAATCAGGCCTCAGTCATGTTCTCAGGCCACAGGGTTCCAGAATCAAACCAATGTCAAATTCCTAGGCCATGGTTTTCCAGTACCAGGCCACAGTCATGTTTCCAGGGCACAGGGTTCTACAATCAAACCTCTGTCATGTGGCCAGTCCACAGGTTTCTGCCATCAAACCTCAGTCAAGTTCCCAGGCCACAGATTTCCAGAATCAAACCTCAGTCATATTCCCAGGCCACAGTTTTCCAGAATCACGCCTCAGTCATGTTCCCCGGCCACAGGGTTCCAGAATCCACTGATGTCATGTTCCCAGGCCACCTGATTCCAGAATAAAACCTCAGTCATGTTCCCAGTCCACAGGGTCCCAGAACCAAGTCTCAGTCAGGTTCCCAGGGCCCAGTATTCCACAATCTAAACAGATGTCATGTTGCCAAGCCACAGGTTTCCACCATGAAACCTCAGACATGTTCCCAGGCCACAGGGTTCCAGAATCAAACCGTTCTCATGTTCCAAGGCCACAGGGTTCCAGAATCCACTGATGTCATGCTCCCAGGCCATAGGATTCCAGAATAAAACCTCAGTCATGTTCCCAGTCCACAGGGTTCCAGAACCAAGACTCAGTCAGGTTCCCAGGGCCCAGTAGTCCACAATCTAAACAGATGTCATGTTCCCAGGCCACAGGTTTCCTGAATCAAACCTCAGTCATGTTCCCAGGCCATAGGGTTCCAGAATCAAACCATTGTCAAATTCCTAGGCCATGAGTTTCCAGTACCAGGCCACAGTCATGTTTCCAGGGCACAGGGTTCTACAATCAAACCTCTGTCATGTGGCCAGTCCACAGGTTTCTGCCATTAAACCTCAATCAAGTTCCCAGGCCACAGATTTCCAGAATCAAACCTCAGTCATATTCCCAGGACACATGGTTCCAGAATCAAATCTCAGTCATGTTTGCAGGACCCATGGTTCCACAAAAAAACCATAGTCATGTTCCCAGGACAAAAGTGTCCAGAATCAAACCTCAGTCATGTTCCCAGGGAACAGGGTTCCAGTAACAAACCTCAGTCATGTTACCAAGCCACAGGTTTCCACCATGAAACCTCATACATGTTCCCAGGCCACAGTGTTCCAGAATCAAGCCGTTCTCATGTTCCCAGGCCACAGGGTTCCAGAATCCACTGATGTCATGTTCCCAGGCCACAGGATTCCAGAATAAAACCTCAGTCATGTTCACAGTCCACAGGGTTCCAGAACCAAGCCTCAGTCATGTTCCCAGGGCACAGTATTCCACAATCTAAACAGATATCATGTTCCCAGGCCACAGGATTCCAGAATCACGCCTCAGTCTTGTTCCTGGCCACATGGTTCCAGAATCAAACCAATGTCAAGTTCCCAGGCCATGGGTTTCAAATATCAGGTCGCAGTCATGTTTCCAGGGCACAGGGTTCTACAATCAAACCTCAGTCATGTTGCCAGTCCACAGATTTCTACCATCAATCCTCAGTCAAGTTCCCAGGCCACAGTTTTCCAGAATAACGCCTCAGTCATGTTCCCAGGCCACAGGGTTCCAGAATCCACTGATGTCATGTTCCCAGGCCACAGAATTCCAGAATAAAACCTCAGTCATGTTCCAAGTCCACAGGGTTCCAGAACCAAGACTCAGTCAGGTTCCCAGGGCCCAGTATTCCACAGTCTAAACAGATGTCATGTTCCCAGGCCACAGGTTTCCAGAATCAGGCCTCAGTCATGTTCTCAGGCCACAGGGTTCCAGAATCAAACCAATGTCAAATTCCTAGGCCATGGTTTTCCAGTACCAGGCCACAGTCATGTTTCCAGGGCACAGGGTTCTACAATCAAACCTCTGTCATGTGGCCAGTCCACAGGTTTCTGCCATCAAACCTCAGTCAAGTTCCCAGGCCACAGATTTCCAGAATCAAACCTCAGTCATATTCCCAGGCCACAGTTTTCCAGAATCACGCCTCAGTCATGTTCCCCGGCCACAGGGTTCCAGAATCCACTGATGTCATGTTCCCAGGCCACCTGATTCCAGAATAAAACCTCAGTCATGTTCCCAGTCCACAGGGTCCCAGAACCAAGTCTCAGTCAGGTTCCCAGGGCCCAGTATTCCACAATCTAAACAGAAGTCATGTTGCCAAGCCACAGGTTTCCACCATGAAACCTCAGACATGTTCCCAGGCCACAGGGTTCCAGAATCAAACCGTTCTCATGTTCCAAGGCCACAGGGTTCCAGAATCCACTGATGTCATGCTCCCAGGCCATAGGATTCCAGAATAAAACCTCAGTCATGTTCCCAGTCCACAGGGTTCCAGAACCAAGACTCAGTCAGGTTCCCAGGGCCCAGTAGTCCACAATCTAAACAGATGTCATGTTCCCAGGCCACAGGTTTCCTGAATCAAACCTCAGTCATGTTCCCAGGCCATAGGGTTCCAGAATCAAACCATTGTCAAATTCCTAGGCCATGAGTTTCCAGTACCAGGCCACAGTCATGTTTCCAGGGCACAGGGTTCTACAATCAAACCTCTGTCATGTGGCCAGTCCACAGGTTTCTGCCATCAAACCTCAATCAAGTTCCCAGGCCACAGATTTCCAGAATCAAACCTCAGTCATATTCCCAGGACACATGGTTCCAGAATCAAATCTCAGTCATGTTTGCAGGACCCATGGTTCCACAAAAAAACCATAGTCATGTTCCCAGGACAAAAGTGTCCAGAATCAAACCTCAGTCATGTTCCCAGGGAACAGGGTTCCAGTAACAAACCTCAGTCATGTTACCAAGCCACAGGTTTCCACCATGAAACCTCATACATGTTCCCAGGCCACAGTGTTCCAGAATCAAGCCGTTCTCATGTTCCCAGGCCACAGGGTTCCAGAATCCACTGATGTCATGTTCCCAGGCCACAGGATTCCAGAATAAAACCTCAGTCATGTTCACAGTCCACAGGGTTCCAGAACCAAGCCTCAGTCATGTTCCCAGGGCACAGTATTCCACAATCTAAACAGATATCATGTTCCCAGGCCACAGGATTCCAGAATCACGCCTCAGTCTTGTTCCTGGCCACATGGTTCCAGAATCAAACCAATGTCAATTTCCCAGGCCATGGGTTTCAAATATCAGGTCGCAGTCATGTTTCCAGGGCACAGGGTTCTACAATCAAACCTCAGTCATGTTGCCAGTCCACAGATTTCTACCATCAATCCTCAGTCAAGTTCCCAGGCCACAGTTTTCCAGAATAACGCCTCAGTCATGTTCCCAGGCCACAGGGTTCCAGAATCCACTGATGTCATGTTCCCAGGCCACAGAATTCCAGAATAAAACCTCAGTCATGTTCCAAGTCCACAGGGTTCCAGAACCAAGACTCAGTCAGGTTCCCAGGGCCCAGTATTCCACAGTCTAAACAGATGTCATGTTCCCAGGCCACAGGTTTCCAGAATCAGGCCTCAGTCATGTTCTCAGGCCACAGGGTTCCAGAATCAAACCAATGTCAAATTCCTAGGCCATGGTTTTCCAGTACCAGGCCACAGTCATGTTTCCAGGGCACAGGGTTCTACAATCAAACCTCTGTCATGTGGCCAGTCCACAGGTTTCTGCCATCAAACCTCAGTCAAGTTCCCAGGCCACAGATTTCCAGAATCAAACCTCAGTCATATTCCCAGGCCACAGTTTTCCAGAATCACGCCTCAGTCATGTTCCCCGGCCACAGGGTTCCAGAATCCACTGATGTCATGTTCCCAGGCCACCTGATTCCAGAATAAAACCTCAGTCATGTTCCCAGTCCACAGGGTCCCAGAACCAAGTCTCAGTCAGGTTCCCAGGGCCCAGTATTCCACAATCTAAACAGATGTCATGTTGCCAAGCCACAGGTTTCCACCATGAAACCTCAGACATGTTCCCAGGCCACAGGGTTCCAGAATCAAACCGTTCTCATGTTCCAAGGCCACAGGGTTCCAGAATCCACTGATGTCATGCTCCCAGGCCACAGGATTCCAGAATAAAACCTCAGTCATGTTCCCAGTCCACAGGGTTCCAGAACCAAGACTCAGTCAGGTTCCCAGGGCCCAGTATTCCACAATCTAAACAGATGTCATGTTCCCAGGCCACAGGTTTCCTGAATCAAACCTCAGTCATGTTCCCAGGCCATAGGGTTCCAGAATCAAACCATTGTCAAATTCCTAGGCCATGGGTTTCCAGTACCAGGCCACAGTCATGTTTCCAGGGCACAGGGTTCTACAATCAAACCTCTGTCATGTGGCCAGTCCACAGGTTTCTGCCATCAAACCTCAATCAAGTTCCCAGGCCACAGATTTCCAGAATCAAACCTCAGTCATATTCCCAGGACACATGGTTCCAGAATCAAATCTCAGTCATGTTTGCAGGACCCATGGTTCCACAAAAAAACCACAGTCATGTTCCCAGGAAAAAAGTGTCCAGAATCAAACCTCAGTCATGTTCCCAGGGAACAGGGTTCCAGTAACAAACCTCAGTCATGTTACCAAGCCACAGGTTTCCACCATGAAACCTCATACATGTTCCCAGGCCACAGTGTTCCAGAATCAAGCCGTTCTCATGTTCCTAGGCCACAGGGTTCCAGAATCCACTGATGTCATGTTCCCAGGCCACAGGATTCCAGAATAAAACCTCAGTCATGTTCACAGTCCACAGGGTTCCAGAACCAAGCCTCAGTCATGTTCCCAGGGCACAGTATTCCACAATCTAAACAGATATCATGTTCCCAGGCCTCAGGATTCCAGAATCACGCCTCAGTCTTGTTCCTGGCCACAGTGTTCCAGAATCAAACCAATGTCAAATTCCTAGGCCATGGTTTTCCAGTACAAGGCCACAGTCATATTTCCAGGGCACAGGGTTCTACAATCAAACCTCTGTCATGTTGCCAGTCCACAGGTTTCTGCCATCAAACCTCAGTCAAGTTCCCAGGCCACAGATTACCAGAATCAAACCTCAGTCATATTCCCAGGACACATGGTTCCAGAATCAAACCTCAGTCATGTTTGCAGGACCCATGGTTCCACAATCAAAGCACAGTCATGTTCCCCAGACAAAGCTGTCCAGAATCAAACCTCAGTCATGTTCCCAGGGAACAGGGTTCCAGTAACAAACCTCAGTCATGTTGCCAAGCCACAGGTTTCCACCATCAAACCTCAGACATGTTCCCAGGCCACAGGTTTCCAGAATCAAACCGTTCTCATGTTCCCAGTCCACAGGGTTCCAGAACCAAGACTCAGTCAGGTTCCCAGGGCCCAGTATTCCACAATCTAAACAGATGTCATGTTCCCAGGCCACAGGATTCCAGAATCACGCCTCAGTCTTGTTCCTGGACACAGGGTTCCAGAATCAAACCAATGTCAAGTTCCCAGGCCATGGGTTTCAAGTATCAGGTCGCAGTCATGTTTCCAGGGCACAGGGTTCTACAATCAAACCTCAGTCATGTTGCCAGTCCACAGATTTCTACCATCAATCCTCAGTCAAGTTCCCAGGCCACAGTTTTCCAGAATAACGCCTCAGTCATGTTCCCAGGCCACAGGGTTCCAGAATCCACTGATGTCATGTTCCCAGGCCACAGGATTCCAGAATAAATCCTCAGTCATGTTCCAAGTCCACAGGGTTCCCGAACCAAGACTCAGTCAGGTTCCCAGGGCCCAGTATTCCACAGTCTAAACAGATGTCATGTTCCCAGGTCACAGGTTTCCAGAATCACGCCTCAGTCATCTTCTCAGGCCACAGGGTTCCAGAATCAAACCAATGTCAAATTCCTAGGCCATGGTTTTCCAGTACCAGGCCACAGTCATGTTTCCAGGGCACAGGGTTCTACAATCAAACCTCTGTCATGTGGCCAGTCCACAGGTTTCTGCCATCAAACCTCAGTCAAGTTCCCAGGCCACAGATTTCCAGAATCAAACCTCAGTCATATTCCCAGGCCACAGTTTTCCAGAATCACGCCTCAGTCATGTTCCCCGGCCACAGGGTTCCAGAATCCACTGATGTCATGTTCCCAGGCCACCTGATTCCAGAATAAAACCTCAGTCATGTTCCCAGTCCACAGGGTCCCAGAACCAAGTCTCAGTCAGGTTCCCAGGGCCCAGTATTCCACAATCTAAACAGATGTCATGTTGCCAAGCCACAGGTTTCCACCATGAAACCTCAGACATGTTCCCAGGCCACAGGGTTCCAGAATCAAACCGTTCTCATGTTCCAAGGCCACAGGGTTCCAGAATCCACTGATGTCATGCTCCCAGGCCACAGGATTCCAGAATAAAACCTCAGTCATGTTCCCAGTCCACAGGGTTCCAGAACCAAGACTCAGTCAGGTTCCCAGGGCCCAGTATTCCACAATCTAAACAGATGTCATGTTCCCAGGCCACAGGTTTCCTGAATCAAACCTCAGTCATGTTCCCAGGCCATAGGGTTCCAGAATCAAACCATTGTCAAATTCCTAGGCCATGGGTTTCCAGTACCAGGCCACAGTCATGTTTCCAGGGCACAGGGTTCTACAATCAAACCTCTGTCATGTGGCCAGTCCACAGGTTTCTGCCATCAAACCTCAATCAAGTTCCCAGGCCACAGATTTCCAGAATCAAACCTCAGTCATATTCCCAGGACACATGGTTCCAGAATCAAATCTCAGTCATGTTTGCAGGACCCATGGTTCCACAAAAAAAACACAGTCATGTTCCCAGGACAAAAGTGTCCAGAATCAAACCTCAGTCATATTCCCAGGGAACAGGGTTCCAGTAACAAACTTCAGTCATGTTACCAAGCCACAGGTTTCCACCATGAAACCTCATACATGTTCCCAGGCCACAGTGTTCCAGAATCAAGCGGTTCTCATGTTCCCAGGCCACAGGGTTCCAGAATCCACTGATGTCATGTTCCCAGGCCACAGGATTCCAGAATAAAACCTCAGTCATGTTCACAGTCCACAGGGTTCCAGAACCAAGCCTCAGTCATGTTCCCAGGGCACAGTATTCCACAATCTAAACAGATATCATGTTCCCAGGCCACAGGATTCCAGAATCACGCCTCAGTCTTGTTCCTGGCCACATGGTTCCAGAATCAAACCAATGTCAAGTTCCCAGGCCATGGGTTTCAAATATCAGGTCGCAGTCATGTTTCCAGGGCACAGGGTTCTACAATCAAACCTCAGTCATGTTGCCAGTCCACAGATTTCTACCATCAATCCTCAGTCAAGTTCCCAGGCCACAGTTTTCCAGAATAACGCCTCAGTCATGTTCCCAGGCCACAGGGTTCCAGAATCCACTGATGTCATGATCCCAGGCCACAGAATTCCAGAATAAAACCTCAGTCATGTTCCAAGTCCACAGGGTTCCAGAACCAAGACTCAGTCAGGTTCCCAGGGCCCAGTATTCCACAGTCTAAACAGATGTCATGTTCCCAGGCCACAGGTTTCCAGAATCAGGCCTCAGTCATGTTCTCAGGCCACAGGTTTCCAGAATCAACCAATGTCAAATTCCTAGGCCATGGTTTTCCAGTACCAGGCCACAGTCATGTTTCCAGGGCACAGGGTTCTACAATCAAACCTCTGTCATGTGGCCAGTCCACAGGTTTCTGCCATCAAACCTCAGTCAAGTTCCCAGGCCACAGATTTCCAGAATCAAACCTCAGTCATATTCCCAGGCCACAGTTTTCCAGAATCACGCCTCAGTCATGTTCCCCGGCCACAGGGTTCCAGAATCCACTGATGTCATGTTCCCAGGCCACCTGATTCCAGAATAAAACCTCAGTCATGTTCCCAGTCCACAGGGTCCCAGAACCAAGTCTCAGTCAGGTTCCCAGGGCCCAGTATTCCACAATCTAAACAGATGTCATGTTGCCAAGCAACAGGTTTCCACCATGAAACCTCAGACATGTTCCCAGGCCACAGGGTTCCAGAATCAAACCGTTCTCATGTTCCAAGGCCACAGGGTTCCAGAATCCACTGATGTCATGCTCCCAGGCCACAGGATTCCAGAATAAAACCTCAGTCATGTTCCCAGTCCACAGGGTTCCAGAACCAAGACTCAGTCAGGTTCCCAGGGCCCAGTATTCCACAATCTAAACAGATGTCATGTTCCCAGGCCACAGGTTTCCTGAATCAAACCTCAGTCATGTTCCCAGGCCATAGGGTTCCAGAATCAAACCATTGTCAAATTCCTAGGCCATGGGTTTCCAGTACCAGGCCACAGTCATGTTTCCAGGGCACAGGGTTCTACAATCAAACCTCTGTCATGTGGCCAGTCCACAGGTTTCTGCCATCAAACCTCAATCAAGTTCCCAGGCCACAGATTTCCAGAATCAAACCTCAGTCATATTCCCAGGACACATGGTTCCAGAATCAAATCTCAGTCATGTTTGCAGGACCCATGGTTCCACAAAAAAACCACAGTCATGTTCCCAGGAAAAAAGTGTCCAGAATCAAACCTCAGTCATGTTCCCAGGGAACAGGGTTCCAGTAACAAACCTCAGTCATGTTACCAAGCCACAGGTTTCCACCATGAAACCTCATACATGTTCCCAGGCCACAGTGTTCCAGAATCAAGCCGTTCTCATGTTCCTAGGCCACAGGGTTCCAGAATCCACTGATGTCATGTTCCCAGGCCACAGGATTCCAGAATAAAACCTCAGTCATGTTCACAGTCCACAGGGTTCCAGAACCAAGCCTCAGTCATGTTCCCAGGGCACAGTATTCCACAATCTAAACAGATATCATGTTCCCAGGCCTCAGGATTCCAGAATCACGCCTCAGTCTTGTTCCTGGCCACAGTGTTCCAGAATCAAACCAATGTCAAATTCCTAGGCCATGGTTTTCCAGTACAAGGCCACAGTCATATTTCCAGGGCACAGGGTTCTACAATCAAACCTCTGTCATGTTGCCAGTCCACAGGTTTCTGCCATCAAACCTCAGTCAAGTTCCCAGGCCACAGATTACCAGAATCAAACCTCAGTCATATTCCCAGGACACATGGTTCCAGAATCAAACCTCAGTCATGTTTGCAGGACCCATGGTTCCACAATCAAAGCACAGTCATGTTCCCAGGACAAAGCTGTCCAGAATCAAACCTCAGTCATGTTCCCAGGGAACAGGGTTCCAGTAACAAACCTCAGTCATGTTGCCAAGCCACAGGTTTCCACCATCAAACCTCAGACATGTTCCCAGGCCACAGGTTTCCAGAATCAAACTGTTCTCATGTTCCCAGTCCACAGGGTTCCAGAACCAAGACTCAGTCAGGTTCCCAGGGCCCAGTATTCCACAATCTAAACAGATGTCATGTTCCCAGGCCACAGGATTCCAGAATCACGCCTCAGTCTTGTTCCTGGACACAGGGTTCCAGAATCAAACCAATGTCAAGTTCCCAGGCCATGGGTTTTAAGTATCAGGTCGCAGTCATGTTTCCAGGGCACAGGGTTCTACAATCAAACCTCAGTCATGTTGCCAGTCCACAGATTTCTACCATCAATCCTCAGTCAAGTTCCCAGGCCACAGTTTTCCAGAATAACGCCTCAGTCATGTTCCCAGGCCACAGGGTTCCAGAATCCACTGATGTCATGTTCCCAGGCCACAGGATTCCAGAATAAATCCTCAGTCATGTTCCAAGTCCACAGGGTTCCCGAACCAAGACTCAGTCAGGTTCCCAGGGCCCAGTATTCCACAGTCTAAACAGATGTCATGTTCCCAGGTCACAGGTTTCCAGAATCACGCCTCAGTCATCTTCTCAGGCCACAGGGTTCCAGAATCAAACCAATGTCAAATTCCTAGGCCATGGTTTTCCAGTACCAGGCCACAGTCATGTTTCCAGGGCACAGGGTTCTACAATCAAACCTCTGTCATGTGGCCAGTCCACAGGTTTCTGCCATCAAACCTCAGTCAAGTTCCCAGGCCACAGATTTCCAGAATCAAACCTCAGTCATATTCCCAGGCCACAGTTTTCCAGAATCACGCCTCAGTCATGTTCCCCGGCCACAGGGTTCCAGAATCCACTGATGTCATGTTCCCAGGCCACCTGATTCCAGAATAAAACCTCAGTCATGTTCCCAGTCCACAGGGTCCCAGAACCAAGTCTCAGTCAGGTTCCCAGGGCCCAGTATTCCACAATCTAAACAGATGTCATGTTGCCAAGCCACAGGTTTCCACCATGAAACCTCAGACATGTTCCCAGGCCACAGGGTTCCAGAATCAAACCGTTCTCATGTTCCAAGGCCACAGGGTTCCAGAATCCACTGATGTCATGCTCCCAGGCCACAGGATTCCAGAATAAAACCTCAGTCATGTTCCCAGTCCACAGGGTTCCAGAACCAAGACTCAGTCAGGTTCCCAGGGCCCAGTATTCCACAATCTAAACAGATGTCATGTTCCCAGGCCACAGGTTTCCTGAATCAAACCTCAGTCATGTTCCCAGGCCATAGGGTTCCAGAATCAAACCATTGTCAAATTCCTAGGCCATGGGTTTCCAGTACCAGGCCACAGTCATGTTTCCAGGGCACAGGGTTCTACAATCAAACCTCTGTCATGTGGCCAGTCCACAGGTTTCTGCCATCAAACCTCAATCAAGTTCCCAGGCCACAGATTTCCAGAATCAAACCTCAGTCATATTCCCAGGACACATGGTTCCAGAATCAAATCTCAGTCATGTTTGCAGGACCCATGGTTCCACAAAAAAAACACAGTCATGTTCCCAGGACAAAAGTGTCCAGAATCAAACCTCAGTCATGTTCCCAGGGAACAGGGTTCCAGTAACAAACTTCAGTCATGTTACCAAGCCACAGGTTTCCACCATGAAACCTCATACATGTTCCCAGGCCACAGTGTTCCAGAATCAAGCGTTTCTCATGTTCCCAGGCCACAGGGTTCCAGAATCCACTGATGTCATGTTCCCAGGCCACAGGATTCCAGAATAAAACCTCAGTCATGTTCACAGTCCACAGGGTTCCAGAACCAAGCCTCAGTCATGTTCCCAGGGCACAGTATTCCACAATCTAAACAGATATCATGTTCCCAGGCCACAGGATTCCAGAATCACGCCTCAGTCTTGTTCCTGGCCACATGGTTCCAGAATCAAACCAATGTCAAGTTCCCAGGCCATGGGTTTCAAATATCAGGTCGCAGTCATGTTTCCAGGGCACAGGGTTCTACAATCAAACCTCAGTCATGTTGCCAGTCCACAGATTTCTACCATCAATCCTCAGTCAAGTTCCCAGGCCACAGTTTTCCAGAATAACGCCTCAGTCATGTTCCCAGGCCACAGGGTTCCAGAATCCACTGATGTCATGATCCCAGGCCACAGAATTCCAGAATAAAACCTCAGTCATGTTCCAAGTCCACAGGGTTCCAGAACCAAGACTCAGTCAGGTTCCCAGGGCCCAGTATTCCACAGTCTAAACAGATGTCATGTTCCCAGGCCACAGGTTTCCAGAATCAGGCCTCAGTCATGTTCTCAGGCCACAGGTTTCCAGAATCAACCAATGTCAAATTCCTAGGCCATGGTTTTCCAGTACCAGGCCACAGTCATGTTTCCAGGGCACAGGGTTCTACAATCAAACCTCTGTCATGTGGCCAGTCCACAGGTTTCTGCCATCAAACCTCATTCAAGTTCCCAGGCCACAGATTTCCAGAATCAAACCACACTCATATTCCCAGGACACATGGTTCCAGAATCAAACCTCAGTCATGTTTGCAGGACCCATGGTTCCACAATCAAAGCACAGTCATGTTCCCAGGACAAAGCTGTCCAGAATCAAACCTCAGTCATGTTCCCAGGGAACAGGGTTCCAGTAACAAACCTCAGTCATGTTGCCAAGCCACAGGTTTCCACCATCAAACCTCAGACATGTTCCCAGGCCACAGGGTTCCAGAATCAAACCGTTCTCATGTTCCCAGTCCACAGGGTTCCAGAACCAAGACTCAGTCAGGTTCCCAGGGCCCAGTATTCCACAATCTAAACAGATGTCATGTTCCCAGGCCACAGGATTCCAGAATCACGCCTCAGTCTTGTTCCTGGACACAGGGTTCCAGAATCAAACCAATGTCAAGTTCCCAGGCCATGGGTTTCAAGTATCAGGTCGCAGTCATGTTTCCAGGGCACAGGGTTCTACAATCAAACCTCAGTCATGTTGCCAGTCCACAGATTTCTACCATCAATCCTCAGTCAAGTTCCCAGGCCACAGTTTTCCAGAATTACGCCTCAGTCATGTTCCCAGGCCACAGGGTTCCAGAATCCACTGATGTCATGTTCCCAGGCCACAGGATTCCAGAATAAATCCTCAGTCATGTTCCAAGTCCACAGGGTTCCAGAACCAAGACTCAGTCAGGTTCCCAGGGCCCAGTATTCCACAGTCTAAACAGATGTCATGTTCCCAGGTCACAGGTTTCCAGAATCACGCCTCAGTCATCTTCTCAGGCCACAGGGTTCCAGAATCAAACCAATGTCAAATTCCTAGGCCATGGTTTTCCAGTACCAGGCCACAGTCATGTTTCCAGGGCACAGGGTTCTACAATCAAACCTCTGTCATGTGGCCAGTCCACAGGTTTCTGCCATCAAACCTCAGTCAAGTTCCCAGGCCACAGATTTCCAGAATCAAACCTCAGTCATATTCCCAGGCCACAGTTTTCCAGAATCACGCCTCAGTCATGTTCCCCGGCCACAGGGTTCCAGAATCCACTGATGTCATGTTCCCAGGCCACCTGATTCCAGAATAAAACCTCAGTCTTGTTCCCAGTCCACAGGGTTCCAGAACCAAGTCTCAGTCAGGTTCCCAGGGCCCAGTATTCCACAATCTATACAGATGTCATGTTGCCAAGCCACAGGTTTCCACCATGAAACCTCAGACATGTTCCCAGGCCACAGGCTTCCAGAATCAAACCGTTCTCATGTTCCAAGGCCACAGGGTTCCAGAATCCACTGATGTCATGCTCCCAGGCCACAGGATTCCAGAATAAAACCTCAGTCATGTTCCCAGTCCACAGGGTTCCAGAACCAAGACTCAGTCAGGTTCCCAGGGCCCAGTATTCCACAATCTAAACAGATGTCATGTTCCCAGGCCACAGGTTTCCTGAATCAAACCTCAGTCATGTTCCCAGGCCATAGGGTTCCAGAATCAAACCATTGTCAAATTCCTAGGCCATGGGTTTCCAGTACCAGGCCACAGTCATGTTTCCAGGGCACAGGGTTCTACAATCAAACCTCTGTCATGTGGCCAGTCCACAGGTTTCTGCCATCAAACCTCAATCAAGTTCCCAGGCCACAGATTTCCAGAATCAAACCTCAGTCATATTCCCAGGACACATGGTTCCAGAATCAAATCTCAGTCATGTTTGCAGGACCCATGGTTCCACAAAAAAAACACAGTCATGTTCCCAGGACAAAAGTGTCCAGAATCAAACCTCAGTCATATTCCCAGGGAACAGGGTTCCAGTAACAAACTTCAGTCATGTTACCAAGCCACAGGTTTCCACCATGAAACCTCATACATGTTCCCAGGCCACAGTGTTCCAGAATCAAGCGGTTCTCATGTTCCCAGGCCACAGGGTTCCAGAATCCACTGATGTCATGTTCCCAGGCCACAGGATTCCAGAATAAAACCTCAGTCATGTTCACAGTCCACAGGGTTCCAGAACCAAGCCTCAGTCATGTTCCCAGGGCACAGTATTCCACAATCTAAACAGATATCATGTTCCCAGGCCACAGGATTCCAGAATCACGCCTCAGTCTTGTTCCTGGCCACATGGTTCCAGAATCAAACCAATGTCAAGTTCCCAGGCCATGGGTTTCAAATATCAGGTCGCAGTCATGTTTCCAGGGCACAGGGTTCTACAATCAAACCTCAGTCATGTTGCCAGTCCACAGATTTCTACCATCAATCCTCAGTCAAGTTCCCAGGCCACAGTTTTCCAGAATAACGCCTCAGTCATGTTCCCAGGCCACAGGGTTCCAGAATCCACTGATGTCATGATCCCAGGCCACAGAATTCCAGAATAAAACCTCAGTCATGTTCCAAGTCCACAGGGTTCCAGAACCAAGACTCAGTCAGGTTCCCAGGGCCCAGTATTCCACAGTCTAAACAGATGTCATGTTCCCAGGCCACAGGTTTCCAGAATCAGGCCTCAGTCATGTTCTCAGGCCACAGGTTTCCAGAATCAACCAATGTCAAATTCCTAGGCCATGGTTTTCCAGTACCAGGCCACAGTCATGTTTCCAGGGCACAGGGTTCTACAATCAAACCTCTGTCATGTGGCCAGTCCACAGGTTTCTGCCATCAAACCTCAGTCAAGTTCCCAGGCCACAGATTTCCAGAATCAAACCTCAGTCATATTCCCAGGCCACAGTTTTCCAGAATCACGCCTCAGTCATGTTCCCCGGCCACAGGGTTCCAGAATCCACTGATGTCATGTTCCCAGGCCACCTGATTCCAGAATAAAACCTCAGTCATGTTCCCAGTCCACAGGGTCCCAGAACCAAGTCTCAGTCAGGTTCCCAGGGCCCAGTATTCCACAATCTAAACAGATGTCATGTTGCCAAGCCACAGGTTTCCACCATGAAACCTCAGACATGTTCCCAGGCCACAGGGTTCCAGAATCAAACCGTTCTCATGTTCCAAGGCCACAGGGTTCCAGAATCCACTGATGTCATGCTCCCAGGCCACAGGATTCCAGAATAAAACCTCAGTCATGTTCCCAGTCCACAGGGTTCCAGAACCAAGACTCAGTCAGGTTCCCAGGGCCCAGTATTCCACAATCTAAACAGATGTCATGTTCCCAGGCCACAGGTTTCCTGAATCAAACCTCAGTCATGTTCCCAGGCCATAGGGTTCCAGAATCAAACCATTGTCAAATTCCTAGGCCATGGGTTTCCAGTACCAGGCCACAGTCATGTTTCCAGGGCACAGGGTTCTACAATCAAACCTCTGTCATGTGGCCAGTCCACAGGTTTCTGCCATCAAACCTCAATCAAGTTCCTAGGCCACAGATTTCCAGAATCAAACCTCAGTCATATTCCCAGGACACATGGTTCCAGAATCAAATCTCAGTCATGTTTGCAGGACCCATGGTTCCACAAAAAAAACACAGTCATGTTCCCAGGACAAAAGTGTCCAGAATCAAACCTCAGTCATATTCCCAGGGAACAGGGTTCCAGTAACAAACTTCAGTCATGTTACCAAGCCACAGGTTTCCACCATGAAACCTCATACATGTTCCCAGGCCACAGTGTTCCAGAATCAAGCGGTTCTCATGTTCCCAGGCCACAGGGTTCCAGAATCCACTGATGTCATGTTCCCAGGCCACAGGATTCCAGAATAAAACCTCAGTCATGTTCACAGTCCACAGGGTTTAGAACCAAGCCTCAGTCATGTTCCCAGGGCACAGTATTCCACAATCTAAACAGATATCATGTTCCCAGGCCACAGGATTCCAGAATCACGCCTCAGTCTTGTTCCTGGCCACATGGTTCCAGAATCAAACCAATGTCAAGTTCCCAGGCCATGGGTTTCAAATATCAGGTCGCAGTCATGTTTCCAGGGCACAGGGTTCTACAATCAAACCTCAGTCATGTTGCCAGTCCACAGATTTCTACCATCAATCCTCAGTTAAGTTCCGAGGCCACAGTTTTCCAGAATAACGCCTCAGTCATGTTCCCAGGCCACAGGGTTCCAGAATCCACTGATGTCATGTTCCCAGGCCACAGGATTCCAGAATAAAACCTCAGTCATGTTCCAAGTCCACAGGGTTCCAGAACCAAGACTCAGTCAGGTTCCCAGGGCCCAGTATTCCACAATCTAAACAGATATCATGTTCCCAGGCCACAGGTTTCCACCATGAAACCTCAGACATGTTCCCAGGCCACAGGGTTCCAGAATCAAACGGTTCTCATGTTCCAAGGCCACAGGGTTCCAGAATCCACTGATGTCATGCTCCCATGCCACAGGATTCCAGAATAAAACCTCAGTCATGTTCCCAGTCCACAGGGTTCCAGAACCAAGACTCAGTCATGTTCCCAGGCCAAAGGGTTCCAGAATCAAACCAATGTCAAATTCCTAGGCCATGGGTTTCCAGTACCAGTCCACAGTCATGTTTCCAGGGCACAGGGTTCTACAATCAAACCTCTGTCATGTTGCCAGTCCACAGGTTTCTGCCATCAAACCTCAGTCAAGTTCCCAGGCCACAGATTTCCAGAATCAAACCTCAGTCATATTCCCAGGACCCATGGTTCCACAATCAAAGCACAGTCATGTTCCCAGGACAAAGCTGTCCAGAATCAAACCTCAGTCATGTTCCCAGGGAACAGGGTTCCAGTAACAAACCTCAGTCATGTTGCCAAGCCACAGGTTTCCACCATCAAACCTCAGACATGTTCCCAGGCCACAGGGTTCCAGAATCAAACCGTTCTCATGTTCCCAGTCCACAGGGTTCCAGAACCAAGACTCAGTCAGGTTCCCAGGGCCCAGTATTCCACAATCTAAACAGATGTCATGTTCCCAGGCCACAGGATTCCAGAATCACGCCTCAGTCTTGTTCCTGGACACAGGGTTCCAGAATCAAACCAATGTCAAGTTCCCAGGCCATGGGTTTCAAGTATCAGGTCGCAGTCATGTTTCCAGGGCACAGGGTTCTACAATCAAACCTCAGTCATGTTGCCAGTCCACAGATTTCTACCATCAATCCTCAGTCAAGTTCCCAGGCCACAGTTTTCCAGAATAACGCCTCAGTCATGTTCCCAGGCCACAGGGTTCCAGAATCCACTGATGTCATGTTCCCAGGCCACAGGATTCCAGAATAAATCCTCAGTCATGTTCCAAGTCCACAGGGTTCCCGAACCAAGACTCAGTCAGGTTCCCAGGGCCCAGTATTCCACAGTCTAAACAGATGTCATGTTCCCAGGTCACAGGTTTCCAGAATCACGCCTCAGTCATCTTCTCAGGCCACAGGGTTCCAGAATCAAACCAATGTCAAATTCCTAGGCCATGGTTTTCCAGTACCAGGCCACAGTCATGTTTCCAGGGCACAGGGTTCTACAATCAAACCTCTGTCATGTGGCCAGTCCACAGGTTTCTGCCATCAAACCTCAGTCAAGTTCCCAGGCCACAGATTTCCAGAATCAAACCTCAGTCATATTCCCAGGCCACAGTTTTCCAGAATCACGCCTCAGTCATGTTCCCCGGCCACAGGGTTCCAGAATCCACTGACGTCATGCTCCCAGGCCACAGGATTCCAGAATAAAACCTCAGTCATGTTCCCAGTCCACAGGGTTCCAGAACCAAGACTCAGTCAGGTTCCCAGGGCCCAGTATTCCACAATCTAAACAGATGTCATGTTCCCAGGCCACAGGTTTCCTGAATCAAACCTCAGTCATGTTCCCAGGCCATAGGGTTCCAGAATCAAACCATTGTCAAATTCCTAGGCCATGGGTTTCCAGTACCAGGCCACAGTCATGTTTCCAGGGCACAGGGTTCTACAATCAAACCTCTGTCATGTGGCCAGTCCACAGGTTTCTGCCATCAAACCTCAATCAAGTTCCCAGGCCACAGATTTCCAGAATCAAACCTCAGTCATATTCCCAGGACACATGGTTCCAGAATCAAATCTCAGTCATGTTTGCAGGACCCATGGTTCCACAAAAAAAACACAGTCATGTTCCCAGGACAAAAGTGTCCAGAATCAAACCTCAGTCATGTTCCCAGGGAACAGGGTCCCAGTAACAAACTTCAGTCATGTTACCAAGCCACAGGTTTCCACCATGAAACCTCATACATGTTCCCAGGCCACAGTGTTCCAGAATCAAGCGGTTCTCATGTTCCCAGGCCACAGGGTTCCAGAATCCACTGATGTCATGTTCCCAGGCCACAGGATTCCAGAATAAAACCTCAGTCATGTTCACAGTCCACAGGGTTCCAGAACCAAGCCTCAGTCATGTTCCCAGGGCACAGTATTCCACAATCTAAACAGATATCATGTTCCCAGGCCACAGGATTCCAGAATCACGCCTCAGTCTTGTTCCTGGCCACATGGTTCCAGAATCAAACCAATGTCAAGTTCCCAGGCCATGGGTTTCAAATATCAGGTCGCAGTCATGTTTCCAGGGCACAGGGTTCTACAATCAAACCTCAGTCATGTTGCCAGTCCACAGATTTCTACCATCAATCCTCAGTCAAGTTCCCAGGCCACAGTTTTCCAGAATAACGCCTCAGTCATGTTCCCAGGCCACAGGGTTCCAGAATCCACTGATGTCATGATCCCAGGCCACAGAATTCCAGAATAAAACCTCAGTCATGTTCCAAGTCCACAGGGTTCCAGAACCAAGACTCAGTCAGGTTCCCAGGGCCCAGTATTCCACAGTCTAAACAGATGTCATGTTCCCAGGCCACAGGTTTCCAGAATCAGGCCTCAGTCATGTTCTCAGGCCACAGGTTTCCAGAATCAACCAATGTCAAATTCCTAGGCCATGGTTTTCCAGTACCAGGCCACAGTCATGTTTCCAGGGCACAGGGTTCTACAATCAAACCTCTGTCATGTGGCCAGTCCACAGGTTTCTGCCATCAAACCTCATTCAAGTTCCCAGGCCACAGATTTCCAGAATCAAACCACACTCATATTCCCAGGACACATGGTTCCAGAATCAAACCTCAGTCATGTTTGCAGGACCCATGGTTCCACAATCAAAGCACAGTCATGTTCCCAGGACAAAGCTGTCCAGAATCAAACCTCAGTCATGTTCCCAGGGAACAGGGTTCCAGTAACAAACCTCAGTCATGTTGCCAAGCCACAGGTTTCCACCATCAAACCTCAGACATGTTCCCAGGCCACAGGGTTCCAGAATCAAACCGTTCTCATGTTCCCAGTCCACAGGGTTCCAGAACCAAGACTCAGTCAGGTTCCCAGGGCCCAGTATTCCACAATCTAAACAGATGTCATGTTCCCAGGCCACAGGATTCCAGAATCACGCCTCAGTCTTGTTCCTGGACACAGGGTTCCAGAATCAAACCAATGTCAAGTTCCCAGGCCATGGGTTTCAAGTATCAGGTCGCAGTCATGTTTCCAGGGCACAGGGTTCTACAATCAAACCTCAGTCATGTTGCCAGTCCACAGATTTCTACCATCAATCCTCAGTCAAGTTCCCAGGCCACAGTTTTCCAGAATTACGCCTCAGTCATGTTCCCAGGCCACAGGGTTCCAGAATCCTCTGATGTCATGTTCCCAGGCCACAGGATTCCAGAATAAATCCTCAGTCATGTTCCAAGTCCACAGGGTTCCAGAACCAAGACTCAGTCAGGTTCCCAGGGCCCAGTATTCCACAGTCTAAACAGATGTCATGTTCCCAGGTCACAGGTTTCCAGAATCACGCCTCAGTCATCTTCTCAGGCCACAGGGTTCCAGAATCAAACCAATGTCAAATTCCTAGGCCATGGTTTTCCAGTACCAGGCCACAGTCATGTTTCCAGGGCACAGGGTTCTACAATCAAACCTCTGTCATGTGGCCAGTCCACAGGTTTCTGCCATCAAACCTCAGTCAAGTTCCCAGGCCACAGATTTCCAGAATCAAACCTCAGTCATATTCCCAGGCCACAGTTTTCCAGAATCACGCCTCAGTCATGTTCCCCGGCCACAGGGTTCCAGAATCCACTGATGTCATGTTCCCAGGCCACCTGATTCCAGAATAAAACCTCAGTCATGTTCCCAGTCCACAGGGTTCTAGAACCAAGTCTCAGTCAGGTTCCCAGGGCCCAGTATTCCACAATCTAAACAGATGTCATGTTGCCAAGCCACAGGTTTCCACCATGAAACCTCAGACATGTTCCCAGGCCACAGGGTTCCAGAATCAAACCGTTCTCATGTTCCAAGGCCACAGGGTTCCAGAATCCACTGATGTCATGCTCCCAGGCCACAGGATTCCAGAATAAAACCTCAGTCATGTTCCCAGTCCACAGGGTTCCAGAACCAAGACTCAGTCAGGTTCCCAGGGCCCAGTATTCCACAGTCTAAACAGATGTCATGTTCCCAGGCCACAGGTTTACAGAATCAGGCCTCAGTCATGTTCTCAGGCCACAGGGTTCCAGAATCAAACCAATGTCAAATTCCTAGGCCATGGTTTTCCAGTACCAGGCCACAGTCATGTTTCCAGGGCACAGGGTTCTACAATCAAACCTCTGTCATGTGGCCAGTCCACAGGTTTCTGCCATCAAACCTCAGTCAAGTTCCCAGGCCACAGATTTCCAGAATCAAACCTCAGTCATATTCCCAGGACACATGGTTCCAGAATCAAACCTCAGTCATGTTTGCAGGACCCATGGTTCCACAATCAAAGCACAGTCATGTTCCCAGGACAAAGCTGTCCAGAATCAAACCTCAGTCATGTTCCCAGGGAACAGGGTTCCAGTAACAAACCTCAGTCATGTTGCCAAGCCACAGGTTTCCACCATCAAACCTCAGACATGTTCCCAGGCCACAGGGTTCCAGAATCAAACCGTTCTCATGTTCCCAGTCCACAGGGTTCCAGAACCAAGACTCAGTCAGGTTCCCAGGGCCCAGTATTCCACAATCTAAACAGATGTCATGTTCCCAGGCCACAGGATTCCAGAAACACGCCTCAGTCTTGTTCCTGGACACAGGGTTCCAGAATCAAACCAATGTCAAGTTCCCAGGCCATGGGTTTCAAGTATCAGGTCGCAGTCATGTTTCCAGGGCACAGGGTTCTACAATCAAACCTCAGTCATGTTGCCAGTCCACAGATTTCTACCATCAATCCTCAGTCAAGTTCCCAGGCCACAGTTTTCCAGAATAATGCCTCAGTCATGTTCCCAGGCCACAGGGTTCCAGAATCCACTGATGTCATGTTCCCAGGCCACAGGATTCCAGAATAAATCCTCAGTAATGTTCCAAGTCCACAGGGTTCCAGAACCAAGACTCAGTCAGGTTCCCAGGGCCCAGTATTCCACAATCTAAACAGATGTCATGTTCCCAGGCCACAGGTTTCCAGAATCACGCCTCAGTCATGTTCTCAGGCCACAGGGTTCCAGAATCAAACCAATGTCAAATTCCTAGGCCATGGGTTTCCAGTACCAGGCCACAGTCATGTTTCCAGGGCACAGGGTTCTACAATCAAACCTCTGTCATGTGGCCAGTCCACAGGTTTCTGCCATCAAACCTCAGTCAAGTTCCCAGCCCACAGATTTCCAGAATCAAACCTCAGTCATATTCCCAGGCCACAGTTTTCCAGAATCACGCCTCAGTCATGTTCCCCGGCCACAGGGTTCCAGAATCCACTGATGTCATGTTCCCAGGCCACCTGATTCCAGAATAAAACCTCAGTCATGTTCCCAGTCCACAGGGTTCCAGAACCAAGTCTCAGTCAGGTTCCCAGGACCCAGTATTCCACAATCTATACAGATGTCATGTTGCCAAGCCACAGGTTTCCACCATGAAACCTCAGACATGTTCCCAGGCCACAGGGTTCCAGAATCAAACCGTTCTCATGTTCCAAGGCCACAGGGTTCCAGAATCCACTGATGTCATGCTCCCAGGCCACAGGATTCCAGAATAAAACCTCAGTCATGTTCCCAGTCCACAGGGTTCCAGAACCAAGACTCAGTCAGGTTCCCAGGGCCCAGTATTCCACAATCTAAACAGATGTCATGTTCCCAGGCCACAGGTTTCCAAAATCAAACCTCAGTCATGTTCCCAGGCCATAGGGTTCCAGAATCAAACCATTGTCAAATTCCTAGGCCATGGGTTTCCAGTACCAGGCCACAGTCATGTTTCCAGGGCACAGGGTTCTACAATCAAACCTCTGTCATGTGGCCAGTCCACAGGTTTCTGCCATCAAACCTCAATCAAGTTCCCAGGCCACAGATTTCCAGAATCAAACCTCAGTCATATTCCCAGGACACATGGTTCCAGAATCAAATCTCAGTCATGTTTGCAGGACCCATGGTTCCACAAAAAAACCACAGTCATGTTCCCAGGACAAAAGTGTCCAGAATCAAACCTCAGTCATGTTCCCAGGGAACAGGGTTCCAGTAACAAACCTCAGTCATGTTACCAAGCCACAGGTTTCCACCATGAAACCTCATACATGTTCCCAGGCCACAGTGTTCCAGAATCAAGTCGTTCTCATGTTCCCAGGCCACAGGGTTCCAGAATCCACTGATGTCATGTTCCCAGGCCACAGGATTCCAGAATAAAACCTCAGTCATGTTCACAGTCCACAGGGTTTAGAACCAAGCCTCAGTCATGTTCCCAGGGCACAGTATTCCACAATCTAAACAGATATCATGTTCCCAGGCCACAGGATTCCAGAATCACGCCTCAGTCTTGTTCCTGGCCACATGGTTCCAGAATCAAACCAATGTCAAGTTCCCAGGCCATGGGTTTCAAATATCAGGTCGCAGTCATGTTTCCAGGGCACAGGGTTCTACAATCAAACCTCAGTCATGTTGCCAGTCCACAGATTTCTACCATCAATCCTCAGTTAAGTTCCGAGGCCACAGTTTTCCAGAATAACGCCTCAGTCATGTTCCCAGGCCACAGGGTTCCAGAATCCACTGATGTCATGTTCCCAGGCCACAGGATTCCAGAATAAAACCTCAGTCATGTTCCAAGTCCACAGGGTTCCAGAACCAAGACTCAGTCAGGTTCCCAGGGCCCAGTATTCCACAATCTAAACAGATATCATGTTCCCAGGCCACAGGTTTCCACCATGAAACCTCAGACATGTTCCCAGGCCACAGGGTTCCAGAATCAAACGGTTCTCATGTTCCAAGGCCACAGGGTTCCAGAATCCACTGATGTCATGCTCCCATGCCACAGGATTCCAGAATAAAACCTCAGTCATGTTCCCAGTCCACAGGGTTCCAGAACCAAGACTCAGTCATGTTCCCAGGCCAAAGGGTTCCAGAATCAAACCAATGTCAAATTCCTAGGCCATGGTTTTCCAGTACCAGGCCAAAGTCATGTTTCCAGGGCACAGGGTTCTACAATCAAACCTCAGTCATGTTGCCAGTCCACAGGTTTCTGCCATCAAACCTCAGTCAAGTTCCCAGGCCACAGATTTCCAGAATCCAACCTCAGTCATATTCCCAGGACACATGGTTCCAGAATCAAACCTCAGTCATGTTTGCAGGACCCATGGTTCCACAATCAAAGCACAGTCATGTTCCCAGGACAAAGCTTTCCAGAATCAAACCTCAGTCATGTTCCCAGGGAACAGGGTTCCAGTAACAAACCTCAGTCATGTTACCAAGCCACAGGTTTCCACCATGAAACCTCATACATGTTCCCAGGCCACAGTGTTCCAGAATCAAGCCGTTCTCATGTTCCCAGGCCACAGGGTTCCAGAATCCACTGATGTCATGTTCCCAGGCCACAGGATTCCAGAATAAAACCTCAGTCATGTTCACAGTCCACAGGGTTCCAGAACCAAGCCTCAGTCATTTTCCCAGGGCACAGTATTCCACAATCTAAACAGATATCATGTTCCCAGGCCACAGGATTCCAGAATCACGCCTCAGTCTTGTTCCTGGACACATGGTTCCAGAATCAAACCAATGTCAAGTTCCCAGGCCATGGGTTTCAAATATCAGGTCGCAGTCATGTTTCCAGGGCACAGGGTTCTACAATCAAACCTCAGTCATGTTGCCAGTCCACAGATTTCTACCATCAATCCTCAGTCAAGTTCCCAGGCCACAGTTTTCCAGAATAACGCCTCAGTCATGTTCCCAGGCCACAGGGTTCCAGAATCCACTGATGTCATGTTCCCAGGCCACAGAATTCCAGAATAAAACCTCAGTCATGTTCCAAGTCCACAGGGTTCCAGAACCAAGACTCAGTCAGGTTCCCAGGGCCCAGTATTCCACAGTCTAAACAAATGTCATGTTCCCAGGCCACAGGTTTCCAGAATCAGGCCTCAGTCATGTTCTCAGGCCACAGGGTTCCAGAATCAAACCAATGTCAAATTCCTAGGCCATGGTTTTCCAGTACCAGGCCACAGTCATGTTTCCAGGGCACAGGGTTCTACAATCAAACCTCTGTCATGTGTCCAGTCCACAGGTTTCTGCCATCAAACCTCAGTCAAGTTCCCAGGCCACAGATTTCCAGAATCAAACCTCAGTCATATTCCCAGGCCACAGTTTTCCAGAATCACGCCTCAGTCATGTTCCCCGGCCACAGGGTTCCAGAATCCACTGATGTCATGTTCCCAGGCCACCTGATTCCAGAATAAAACCTCAGTCATGTTCCCAGTCCACAGGGTTCCAGAACCAAGCCTCAGTCATGTTCCCAGGCCACAGTGTTCCAGAATCAAGCCGTTCTCATGTTCCTAGGCCACAGGGTTCCAGAATCCACTGATGTCATGTTCCCAGGCCACAGGATTGCAGAATAAAACCTCAGTCATGTTCACAGTCCACAGGGTTCCAGAACCAAGCCTCAGTCATGTTCCCAGGGCACAGTATTCCACAATCTAAACAGATATCATGTTCCCAGGCCACAGGATTCCAGAATCACGCCTCAGTCTTGTTCCTGGCCACAGGGTTCCAGAATCAAACCAATGTCAAATTCCTAGGCCATGGTTTTCCAGTACAAGGCCACAGTCATGTTTCCAGGGCACAGGGTTCTACAATCAAACCTCTGTCATGTGGCCAGTCCACAGGTTTCTGCCATCAAACCTCAGTCAAGTTCCCAGGCCACAGATTTCCAGAATCAAACCTCAGTCATATTCCCAGGACACATGGTTCCAGAATCAAACCTCAGTCATGTTTGCAGGACCCATGGTTCCACAATCAAAGCACAGTCATGTTCCCAGGACAAAGCTGTCCAGAATCAAACCTCAGTCATGTTCCCAGGGAACAGGGTTCCAGTAACAAACCTCAGTCATGTTGCCAAGCCACAGGTTTCCACCATCAAACCTCAGACATGTTCCCAGGACACAGGGTTCCAGAATCAAACCGTTCTCATGTTCCCAGTCCACAGGGTTCCAGAACCAAGTTTCAGTCAGGTTCCCAGGGCCCAGTATTCCACAATCTAAACAGATGTCATGTTCCCAGGCCACAGGATTCCAGAATCACGCCTCAGTCTTGTTCCTGGACACAGGGTTCCAGAATCAAACCAATGTCAAGTTCCCAGGCCATGGGTTTCAAGTATCAGGTCGCAGTCAGGTTTCCAGGGCACAGGGTTCTACAATCAAACCTCAGTCATGTTGCCAGTCCACAGATTTCTACCATCAATCCTCAGTCAAGTTCCCAGGCCACAGTTTTCCAGAATAACGCCTCAGTCATGTTCCCAGGCCACAGGGTTCCAGAATCCACTGATGTCATGTGCCCAGGCCACAGGATTCCAGAATAAATCCTCAGTCATGTTCCAAGTCCACAGGGTTCCAGAACCAAGACTCAGTCAGGTTCCCAGGGCTCAGTATTCCACAATCTAAACAGATGTCATGTTCCCAGGCCACAGGTTTCCAGAATCACGCCTCAGTCATCTTCTCAGGCCACAGGGTTCCAGAATCAAACCAATGTCAAATTCCTAGGCCATGGTTTTCCAGTACCAGGCCACAGTCATGTTTCCAGGGCACAGGGTTCTACAATCAAACCTCTGTCATGTGGCCAGTCCACAGGTTTCTGCCATCAAACCTCAGTCAAGTTCCCAGGCCACAGATTTCCAGAATCAAACCTCAGTCATATTCCCAGGCCACAGTTTTCCAGAATCACGCCTCAGTCATGTTCCCCGGCCACAGGGTTCCAGAATCCACTGATGTCATGTTCCCAGGCCACCTGATTCCAGAATAAAACCTCAGTCATGTTCCCAGTCCACAGGGTTCTAGAACCAAGTCTCAGTCAGGTTCCCAGGGCCCAGTATTCCACAATCTAAACAGATGTCATGTTGCCAAGCCACAGGTTTCCACCATGAAACCTCAGACATGTTCCCAGGCCACAGGGTTCCAGAATCAAACCGTTCTCATGTTCCAAGGCCACAGGGTTCCAGAATCCACTGATGTCATGCTCCCAGGCCACAGGATTCCAGAATAAAACCTCAGTCATGTTCCCAGTCCACAGGGTTCCAGAACCAAGACTCAGTCAGGTTCCCAGGGCCCAGTATTCCACAATCTAAACAGATGTCATGTTCCCAGGCCACAGGTTTCCAGAATCAAACCTCAGTCATGTTCCCAGGCCATAGGGTTCCAGAATCAAACCATTGTCAAATTCCTAGGCCATGAGTTTCCAGTACCAGGCCACAGTCATGTTTCCAGGGCACAGGGTTCTACAATCAAACCTCTGTCATGTGGCCAGTCCACAGGTTTCTGCCATCAAACCTCAATCAAGTTCCCAGGCCACAGATTTCCAGAATCAAACCTCAGTCATATTCCCAGGACACATGGTTCCAGAATCAAATCTCAGTCATGTTTGCAGGACCCATGGTTCCACAAAAAAACCATAGTCATGTTCCCAGGACAAAAGTGTCCAGAATCAAACCTCAGTCATGTTCCCAGGGAACAGGGTTCCAGTAACAAACCTCAGTCATGTTACCAAGCCACAGGTTTCCACCATGAAACCTCATACATGTTCCCAGGCCACAGTGTTCCAGAATCAAGCCGTTCTCATGTTCCCAGGCCACAGGGTTCCAGAATCCACTGATGTCATGTTCCCAGGCCACAGGATTCCAGAATAAAACCTCAGTCATGTTCACAGTCCACAGGGTTCCAGAACCAAGCCTCAGTCATGTTCCCAGGGCACAGTATTCCACAATCTAAACAGATATCATGTTCCCAGGCCACAGGATTCCAGAATCACGCCTCAGTCTTGTTCCTGGCCACATGGTTCCAGAATCAAACCAATGTCAAGTTCCCAGGCCATGGGTTTCAAATATCAGGTCGCAGTCATGTTTCCAGGGCACAGGGTTCTACAATCAAACCTCAGTCATGTTGCCAGTCCACAGATTTCTACCATCAATCCTCAGTCAAGTTCCCAGGCCACAGTTTTCCAGAATAACGCCTCAGTCATGTTCCCAGGCCACAGGGTTCCAGAATCCACTGATGTCATGTTCCCAGGCCACAGAATTCCAGAATAAAACCTCAGTCATGTTCCAAGTCCACAGGGTTCCAGAACCAAGACTCAGTCAGGTTCCCAGGGCCCAGTATTCCACAGTCTAAACAGATGTCATGTTCCCAGGCCACAGGTTTCCAGAATCAGGCCTCAGTAATGTTCTCAGGCCACAGGTTTCCAGAATCAAACCAATGTCAAATTCCTAGGCCATGGTTTTCCAGTACCAGGCCACAGTCATGTTTCCAGGGCACAGGGTTCTACAGTCAAACCTCTGTCATGTGGCCAGTCCACAGGTTTCTGCCATCAAACCTCATTCAAGTTCCCAGGCCACAGATTTCCAGAATCAAACCTCAGTCATATTCCCAGGACACATGGTTCCAGAATCAAACCTCAGTCATGTTTGCAGGACCCATGGTTCCACAATCAAAGCACAGTCATGTTCCCAGGACAAAGCTGTCCAGAATCAAACCTCAGTCATGTTCCCAGGGAACAGGGTTCCAGTAACAAACCTCAGTCATGTTGCCAAGCCACAGGTTTCCACCATCAAACCTCAGACATGTTCCCAGGCCACAGGGTTCCAGAATCAAACCGTTCTCATGTTCCCAGTCCACAGGGTTCCAGAACCAAGACTCAGTCAGGTTCCCATGGCCCAGTATTCCACAATCTAAACAGATGTCATGTTCCCAGGCCACAGGATTCCAGAATCACGCCTCAGTCTTGTTCCTGGACACAGGGTTCCAGAATCAAACCAATGTCAAGTTCCCAGGCCATGGGTTTCAAGTATCAGGTCGCAGTCATGTTTCCAGGGCACAGGGTTCTACAATCAAACCTCAGTCATGTTGCCAGTCCACAGATTTCTACCATCAATCCTCAGTCAAGTTCCCAGGCCACAGTTTTCCAGAATTACGCCTCAGTCATGTTCCCAGGCCACAGGGTTCCAGAATCCACTGATGTCATGTTCCCAGGCCACAGGATTCCAGAATAAATCCTCAGTCATGTTCCAAGTCCACAGGGTTCCAGAACCAAGACTCAGTCAGGTTCCCAGGGCCCAGTATTCCACAGTCTAAACAGATGTCATGTTCCCAGGTCACAGGTTTCCAGAATCACGCCTCAGTCATCTTCTCAGGCCACAGGGTTCCAGAATCAAACCAATGTCAAATTCCTAGGCCATGGTTTTCCAGTACCAGGCCACAGTCATGTTTCCAGAGCACAGGGTTCTACAATCAAACCTCTGTCATGTGGCCAGTCCACAGGTTTCTGCCATCAAACCTCAGTCAAGTTCCCAGGCCACAGATTTCCAGAATCAAACCTCAGTCATATTCCCAGGCCACAGTTTTGCAGAATCACGCCTCAGTCATGTTCCCCGGCCACAGGGTTCCAGAATCCACTGATGTCATGTTCCCAGGCCACCTGATTCCAGAATAAAACCTCAGTCATGTTCCCAGTCCACAGGGTTCCTGAACCAAGTCTCAGTCAGGTTCCCAGGGCCCAGTATTCCACAATCTAAACAGATGTCATGTTGCCAAGCCACAGGTTTCCACCATGAAACCTCAGACATGTTCCCAGGCCACAGGGTTCCAGAATCAAACCGTTCTCATGTTCCAAGGCCACAGGGTTCCAGAATCCACTGATGTCATGCTCCCAGGCCACAGGATTCCAGAATAAAACCTCAGTCATGTTCACAGTCCACAGGGTTCCAGAACCAAGCCTCAGTCAGGTTCCCAGGGCACAGTATTCCACAATCTAAACAGATATCATGTTCCCAGGCCACAGGATTCCAGAATCACGCCTCAGTCTTGTTCCTGGCCACATGGTTCCAGAATCAAACCAATGTCAAGTTCCCAGGCCATGGGTTTCAAATATCAGGTCGCAGTCATGTTTCCAGGGCACAGGGTTCTACAATCAAACCTCAGTCATGTTGCCAGTCCACAGATTTCTACCATCAATCCTCAGTCAAGTTCCCAGGCCACAGTTTTCCAGAATAACGCCTCAGTCATGTTCCCAGGCCACAGGGTTCCAGAATCCACTGATGTCATGTTCCCAGGCCACAGAATTCCAGAATAAAACCTCAGTCATGTTCCAAGTCCACAGGGTTCCAGAACCAAGACTCAGTCAGGTTCCCAGGGCCCAGTATTCCACAGTCTAAACAGATGTCATGTTCCCAGGCCACAGGTTTCCAGAATCAGGCCTCAGTCATGTTCTCAGGCCACAGGGTTCCAGAATCAAACCAATGTCAAATTCCTAGGCCATGGTTTTCCAGTACCAGGCCACAGTCATGTTTCCAGGGCACAGGGTTCTACAATCAAACCTCTGTCATGTGGCCAGTCCACAGGTTTCTGCCATCAAACCTCAGTCAAGTTCCCAGGCCACAGATTTCCAGAATCAAACCTCAGTCATTTTCCCAGGACACATGGTTCCAGAATCAAACCTCAGTCATGTTTGCAGGACCCATGGTTCCACAATCAAAGCACAGTCATGTTCCCAGGACAAAGCTGTCCAGAATCAAACCTCAGTCATGTTCCCAGGGAACAGGGTTCCAGTAACAAACCTCAGTCATGTTGCCAAGCCACAGGTTTCCACCATCAAACCTCAGACATGTTCCCAGGCCACAGGGTTCCAGAATCAAACCGTTCTCATGTTCCCAGTCCACAGGGTTCCAGAACCAAGACTCAGTCAGGTTCCCAGGGTCCAGTATTCCACAATCTAAACAGATGTCATGTTCCCAGGCCACAGGATTCCAGAAACACGCCTCAGTCTTGTTCCTTGACACAGGGTTCCAGAATCAAACCAATGTCAAGTTCCCAGGCCATGGGTTTCAAGTATCAGGTCGCAGTCAGGTTTCCAGGGCACAGGGTTCTACAATCAAACCTCAGTCATGTTGCCAGTCCACAGATTTCTACCATCAATCCTCAGTCAAGTTCCCAGGCCACAGTTTTCCAGAATAACGCCTCAGTCATGTTCCCAGGCCACAGGGTTCCAGAATCCACTGATGTCATGTGCCCAGGCCACAGGATTCCAGAATAAATCCTCAGTCATGTTCCAAGTCCACAGGGTTCCAGAACCAAGACTCAGTCAGGTTCCCAGGGCTCAGTATTCCACAATCTAAACAGAAGTCATGTTCCCAGGCCACAGGTTTCCAGAATCAGGCCTCAGTCATGTTCTCAGGCCACAGGGTTCCAGAATCAAACCAATGTCAAATTCCTAGGCCATGGTTTTCCAGTACCAGGCCACAGTCATGTTTCCAGGGCACAGGGTTCTACGATCAAACCTCTGTCATGTGGCCAGTCCACAGGTTTCTGCCATCAAACCTCAGTCAAGTTCCCAGGCCACAGATTTCCAGAATCAAACCTCAGTCATATTCCCAGGCCACAGTTTTGCAGAATCACGCCTCAGTCATGTTCCCCGGCCACAGGGTTCCAGAATCCACTGATGTCATGTTCCCAGGCCACCTGATTCCAGAATAAAACCTCAGTCATGTTCCCAGTCCACAGGGTTCTACAACCAAGTCTCAGTCAGGTTCCCAGGGCCCAGTATTCCACAATCTAAACAGATGTCATGTTGCCAAGCCACAGGTTTCCACCATGAAACCTCAGACATGTTCCCAGGCCACAGGGTTCCAGAATCAAACCGTTCTCATGTTCCAAGGCCACAGGGTTCCAGAATCCACTGATGTCATGCTCCCAGGCCACAGGATTCCAGAATAAAACCTCAGTCATGTTTCCAGTCCACAGGGTTCCAGAACCAAGACTCAGTCAGGTTCCCAGGGCCCAGTATTCCACAATCTAAACAGATGTCATGTTCCCAGGCCACAGGTTTCCAGAATCAAACCTCAGTCATGTTCCCAGGCCATAGGGTTCCAGAATCAAACCATTGTCAAATTCCTAGGCCATGAGTTTCCAGTACCAGGCCACAGTCATGTTTCCAGGGCACAGGGTTCTACAATCAAACCTCTGTCATGTGGCCAGTCCACAGGTTTCTGCCATTAAACCTCAATCAGGTTCCCAGGCCACAGATTTCCAGAATCAAACCTCAGTCATATTCCCAGGACACATGGTTCCAGAATCAAATCTCAGTCATGTTTGCAGGACCCATGGTTCCACAAAAAAACCATAGTCATGTTCCCAGGACAAAAGTGTCCAGAATCAAACCTCAGTCATGTTCCCAGGGAACAGGGTTCCAGTAACAAACCTCAGTCATGTTACCAAGCCACAGGTTTCCACCATGAAACCTCATACATGTTCCCAGGCCACAGTGTTCCAGAATCAAGCCGTTCTCATGTTCCCAGGCCACAGGGTTCCAGAATCCACTGATGTCATGTTCCCAGGCCACAGGATTCCAGAATAAAACCTCAGTCATGTTCACAGTCCACAGGGTTCCAGAACCAAGCCTCAGTCATGTTCCCAGGGCACAGTATTCCACAATCTAAACAGATATCATGTTCCCAGGCCACAGGATTCCAGAATCACGCCTCAGTCTTGTTCCTGGCCACATGGTTCCAGAATCAAACCAATGTCAAGTTCCCAGGCCATGGGTTTCAAATATCAGGTCGCAGTCATGTTTCCAGGGCACAGGGTTCTACAATCAAACCTCAGTCATGTTGCCAGTCCACAGATTTCTACCATCAATCCTCAGTCAAGTTCCCAGGCCACAGTTTTCCAGAATAACGCCTCAGTCATGTTCCCAGGCCACAGGGTTCCAGAATCCACTGATGTCATGTTCCCAGGCCACAGAATTCCAGAATAAAACCTCAGTCATGTTCCAAGTCCACAGGGTTCCAGAACCAAGACTCAGTCAGGTTCCCAGGGCCCAGTATTCCACAGTCTAAACAGATGTCATGTTCCCAGGCCACAGGTTTCCAGAATCAGGCCTCAGTCATGTTCTCAGGCCACAGGGTTCCAGAATCAAACCAATGTCAAATTCCTAGGCCATGGTTTTCCAGTACCAGGCCACAGTCATGTTTCCAGGGCACAGGGTTCTACAATCAAACCTCTGTCATGTGGCCAGTCCACAGGTTTCTGCCATCAAACCTCAGTCAAGTTCCCAGGCCACAGATTTCCAGAATCAAACCTCAGTCATATTCCCAGGCCACAGTTTTCCAGAATCATGCCTCAGTCATGTTCCCCGGCCACAGGGTTCCAGAATCCACTGATGTCATGTTCCCAGGCCACCTGATTCCAGAATAAAACCTCAGTCATGTTCCCAGTCCACAGGGTCCCAGAACCAAGTCTCAGTCAGGTTCCCAGGGCCCAGTATTCCACAATCTAAACAGATGTCATGTTGCCAAGCCACAGGTTTCCACCATGAAACCTCAGACATGTTCCCAGGCCACAGGGTTCCAGAATCAAACCGTTCTCATGTTCCAAGGCCACAGGGTTCCAGAATCCACTGATGTCATGCTCCCAGGCCACAGGATTCCAGAATAAAACCTCAGTCATGTTCCCAGTCCACAGGGTTCCAGAACCAAGACTCAGTCAGGTTCCCAGGGCCCAGTATTCCACAATCTAAACAGATGTCATGTTCCCAGGCCACAGGTTTCCTGAATCAAACCTCAGTCATGTTCCCAGGCCATAGGGTTCCAGAATCAAACCATTGTCAAATTCCTAGGCCATGGGTTTCCAGTACCAGGCCACAGTCATGTTTCCAGGGCACAGGGTTCTACAATCAAACCTCTGTCATGTGGCCAGTCCACAGGTTTCTGCCATCAAACCTCAATCAAGTTCCCAGGCCACAGATTTCCAGAATCAAACCTCAGTCATATTCCCAGGACACATGGTTCCAGAATCAAATCTCAGTCATGTTTGCAGGACCCATGGTTCCACAAAAAAACCACAGTCATGTTCCCAGGAAAAAAGTGTCCAGAATCAAACCTCAGTCATGTTCCCAGGGAACAGGGTTCCAGTAACAAACCTCAGTCATGTTACCAAGCCACAGGTTTCCACCATGAAACCTCATACATGTTCCCAGGCCACAGTGTTCCAGAATCAAGCCGTTCTCATGTTCCCAGGCCACAGGGTTCCAGAATCCACTGATGTCATGTTCCCAGGCCACAGGATTCCAGAATAAAACCTCAGTCATGTTCACAGTCCACAGGGTTCCAGAACCAAGCCTCAGTCATGTTCCCAGGGCACAGTATTCCACAATCTAAACAGATATCATGTTCCCAGGCCACAGGATTCCAGAATCACGCCTCAGTCTTGTTCCTGGCCACATGGTTCCAGAATCAAACCAATGTCAAGTTCCCAGGCCATGGGTTTCAAATATCAGGTCGCAGTCATGTTTCCAGGGCACAGGGTTCTACAATCAAACCTCAGTCATGTTGCCAGTCCACAGATTTCTACCATCAATCCTCAGTCAAGTTCCCAGGCCACAGTTTTCCAGAATAACGCCTCAGTCATGTTCCCAGGCCACAGGGTTCCAGAATCCACTGATGTCATGTTCCCAGGCCACAGAATTCCAGAATAAAACCTCAGTCATGTTCCAAGTCCACAGGGTTCCAGAACCAAGACTCAGTCAGGTTCCCAGGGCCCAGTATTCCACAGTCTAAACAGATGTCATGTTCCCAGGCCACAGGTTTCCAGAATCAGGCCTCAGTCATGTTCTCAGGCCACAGGGTTCCAGAATCAAACCAATGTCAAATTCCTAGGCCATGGTTTTCCAGTACCAGGCCACAGTCATGTTTCCAGGGCACAGGGTTCTACAATCAAACCTCTGTCATGTGGCCAGTCCACAGGTTTCTGCCATCAAACCTCAGTCAAGTTCCCAGGCCACAGATTTCCAGAATCAAACCTCAGTCATATTCCCAGGCCACAGTTTTCCAGAATCATGCCTCAGTCATGTTCCCCGGCCACAGGGTTCCAGAATCCACTGATGTCATGTTCCCAGGCCACCTGATTCCAGAATAAAACCTCAGTCATGTTCCCAGTCCACAGGGTCCCAGAACCAAGTCTCAGTCAGGTTCCCAGGGCCCAGTATTCCACAATCTAAACAGATGTCATGTTGCCAAGCCACAGGTTTCCACCATGAAACCTCAGACATGTTCCCAGGCCACAGGGTTCCAGAATCAAACCGTTCTCATGTTCCAAGGCCACAGGGTTCCAGAATCCACTGATGTCATGCTCCCAGGCCACAGGATTCCAGAATAAAACCTCAGTCATGTTCCCAGTCCACAGGGTTCCAGAACCAAGACTCAGTCAGGTTCCCAGGGCCCAGTATTCCACAATCTAAACAGATGTCATGTTCCCAGGCCACAGGTTTCCTGAATCAAACCTCAGTCATGTTCCCAGGCCATAGGGTTCCAGAATCAAACCATTGTCAAATTCCTAGGCCATGGGTTTCCAGTACCAGGCCACAGTCATGTTTCCAGGGCACAGGGTTCTACAATCAAACCTCTGTCATGTGGCCAGTCCACAGGTTTCTGCCATCAAACCTCAATCAAGTTCCCAGGCCACAGATTTCCAGAATCAAACCTCAGTCATATTCCCAGGACACATGGTTCCAGAATCAAATCTCAGTCATGTTTGCAGGACCCATGGTTCCACAAAAAAACCACAGTCATGTTCCCAGGAAAAAAGTGTCCAGAATCAAACCTCAGTCATGTTCCCAGGGAACAGGGTTCCAGTAACAAACCTCAGTCATGTTACCAAGCCACAGGTTTCCACCATGAAACCTCATACATGTTCCCAGGCCACAGTGTTCCAGAATCAAGCCGTTCTCATGTTCCTAGGCCACAGGGTTCCAGAATCCACTGATGTCATGTTCCCAGGCCACAGGATTCCAGAATAAAACCTCAGTCATGTTCACAGTCCACAGGGTTCCAGAACCAAGCCTCAGTCAGGTTCCCAGGGCCCAGTATTCCACAATCTAAACAGATGTCATGTTCCCAGGCCACAGGATTCCAGAATCACGCCTCAGTCTTGTTCCTGGCCACATGGTTCCAGAATCAAACCAATGTCAAGTTCCCAGGCCATGGGTTTCAAATATCAGGTCGCAGTCATGTTTCCAGGGCACAGGGTTCTACAATCAAACCTCAGTCATGTTGCCAGTCCACAGATTTCTACCATCAATCCTCAGTCAAGTTCCCAGGCCACAGTTTTCCAGAATAACGCCTCAGTCATGTTCCCAGGCCACAGGGTTCCAGAATCCACTGATGTCATGTTCCCAGGCCACAGAATTCCAGAATAAAACCTCAGTCATGTTCCAAGTCCACAGGGTTCCAGAACCAAGACTCAGTCAGGTTCCCAGGGCCCAGTATTCCACAGTCTAAACAGATGTCATGTTCCCAGGCCACAGGTTTCCAGAATCAGGCCTCAGTAATGTTCTCAGGCCACAGGTTTCCAGAATCAAACCAATGTCAAATTCCTAGGCCATGGTTTTCCAGTACCAGGCCACAGTCATGTTTCCAGGGCACAGGGTTCTACAGTCAAACCTCTGTCATGTGGCCAGTCCACAGGTTTCTGCCATCAAACCTCATTCAAGTTCCCAGGCCACAGATTTCCAGAATCAAACCTCAGTCATATTCCCAGGACACATGGTTCCAGAATCAAACCTCAGTCATGTTTGCAGGACCCATGGTTCCACAATCAAAGCACAGTCATGTTCCCAGGACAAAGCTGTCCAGAATCAAACCTCAGTCATGTTCCCAGGGAACAGGGTTCCAGTAACAAACCTCAGTCATGTTGCCAAGCCACAGGTTTCCACCATCAAACCTCAGACATGTTCCCAGGCCACAGGGTTCCAGAATCAAACCGTTCTCATGTTCCCAGTCCACAGGGTTCCAGAACCAAGACTCAGTCAGGTTCCCATGGCCCAGTATTCCACAATCTAAACAGATGTCATGTTCCCAGGCCACAGGATTCCAGAATCACGCCTCAGTCTTGTTCCTGGACACAGGGTTCCAGAATCAAACCAATGTCAAGTTCCCAGGCCATGGGTTTCAAGTATCAGGTCGCAGTCATGTTTCCAGGGCACAGGGTTCTACAATCAAACCTCAGTCATGTTGCCAGTCCACAGATTTCTACCATCAATCCTCAGTCAAGTTCCCAGGCCACAGTTTTCCAGAATTACGCCTCAGTCATGTTCCCAGGCCACAGGGTTCCAGAATCCACTGATGTCATGTTCCCAGGCCACAGGATTCCAGAATAAATCCTCAGTCATGTTCCAAGTCCACAGGGTTCCAGAACCAAGACTCAGTCAGGTTCCCAGGGCCCAGTATTCCACAGTCTAAACAGATGTCATGTTCCCAGGTCACAGGTTTCCAGAATCACGCCTCAGTCATCTTCTCAGGCCACAGGGTTCCAGAATCAAACCAATGTCAAATTCCTAGGCCATGGTTTTCCAGTACCAAGCCACAGTCATGTTTCCAGAGCACAGGGTTCTACAATCAAACCTCTGTCATGTGGCCAGTCCACAGGTTTCTGCCATCAAACCTCAGTCAAGTTCCCAGGCCACAGATTTCCAGAATCAAACCTCAGTCATATTCCCAGGCCACAGTTTTGCAGAATCACGCCTCAGTCATGTTCCCCGGCCACAGGGTTCCAGAATCCACTGATGTCATGTTCCCAGGCCACCTGATTCCAGAATAAAACCTCAGTCATGTTCCCAGTCCACAGGGTTCCTGAACCAAGTCTCAGTCAGGTTCCCAGGGCCCAGTATTCCACAATCTAAACAGATGTCATGTTGCCAAGCCACAGGTTTCCACCATGAAACCTCAGACATGTTCCCAGGCCACAGGGTTCCAGAATCAAACCGTTCTCATGTTCCAAGGCCACAGGGTTCCAGAATCCACTGATGTCATGCTCCCAGGCCACAGGATTCCAGAATAAAACCTCAGTCATGTTCACAGTCCACAGGGTTCCAGAACCAAGCCTCAGTCAGGTTCCCAGGGCACAGTATTCCACAATCTAAACAGATATCATGTTCCCAGGCCACAGGATTCCAGAATCACGCCTCAGTCTTGTTCCTGGCCACATGGTTCCAGAATCAAACCAATGTCAAGTTCCCAGGCCATGGGTTTCAAATATCAGGTCGCAGTCATGTTTCCAGGGCACAGGGTTCTACAATCAAACCTCAGTCATGTTGCCAGTCCACAGATTTCTACCATCAATCCTCAGTCAAGTTCCCAGGCCACAGTTTTCCAGAATAACGCCTCAGTCATGTTCCCAGGCCACAGGGTTCCAGAATCCACTGATGTCATGTTCCCAGGCCACAGAATTCCAGAATAAAACCTCAGTCATGTTCCAAGTCCACAGGGTTCCAGAACCAAGACTCAGTCAGGTTCCCAGGGCCCAGTATTCCACAGTCTAAACAGATGTCATGTTCCCAGGCCACAGGTTTCCAGAATCAGGCCTCAGTCATGTTCTCAGGCCACAGGGTTCCAGAATCAAACCAATGTCAAATTCCTAGGCCATGGTTTTCCAGTACCAGGCCACAGTCATGTTTCCAGGGCACAGGGTTCTACAATCAAACCTCTGTCATGTGGCCAGTCCACAGGTTTCTGCCATCAAACCTCAGTCAAGTTCCCAGGCCACAGATTTCCAGAATCAAACCTCAGTCATTTTCCCAGGACACATGGTTCCAGAATCAAACCTCAGTCATGTTTGCAGGACCCATGGTTCCACAATCAAAGCACAGTCATGTTCCCAGGACAAAGCTGTCCAGAATCAAACCTCAGTCATGTTCCCAGGGAACAGGGTTCCAGTAACAAACCTCAGTCATGTTGCCAAGCCACAGGTTTCCACCATCAAACCTCAGACATGTTCCCAGGCCACAGGGTTCCAGAATCAAACCGTTCTCATGTTCCCAGTCCACAGGGTTCCAGAACCAAGACTCAGTCAGGTTCCCAGGGTCCAGTATTCCACAATCTAAACAGATGTCATGTTCCCAGGCCACAGGATTCCAGAAACACGCCTCAGTCTTGTTCCTTGACACAGGGTTCCAGAATCAAACCAATGTCAAGTTCCCAGGCCATGGGTTTCAAGTATCAGGTCACAGTCAGGTTTCCAGGGCACAGGGTTCTACAATCAAACCTCAGTCATGTTGCCAGTCCACAGATTTCTACCATCAATCCTCAGTCAAGTTCCCAGGCCACAGTTTTCCAGAATAACGCCTCAGTCATGTTCCCAGGCCACAGGGTTCCAGAATCCACTGATGTCATGTGCCCAGGCCACAGGATTCCAGAATAAATCCTCAGTCATGTTCCAAGTCCACAGGGTTCCAGAACCAAGACTCAGTCAGGTTCCCAGGGCTCAGTATTCCACAATCTAAACAGAAGTCATGTTCCCAGGCCACAGGTTTCCAGAATCAGGCCTCAGTCATGTTCTCAGGCCACAGGGTTCCAGAATCAAACCAATGTCAAATTCCTAGGCCATGGTTTTCCAGTACCAGGCCACAGTCATGTTTCCAGGGCACAGGGTTCTACGATCAAACCTCTGTCATGTGGCCAGTCCACAGGTTTCTGCCATCAAACCTCAGTCAAGTTCCCAGGCCACAGATTTCCAGAATCAAACCTCAGTCATATTCCCAGGCCACAGTTTTGCAGAATCACGCCTCAGTCATGTTCCCCGGCCACAGGGTTCCAGAATCCACTGATGTCATGTTCCCAGGCCACCTGATTCCAGAATAAAACCTCAGTCATGTTCCCAGTCCACAGGGTTCTACAACCAAGTCTCAGTCAGGTTCCCAGGGCCCAGTATTCCACAATCTAAACAGATGTCATGTTGCCAAGCCACAGGTTTCCACCATGAAACCTCAGACATGTTCCCAGGCCACAGGGTTCCAGAATCAAACCGTTCTCATGTTCCAAGGCCACAGGGTTCCAGAATCCACTGATGTCATGCTCCCAGGCCACAGGATTCCAGAATAAAACCTCAGTCATGTTTCCAGTCCACAGGGTTCCAGAACCAAGACTCAGTCAGGTTCCCAGGGCCCAGTATTCCACAATCTAAACAGATGTCATGTTCCCAGGCCACAGGTTTCCAGAATCAAACCTCAGTCATGTTCCCAGGCCATAGGGTTCCAGAATCAAACCATTGTCAAATTCCTAGGCCATGAGTTTCCAGTACCAGGCCACAGTCATGTTTCCAGGGCACAGGGTTCTACAATCAAACCTCTGTCATGTGGCCAGTCCACAGGTTTCTGCCATTAAACCTCAATCAGGTTCCCAGGCCACAGATTTCCAGAATCAAACCTCAGTCATATTCCCAGGACACATGGTTCCAGAATCAAATCTCAGTCATGTTTGCAGGACCCATGGTTCCACAAAAAAACCATAGTCATGTTCCCAGGACAAAAGTGTCCAGAATCAAACCTCAGTCATGTTCCCAGGGAACAGGGTTCCAGTAACAAACCTCAGTCATGTTACCAAGCCACAGGTTTCCACCATGAAACCTCATACATGTTCCCAGGCCACAGTGTTCCAGAATCAAGCCGTTCTCATGTTCCCAGGCCACAGGGTTCCAGAATCCACTGATGTCATGTTCCCAGGCCACAGGATTCCAGAATAAAACCTCAGTCATGTTCACAGTCCACAGGGTTCCAGAACCAAGCCTCAGTCATGTTCCCAGGGCACAGTATTCCACAATCTAAACAGATATCATGTTCCCAGGCCACAGGATTCCAGAATCACGCCTCAGTCTTGTTCCTGGCCACATGGTTCCAGAATCAAACCAATGTCAAGTTCCCAGGCCATGGGTTTCAAATATCAGGTCGCAGTCATGTTTCCAGGGCACAGGGTTCTACAATCAAACCTCAGTCATGTTGCCAGTCCACAGATTTCTACCATCAATCCTCAGTCAAGTTCCCAGGCCACAGTTTTCCAGAATAACGCCTCAGTCATGTTCCCAGGCCACAGGGTTCCAGAATCCACTGATGTCATGTTCCCAGGCCACAGAATTCCAGAATAAAACCTCAGTCATGTTCCAAGTCCACAGGGTTCCAGAACCAAGACTCAGTCAGGTTCCCAGGGCCCAGTATTCCACAGTCTAAACAGATGTCATGTTCCCAGGCCACAGGTTTCCAGAATCAGGCCTCAGTCATGTTCTCAGGCCACAGGGTTCCAGAATCAAACCAATGTCAAATTCCTAGGCCATGGTTTTCCAGTACCAGGCCACAGTCATGTTTCCAGGGCACAGGGTTCTACAATCAAACCTCTGTCATGTGGCCAGTCCACAGGTTTCTGCCATCAAACCTCAGTCAAGTTCCCAGGCCACAGATTTCCAGAATCAAACCTCAGTCATATTCCCAGGCCACAGTTTTCCAGAATCACGCCTCAGTCATGTTCCCCGGCCACAGGGTTCCAGAATCCACTGATGTCATGTTCCCAGGCCACCTGATTCCAGAATAAAACCTCAGTCATGTTCCCAGTCCACAGGGTCCCAGAACCAAGTCTCAGTCAGGTTCCCAGGGCCCAGTATTCCACAATCTAAACAGATGTCATGTTGCCAAGCCACAGGTTTCCACCATGAAACCTCAGACATGTTCCCAGGCCACAGGGTTCCAGAATCAAACCGTTCTCATGTTCCAAGGCCACAGGGTTCCAGAATCCACTGATGTCATGCTCCCAGGCCACAGGATTCCAGAATAAAACCTCAGTCATGTTCCCAGTCCACAGGGTTCCAGAACCAAGACTCAGTCAGGTTCCCAGGGCCCAGTATTCCACAATCTAAACAGATGTCATGTTCCCAGGCCACAGGTTTCCTGAATCAAACCTCAGTCATGTTCCCAGGCCATAGGGTTCCAGAATCAAACCATTGTCAAATTCCTAGGCCATGGGTTTCCAGTACCAGGCCACAGTCATGTTTCCAGGGCACAGGGTTCTACAATCAAACCTCTGTCATGTGGCCAGTCCACAGGTTTCTGCCATCAAACCTCAATCAAGTTCCCAGGCCACAGATTTCCAGAATCAAACCTCAGTCATATTCCCAGGACACATGGTTCCAGAATCAAATCTCAGTCATGTTTGCAGGACCCATGGTTCCACAAAAAAACCACAGTCATGTTCCCAGGAAAAAAGTGTCCAGAATCAAACCTCAGTCATGTTCCCAGGGAACAGGGTTCCAGTAACAAACCTCAGTCATGTTACCAAGCCACAGGTTTCCACCATGAAACCTCATACATGTTCCCAGGCCACAGTGTTCCAGAATCAAGCCGTTCTCATGTTCCTAGGCCACAGGGTTCCAGAATCCACTGATGTCATGTTCCCAGGCCACAGGATTCCAGAATAAAACCTCAGTCATGTTCACAGTCCACAGGGTTCCAGAACCAAGCCTCAGTCAGGTTCCCAGGGCCCAGTATTCCACAATCTAAACAGATGTCATGTTCCCAGGCCACAGGATTCCAGAATCACGCCTCAGTCTTGTTCCTGGACACAGGGTTCCAGAATCAAACCAATGTCAAGTTCCCAGGCCATGGGTTTCAAGTATCAGGTCGCAGTCATGTTTCCAGGGCACAGGGTTCTACAATCAAACCTCAGTCATGTTGCCAGTCCACAGATTTCTACCATCAATCCTCAGTCAAGTTCCCAGGCCACAGTTTTCCAGAATAACGCCTCAGTCATGTTCCCAGGCCACAGGGTTCCAGAATCTACTGATGTCATGTTCCCAGGCCACAGGATTCCAGAATAAATCCTCAGTCATGTTCCAAGTCCACAGGGTTCCCGAACCAAGACTCAGTCAGGTTCCCAGGGCCCAGTATTCCACAGTCTAAACAGATGTCATGTTCCCAGGTCACAGGTTTCCAGAATCACGCCTCAGTCATCTTCTCAGGCCACAGGGTTCCAGAATCAAACCAATGTCAAATTCCTAGGCCATGGTTTTCCAGTACCAGGCCACAGTCATGTTTCCAGGGCACAGGGTTCTACAATCAAACCTCTGTCATGTGGCCAGTCCACAGGTTTCTGCCATCAAACCTCAGTCAAGTTCCCAGGCCACAGATTTCCAGAATCAAACCTCAGTCATATTCCCAGGCCACAGTTTTCCAGAATCACGCCTCAGTCATGTTCCCCGGCCACAGGGTTCCAGAATCCACTGATGTCATGTTCCCAGGCCACCTGATTCCAGAATAAAACCTCAGTCATGTTCCCAGTCCACAGGGTCCCAGAACCAAGTCTCAGTCAGGTTCCCAGGGCCCAGTATTCCACAATCTAAACAGATGTCATGTTGCCAAGCCACAGGTTTCCACCATGAAACCTCAGACATGTTCCCAGGCCACAGGGTTCCAGAATCAAACCGTTCTCATGTTCCAAGGCCACAGGGTTCCAGAATCCACTGATGTCATGCTCCCAGGCCACAGGATTCCAGAATAAAACCTCAGTCATGTTCCCAGTCCACAGGGTTCCAGAACCAAGACTCAGTCAGGTTCCCAGGGCCCAGTATTCCACAATCTAAACAGATGTCATGTTCCCAGGCCACAGGTTTCCTGAATCAAACCTCAGTCATGTTCCCAGGCCATAGGGTTCCAGAATCAAACCATTGTCAAATTCCTAGGCCATGGGTTTCCAGTACCAGGCCACAGTCATGTTTCCAGGGCACAGGGTTCTACAATCAAACCTCTGTCATGTGGCCAGTCCACAGGTTTCTGCCATCAAACCTCAATCAAGTTCCCAGGCCACAGATTTCCAGAATCAAACCTCAGTCATATTCCCAGGACACATGGTTCCAGAATCAAATCTCAGTCATGTTTGCAGGACCCATGGTTCCACAAAAAAACCACAGTCATGTTCCCAGGAAAAAAGTGTCCAGAATCAAACCTCAGTCATGTTCCCAGGGAACAGGGTTCCAGTAACAAACCTCAGTCATGTTACCAAGCCACAGGTTTCCACCATGAAACCTCATACATGTTCCCAGGCCACAGTGTTCCAGAATCAAGCCGTTCTCATGTTCCTAGGCCACAGGGTTCCAGAATCCACTGATGTCATGTTCCCAGGCCACAGGATTCCAGAATAAAACCTCAGTCATGTTCACAGTCCACAGGGTTCCAGAACCAAGACTCAGTCAGGTTCCCAGGGCCCAGTATTCCACAGTCTAAACAGATGTCATATTCCCAGGCCACAGGTTTCCAGAATCAGGCCTCAGTAATGTTCTCAGGCCACAGGTTTCTAGAATCAAACCAATGTCAAATTCCTAGGCCATGGTTTTCCAGTACCAGGCCACAGTCATGTTTCCAGGGCACAGGGTTCTACAATCAAACCTCTGTCATGTGGCCAGTCCACAGGTTTCTGCCATCAAACCTCATTCAAGTTCCCAGGCCACAGATTTCCAGAATCAAACCTCAGTCATATTCCCAGGACACATGGTTCCAGAATCAAACCTCAGTCATGTTTGCAGGACCCATGGTTCCACAATCAAAGCACAGTCATGTTCCCAGGACAAAGCTGTCCAGAATCAAACCTCAGTCATGTTCCCAGGGAACAGGGTTCCAGTAACAAACCTCAGTCATGTTGCCAAGCCACAGGTTTCCACCATCAAACCTCAGACATGTTCCCAGGCCACAGGTTTCCAGAATCAAACCGTTCTCATGTTCCCAGTCCACAGGGTTCCAGAACCAAGACTCAGTCAGGTTCCCAGGGCCCAGTATTCCACAATCTAAACAGATGTCATGTTCCCAGGCCACAGGATTCCAGAATCACGCCTCAGTCTTGTTCCTGGACACAGGTTTCCAGAATCAAACCAATGTCAAGTTCCCAGGCCATGGGTTTCAAGTATCAGGTCGCAGTCATGTTTCCAGGGCACAGGGTTCTACAATCAAACCTCAGTCATGTTGCCAGTCCACAGATTTCTACCATCAATCCTCAGTCAAGTTCCCAGGCCACAGTTTTCCAGAATTACGCCTCAGTCATGTTCCCAGGCCACAGGATTCCAGAATCCACTGATGTCATGTTCCCAGGCCACAGGATTCCAGAATAAAACCTCAGTCATGTTCCAAGTCCACAGGGTTCCAGAACCAAGACTCAGTCAGGTTCCCAGGGCCCAGTATTCCACAATCTAAACAGATATCATGTTCCCAGGCCACAGGTTTCCACCATGAAACCTCAGACATGTTCCCAGGCCACAGGGTTCCAGAATCCAACGGTTCTCATGTTCCAAGGCCACAGGGTTCCAGAATCCACTGATGTCATGCTCCCATGCCACAGGATTCCAGAATAAAACCTCAGTCATGTTCCCAGTCCACAGGGTTCCAGAACCAAGACTCAGTCATGTTCCCAGGCCACAGGGTTCCAGAATCAAAACAATGTCAAATTCCTAGGCCATGGTTTTCCAGTACCAGGCCACAGTCATGTTTCCAGGGCACAGGGTTCTACAAGAAAACCTCAGTCATGTTGCCAGTCCACAGGTTTCTGCCATCAAACCTCAGTGAAGTTCCCAGGCCACAGATTTCCAGAATCAAACCTCAGTCATATTCCCAGGACACATGGTTCCAGAATCAAATCTCAGTCATGTTTGCAGGACCCATGGTTCCACAATCAAAGCACAGTCATGTTCCCAGGACAAAGCTGTCCAGAATCAAACCTCAGTCATGTTCCCAGGGAACAGGGTTCCAGTAACAAACCTCAGTCATGTTACCAAGCCACAGGTTTCCACCATGAAACCTCATACATGTTCCCAGGCCACAGTGTTCCAGAATCAAGCCGTTCTCATGTTCCCAGGCCACAGGGTTCCAGAATCCACTGATGTCATGTTCCCAGGCCACAGGATTCCAGAATAAAACCTCAGTCATGTTCACAGTCCACAGGGTTCCAGAACCAAGCCTCAGTCATGTTCCCAGGGCACAGTATTCCACAATCTAAACAGATATCATGTTCCCAGGCCACAGGATTCCAGAATCACGCCTCAGTCTTGTTCCTGGCCACATGGTTCCAGAATCAAACCAATGTCAAGTTCCCAGGCCATGGGTTTCAAATATCAGGTCGCAGTCATGTTTCCAGGGCACAGGGTTCTACAATCAAACCTCAGTCATGTTGCCAGTCCACAGATTTCTACCATCAATCCTCAGTCAAGTTCCCAGGCCACAGTTTTCCAGAATAACGCCTCAGTCATGTTCCCAGGCCACAGGGTTCCAGAATCCACTGATGTCATGTTCCCAGGCCACAGAATTCCAGAATAAAACCTCAGTCATGTTCCAAGTCCACAGGGTTCCAGAACCAAGACTCAGTCAGGTTCCCAGGGCCCAGTATTCCACAGTCTAAACAGATGTCATGTTCCCAGGCCACAGGTTTCCAGAATCAGGCCTCAGTCATGTTCTCAGGCCACAGGGTTCCAGAATCAAACCAATGTCAAATTCCTAGGCCATGGTTTTCCAGTACCAGGCCACAGTCATGTTTCCAGGGCACAGGGTTCTACAATCAAACCTCTGTCATGTGGCCAGTCCACAGGTTTCTGCCATCAAACCTCAGTCAAGTTCCCAGGCCACAGATTTCCAGAATCAAACCTCAGTCATATTCCCAGGCCACAGTTTTCCAGAATCACGCCTCAGTCATGTTCCCCTGCCACAGGGTTCCAGAATCCACTGATGTCATGTTCCCAGGCCACCTGATTCCAGAATAAAACCTCAGTCATGTTCCCAGTCCACAGGGTCCCAGAACCAAGTCTCAGTCAGGTTCCCAGGGCCCAGTATTCCACAATCTAAACAGATGTCATGTTGCCAAGCCACAGGTTTCCACCATGAAACCTCAGACATGTTCCCAGGCCACAGGGTTCCAGAATCAAACCGTTCTCATGTTCCAAGGCCACAGGGTTCCAGAATCCACTGATGTCATGCTCCCAGGCCACAGGATTCCAGAATAAAACCTCAGTCATGTTCCCAGTCCACAGGGTTCCAGAACCAAGACTCAGTCAGGTTCCCAGGGCCCAGTATTCCACAATCTAAACAGATGTCATGTTCCCAGGCCACAGGTTTCCTGAATCAAACCTCAGTCATGTTCCCAGGCCATAGGGTTCCAGAATCAAACCATTGTCAAATTCCTAGGCCATGGGTTTCCAGTACCAGGCCACAGTCATGTTTCCAGGGCACAGGGTTCTACAATCAAACCTCTGTCATGTGGCCAGTCCACAGGTTTCTGCCATCAAACCTCAATCAAGTTCCCAGGCCACAGATTTCCAGAATCAAACCTCAGTCATATTCCCAGGACACATGGTTCCAGAATCAAATCTCAGTCATGTTTGCAGGACCCATGGTTCCACAAAAAAACCACAGTCATGTTCCCAGGAAAAAAGTGTCCAGAATCAAACCTCAGTCATGTTCCCAGGGAACAGGGTTCCAGTAACAAACCTCAGTCATGTTACCAAGCCACAGGTTTCCACCATGAAACCTCATACATGTTCCCAGGCCACAGTGTTCCAGAATCAAGCCGTTCTCATGTTCCTAGGCCACAGGGTTCCAGAATCCACTGATGTCATGTTCCCAGGCCACAGGATTCCAGAATAAAACCTCAGTCATGTTCACAGTCCACAGGGTTCCAGAACCAAGCCTCAGTCATGTTCCCAGGGCACAGTATTCCACAATCTAAACAGATATCATGTTCCCAGGCCTCAGGATTCCAGAATCACGCCTCAGTCTTGTTCCTGGCCACAGTGTTCCAGAATCAAACCAATGTCAAATTCCTAGGCCATGGTTTTCCAGTACAAGGCCACAGTCATATTTCCAGGGCACAGGGTTCTACAATCAAACCTCTGTCATGTTGCCAGTCCACAGGTTTCTGCCATCAAACCTCAGTCAAGTTCCCAGGCCACAGATTACCAGAATCAAACCTCAGTCATATTCCCAGGACACATGGTTCCAGAATCAAACCTCAGTCATGTTTGCAGGACCCATGGTTCCACAATCAAAGCACAGTCATGTTCCCAGGACAAAGCTGTCCAGAATCAAACCTCAGTCATGTTCCCAGGGAACAGGGTTCCAGTAACAAACCTCAGTCATGTTGCCAAGCCACAGGTTTCCACCATCAAACCTCAGACATGTTCCCAGGACACAGGGTTCCAGAATCAAACCGTTCTCATGTTCCCAGTCCACAGGGTTCCAGAACCAAGACTCAGTCAGGTTCCCAGGGCCCAGTATTCCACAATCTAAACAGATGTCATGTTCCCAGGCCACAGGATTCCAGAATCACGCCTCAGTCTTGTTCCTGGACACAGGGTTCCAGAATCAAACCAATGTCAAGTTCCCAGGCCATGGGTTTCAAGTATCAGGTCGCAGTCATGTTTCCAGGGCACAGGGTTCTACAATCAAACCTCAGTCATGTTGCCAGTCCACAGATTTCTACCATCAATCCTCAGTCAAGTTCCCAGGCCACAGTTTTCCAGAATAACGCCTCAGTCATGTTCCCAGGCCACAGGGTTCCAGAATCTACTGATGTCATGTTCCCAGGCCACAGGATTCCAGAATAAAACCTCAGTCATGTTCACAGTCCACACGGTTCCAGAACCAAGCCTCAGTCATGTTCCCAGGGCACAGTATTCCACAATCTAAACAGATATCATGTTCCCAGGCCACAGGATTCCAGAATCACGCCTCAGTCTTGTTCCTGGCCACATGGTTCCAGAATCAAACCAATGTCAAGTTCCCAGGCCATGGGTTTCAAATATCAGGTCGCAGTCATGTTTCCAGGGCACAGGGTTCTACAATCAAACCTCAGTCATGTTGCCAGTCCACAGATTTCTACCATCAATCCTCAGTCAAGTTCCCAGGCCACAGTTTTCCAGAATAACGCCTAAGTCATGTTCCCAGGCCACAGGGTTCCAGAATCCACTGATGTCATGATCCCAGGCCACAGAATTCCAGAATAAAACCTCAGTCATGTTCCAAGTCCACAGGGTTCCAGAACCAAGACTCAGTCAGGTTCCCAGGGCCCAGTATTCCACAGTCTAAACAGATGTCATGTTCCCAGGCCACAGGTTTCCAGAATCAGGCCTCAGTCATGTTCTCAGGCCACAGGTTTCCAGAATCAACCAATGTCAAATTCCTAGGCCATGGTTTTCCAGTACCAGGCCACAGTCATGTTTCCAGGGCACAGGGTTCTACAATCAAACCTCTGTCATGTGGCCAGTCCACAGGTTTCTGCCATCAAACCTCATTCAAGTTCCCAGGCCACAGATTTCCAGAATCAAACCTCACTCATATTCCCAGGACACATGGTTCCAGAATCAAACCTCAGTCATGTTTGCAGGACCCATGGTTCCACAATCAAAGCACAGTCATGTTCCCAGGACAAAGCTGTCCAGAATCAAACCTCAGTCATGTTCCCAGGGAACAGGGTTCCAGTAACAAACCTCAGTCATGTTGCCAAGCCACAGGTTTCCACCATCAAACCTCAGACATGTTCCCAGGCCACAGGGTTCCAGAATCAAACCGTTCTCATGTTCCCAGTCCACAGGGTTCCAGAACCAAGACTCAGTCAGGTTCCCAGGGCCCAGTATTCCACAATCTAAACAGATGTCATGTTCCCAGGCCACAGGATTCCAGAATCACGCCTCAGTCTTGTTCCTGGACACAGGGTTCCAGAATCAAACCAATGTCAAGTTCCCAGGCCATGGGTTTCAAGTATCAGGTCGCAGTCATGTTTCCAGGGCACAGGGTTCTACAATCAAACCTCAGTCATGTTGCCAGTCCACAGATTTCTACCATCAATCCTCAGTCAAGTTCCCAGGCCACAGTTTTCCAGAATCACGCCTCAGTCATGTTCCCCGGCCACAGGGTTCCAGAATCCACTGATGTCATGTTCCCAGGCCACCTGATTCCAGAATAAAACCTCAGTCATGTTCCCAGTCCACAGGGTTCCAGAACCAAGTCTCAGTCAGGTTCCCAGGGCCCAGTATTCCACAATCTATACAGATGTCATGTTGCCAAGCCACAGGTTTCCACCATGAAACCTCAGACATGTTCCCAGGCCACAGGGTTCCAGAATCAAACCGTTCTCATGTTCCAAGGCCACAGGGTTCCAGAATCCACTGATGTCATGCTCCCAGGCCACAGGATTCCAGAATAAAACCTCAGTCATGTTCCCAGTCCACAGGGTTCCAGAACCAAGACTCAGTCAGGTTCCCAGGGCCCAGTATTCCACAATCTAAACAGATGTCATGTTCCCAGGCCACAGGTTTCCAAAATCAAACCTCAGTCATGTTCCCAGGCCATAGGGTTCCAGAATCAAACCATTGTCAAATTCCTAGGCCATGGGTTTCCAGTACCAGGCCACAGTCATGTTTCCAGGGCACAGGGTTCTACAATCAAACCTCTGTCATGTGGCCAGTCCACAGGTTTCTGCCATCAAACCTCAATCAAGTTCCCAGGCCACAGATTTCCAGAATCAAACCTCAGTCATATTCCCAGGACACATGGTTCCAGAATCAAATCTCAGTCATGTTTGCAGGACCCATGGTTCCACAAAAAAACCACAGTCATGTTCCCAGGACAAAAGTGTCCAGAATCAAACCTCAGTCATGTTCCCAGGGAACAGGGTTCCAGTAACAAACCTCAGTCATGTTACCAAGCCACAGGTTTCCACCATGAAACCTCATACATGTTCCCAGGCCACAGTGTTCCAGAATCAAGTCGTTCTCATGTTCCCAGGCCACAGGGTTCCAGAATCCACTGATGTCATGTTCCCAGGCCACAGGATTCCAGAATAAAACCTCAGTCATGTTCACAGTCCACAGGGTTTAGAACCAAGCCTCAGTCATGTTCCCAGGGCACAGTATTCCACAATCTAAACAGATATCATGTTCCCAGGCCACAGGATTCCAGAATCACGCCTCAGTCTTGTTCCTGGCCACATGGTTCCAGAATCAAACCAATGTCAAGTTCCCAGGCCATGGGTTTCAAATATCAGGTCGCAGTCATGTTTCCAGGGCACAGGGTTCTACAATCAAACCTCAGTCATGTTGCCAGTCCACAGATTTCTGCCATCAATCCTCAGTTAAGTTCCGAGGCCACAGTTTTCCAGAATAACGCCTCAGTCATGTTCCCAGGCCACAGGGTTCCAGAATCCACTGATGTCATGTTCCCAGGCCACAGGATTCCAGAATAAAACCTCAGTCATGTTCCAAGTCCACAGGGTTCCAGAACCAAGACTCAGTCAGGTTCCCAGGGCCCAGTATTCCACAATCTAAACAGATATCATGTTCCCAGGCCACAGGTTTCCACCATGAAACCTCAGACATGTTCCCAGGCCACAGGGTTCCAGAATCAAACGGTTCTCATGTTCCAAGGCCACAGGGTTCCAGAATCCACTGATGTCATGCTCCCATGCCACAGGATTCCAGAATAAAACCTCAGTCATGTTCCCAGTCCACAGGGTTCCAGAACCAAGACTCAGTCATGTTCCCAGGCCAAAGGGTTCCAGAATCAAACCAATGTCAAATTCCTAGGCCATGGTTTTCCAGTACCAGGCCAAAGTCATGTTTCCAGGGCACAGGGTTCTACAATCAAACCTCAGTCATGTTGCCAGTCCACAGGTTTCTGCCATCAAACCTCAGTGAAGTTCCCAGGCCACAGATTTCCAGAATCCAACCTCAGTCATATTCCCAGGACACATGGTTCCAGAATCAAACCTCAGTCATGTTTGCAGGACCCATGGTTCCACAATCAAAGCACAGTCATGTTCCCAGGACAAAGCTGTCCAGAATCAAACCTCAGTCATGTTCCCAGGGAACAGGGTTCCAGTAACAAACCTCAGTCATGTTACCAAGCCACAGGTTTCCACCATGAAACCTCATACATGTTCCCAGGCCACAGTGTTCCAGAATCAAGCCGTTCTCATGTTCCCAGGCCACAGGGTTCCAGAATCCACTGATGTCATGTTCCCAGGCCACAGGATTCCAGAATAAAACCTCATTCATGTTCACAGTCCACAGGGTTCCAGAACCAAGCCTCAGTCATGTTCCCAGGGCACAGTATTCCACAATCTAAACAGATATCATGTTCCCAGGCCACAGGATTCCAGAATCACGCCTCAGTCTTGTTCCTGGACACATGGTTCCAGAATCAAACCAATGTCAAGTTCCCAGGCCATGGGTTTCAAATATCAGGTCGCAGTCATGTTTCCAGGGCACAGGGTTCTACAATCAAACCTCAGTCATGTTGCCAGTCCACAGATTTCTACCATCAATCCTCAGTCAAGTTCCCAGGCCACAGTTTTCCAGAATAACGCCTCAGTCATGTTCCCAGGCCACAGGGTTCCAGAATCCACTGATGTCATGTTCCCAGGCCACAGAATTCCAGAATAAAACCTCAGTCATGTTCCAAGTCCACAGGGTTCCAGAACCAAGACTCAGTCAGGTTCCCAGGGCCCAGTATTCCACAGTCTAAACAAATGTCATGTTCCCAGGCCACAGGTTTCCAGAATCAGGCCTCAGTCATGTTCTCAGGCCACAGGGTTCCAGAATCAAACCAATGTCAAATTCCTAGGCCATGGTTTTCCAGTACCAGGCCACAGTCATGTTTCCAGGGCACAGGGTTCTACAATCAAACCTCTGTCATGTGTCCAGTCCACAGGTTTCTGCCATCAAACCTCAGTCAAGTTCCCAGGCCACAGATTTCCAGAATCAAACCTCAGTCATATTCCCAGGCCACAGTTTTCCAGAATCACGTCTCAGTCATGTTCCCCGGCCACAGGGTTCCAGAATCCACTGATGTCATGTTCCCAGGCCACCTGATTCCAGAATAAAACCTCAGTCATGTTCCCAGTCCACAGGGTTCCAGAACCAAGCCTCAGTCATGTTCCCAGGCCACAGTGTTCCAGAATCAAGCCGTTCTCATGTTCCTAGGCCACAGGGTTCCAGAATCCACTGATGTCATGTTCCCAGGCCACAGGATTGCAGAATAAAACCTCAGTCATGTTCACAGTCCACAGGGTTCCAGAACCAAGCCTCAGTCATGTTCCCAGGGCAGAGTATTCCACAATCTAAACAGATATCATGTTCCCAGGCCACAGGATTCCAGAATCACGCCTCAGTCTTGTTCCTGGCCACAGGGTTCCAGAATCAAACCAATGTCAAATTCCTAGGCCATGGTTTTCCAGTACAAGGCCACAGTCATGTTTCCAGGGCACAGGGTTCTACAATCAAACCTCTGTCATGTGGCCAGTCCACAGGTTTCTGCCATCAAACCTCAGTCAAGTTCCCAGGCCACAGATTTCCAGAATCAAACCTCAGTCATATTCCCAGGACACATGGTTCCAGAATCAAACCTCAGTCATGTTTGCAGGACCCATGGTTCCACAATCAAAGCACAGTCATGTTCCCAGGACAAAGCTGTCCAGAATCAAACCTCAGTCATGTTCCCAGGGAACAGGGTTCCAGTAACAAACCTCAGTCATGTTGCCAAGCCACAGGTTTCCACCATCAAACCTCAGACATGTTCCCAGGACACAGGGTTCCAGAATCAAACCGTTCTCATGTTCCCAGTCCACAGGGTTCCAGAACCAAGTTTCAGTCAGGTTCCCAGGGCCCAGTATTCCACAATCTAAACAGATGTCATGTTCCCAGGCCACAGGATTCCAGAATCACGCCTCAGTCTTGTTCCTGGACACAGGGTTCCAGAATCAAACCAATGTCAAGTTCCCAGGCCATGGGTTTCAAGTATCAGGTCGCAGTCATGTTTCCAGGGCACAGGGTTCTACAATCAAACCTCAGTCATGTTGCCAGTCCACAGATTTCTACCATCAATCCTCAGTCAAGTTCCCAGGCCACAGTTTTCCAGAATAACGCCTCAGTCATGTTCCCAGGCCACAGGGTTCCAGAATCCACTGATGTCATGTGCCCAGGCCACAGGATTCCAGAATAAATCCTCAGTCATGTTCCAAGTCCACAGGGTTCCAGAACCAAGACTCAGTCAGGTTCCCAGGGCTCAGTATTCCACAATCTAAACAGATGTCATGTTCCCAGGCCACAGGTTTCCAGAATCACGCCTCAGTCATCTTCTCAGGCCACAGGGTTCCAGAATCAAACCAATGTCAAATTCCTAGGCCATGGTTTTCCAGGACCAGGCCACAGTCATGTTTCCAGGGCACAGGGTTCTACGATCAAACCTCTGTCATGTGGCCAGTCCACAGGTTTCTGCCATCAAACCTCAGTCAAGTTCCCAGGCCACAGATTTCCAGAATCAAACCTCAGTCATATTCCCAGGCCACAGTTTTGCAGAATCACGCCTCAGTCATGTTCCCCGGCCACAGGGTTCCAGAATCCACTGATGTCATGTTCCCAGGCCACCTGATTCCAGAATAAAACCTCAGTCATGTTCCCAGTCCACAGGGTTCCTGAACCAAGTCTCAGTCAGGTTCCCAGGGCCCAGTATTCCACAATCTAAAAAGATGTCATGTTGCCAAGCCACAGGTTTCCACCATGAAACCTCAGACATGTTCCCAGGCCACAGGGTTCCAGAATCAAACCGTTCTCATGTTCCAAGGCCACAGGGTTCCAGAATCCACTGATGTCATGCTCCCAGGCCACAGGATTCCAGAATAAAACCTCAGTCATGTTCCCAGTCCACAGGGTTCCAGAACCAAGACTCAGTCAGGTTCCCAGGGCCCAGTATTCCACAATCTAAACAGATGTCATGTTCCCAGGCCACAGGTTTCCAGAATCAAACCTCAGTCATGTTCCCAGGCCATAGGGTTCCAGAATCAAACCATTGTCAAATTCCTAGGCCATGAGTTTCCAGTACCAGGCCACAGTCATGTTTCCAGGGCACAGGGTTCTACAATCAAACCTCTGTCATGTGGCCAGTCCACAGGTTTCTGCCATCAAACCTCAATCAAGTTCCCAGGCCACAGATTTCCAGAATCAAACCTCAGTCATATTCCCAGGACACATGGTTCCAGAATCAAATCTCAGTCATGTTTGCAGGACCCATGGTTCCACAAAAAAACCATAGTCATGTTCCCAGGACAAAAGTGTCCAGAATCAAACCTCAGTCATGTTCCCAGGGAACAGGGTTCCAGTAACAAACCTCAGTCATGTTACCAAGCCACAGGTTTCCACCATGAAACCTCATACATGTTCCCAGGCCACAGTGTTCCAGAATCAAGCCGTTCTCATGTTCCCAGGCCACAGGGTTCCAGAATCCACTGATGTCATGTTCCCAGGCCACAGGATTCCAGAATAAAACCTCAGTCATGTTCACAGTCCACAGGGTTCCAGAACCAAGCCTCAGTCATGTTCCCAGGGCACAGTATTCCACAATCTAAACAGATATCATGTTCCCAGGCCACAGGATTCCAGAATCACGCCTCAGTCTTGTTCCTGGCCACATGGTTCCAGAATCAAACCAATGTCAAGTTCCCAGGCCATGGGTTTCAAATATCAGGTCGCAGTCATGTTTCCAGGGCACAGGGTTCTACAATCAAACCTCAGTCATGTTGCCAGTCCACAGATTTCTACCATCAATCCTCAGTCAAGTTCCCAGGCCACAGTTTTCCAGAATAACGCCTCAGTCATGTTCCCAGGCCACAGGGTTCCAGAATCCACTGATGTCATGTTCCCAGGCCACAGAATTCCAGAATAAAACCTCAGTCATGTTCCAAGTCCACAGGGTTCCAGAACCAAGACTCAGTCAGGTTCCCAGGGCCCAGTATTCCACAGTCTAAACAGATGTCATGTTCCCAGGCCACAGGTTTCCAGAATCAGGCCTCAGTCATGTTCTCAGGCCACAGGTTTCCAGAATCAAACCAATGTCAAATTCCTAGGCCATGGTTTTCCAGTACCAGGCCACAGTCATGTTTCCAGGGCACAGGGTTCTACAGTCAAACCTCTGTCATGTGGCCAGTCCACAGGTTTCTGCCATCAAACCTCATTCAAGTTCCCAGGCCACAGATTTCCAGAATCAAACCTCAGTCATATTCCCAGGACACATGGTTCCAGAATCAAACCTCAGTCATGTTTGCAGGACCCATGGTTCCACAATCAAAGCACAGTCATGTTCCCAGGACAAAGCTGTCCAGAATCAAACCTCAGTCATGTTCCCAGGGAACAGGGTTCCAGTAACAAACCTCAGTCATGTTGCCAAGCCACAGGTTTCCACCATCAAACCTCAGACATGTTCCCAGGCCACAGGGTTCCAGAATCAAACCGTTCTCATGTTCCCAGTCCACAGGGTTCCAGAACCAAGACTCAGTCAGGTTCCCAGGGCCCAGTATTCCACAATCTAAACAGATGTCATGTTCCCAGGCCACAGGATTCCAGAATCACGCCTCAGTCTTGTTCCTGGACACAGGGTTCCAGAATCAAACCAATGTCAAGTTCCCAGGCCATGGGTTTCAAGTATCAGGTCGCAGTCATGTTTCCAGGGCACAGGGTTCTACAATCAAACCTCAGTCATGTTGCCAGTCCACAGATTTCTACCATCAATCCTCAGTCAAGTTCCCAGGCCACAGTTTTCCAGAATTACGCCTCAGTCATGTTCCCAGGCCACAGGGTTCCAGAATCCACTGATGTCATGTTCCCAGGCCACAGGATTCCAGAATAAATCCTCAGTCATGTTCCAAGTCCACAGGGTTCCAGAACCAAGACCCAGTCAGGTTCCCAGGGCCCAGTATTCCACAGTCTAAACAGATGTCATGTTCCCAGGTCACAGGTTTCCAGAATCACGCCTCAGTCATCTTCTCAGGCCACAGGGTTCCAGAATCAAACCAATGTCAAATTCCTAGGCCATGGTTTTCCAGTACCAGGCCACAGTCATGTTTCCAGGGCACAGGGTTCTACAATCAAACCTCTGTCATGTGGCCAGTCCACAGGTTTCTGCCATCAAACCTCAGTCAAGTTCCCAGGCCACAGATTTCCAGAATCAAACCTCAGTCATATTCCCAGGCCACAGTTTTGCAGAATCACGCCTCAGTCATGTTCCCCGGCCACAGGGTTCCAGAATCCACTGATGTCATGTTCCCAGGCCACCTGATTCCAGAATAAAACCTCAGTCATGTTCCCAGTCCACAGGGTTCCTGAACCAAGTCTCAGTCAGGTTCCCAGGGCCCAGTATTCCACAATCTAAAAAGATGTCATGTTGCCAAGCCACAGGTTTCCACCATGAAACCTCAGACATGTTCCCAGGCCACAGGGTTCCAGAATCAAACCGTTCTCATGTTCCAAGGCCACAGGGTTCCAGAATCCACTGATGTCATGCTCCCAGGCCACAGGATTCCAGAATAAAACCTCAGTCATGTTCCCAGTCCACAGGGTTCCAGAACCAAGACTCAGTCAGGTTCCCAGGGCCCAGTATTCCACAATCTAAACAGATGTCATGTTCCCAGGCCACAGGTTTCCAGAATCAAACCTCAGTCATGTTCCCAGGCCATAGGGTTCCAGAATCAAACCATTGTCAAATTCCTAGGCCATGAGTTTCCAGTACCAGGCCACAGTCATGTTTCCAGGGCACAGGGTTCTACAATCAAACCTCTGTCATGTGGCCAGTCCACAGGTTTCTGCCATCAAACCTCAATCAAGTTCCCAGGCCACAGATTTCCAGAATCAAACCTCAGTCATATTCCCAGGACACATGGTTCCAGAATCAAATCTCAGTCATGTTTGCAGGACCCATGGTTCCACAAAAAAACCATAGTCATGTTCCCAGGACAAAAGTGTCCAGAATCAAACCTCAGTCATGTTCCCAGGGAACAGGGTTCCAGTAACAAACCTCAGTCATGTTACCAAGCCACAGGTTTCCACCATGAAACCTCATACATGTTCCCAGGCCACAGTGTTCCAGAATCAAGCCGTTCTCATGTTCCCAGGCCACAGGGTTCCAGAATCCACTGATGTCATGTTCCCAGGCCACAGGATTCCAGAATAAAACCTCAGTCATGTTCACAGTCCACAGGGTTCCAGAACCAAGCCTCAGTCATGTTCCCAGGGCACAGTATTCCACAATCTAAACAGATATCATGTTCCCAGGCCACAGGATTCCAGAATCACGCCTCAGTCTTGTTCCTGGCCACATGGTTCCAGAATCAAACCAATGTCAAGTTCCCAGGCCATGGGTTTCAAATATCAGGTCGCAGTCATGTTTCCAGGGCACAGGGTTCTACAATCAAACCTCAGTCATGTTGCCAGTCCACAGATTTCTACCATCAATCCTCAGTCAAGTTCCCAGGCCACAGTTTTCCAGAATAACGCCTCAGTCATGTTCCCAGGCCACAGGGTTCCAGAATCCACTGATGTCATGTTCCCAGGCCACAGAATTCCAGAATAAAACCTCAGTCATGTTCCAAGTCCACAGGGTTCCAGAACCAAGACTCAGTCAGGTTCCCAGGGCCCAGTATTCCACAGTCTAAACAGATGTCATGTTCCCAGGCCACAGGTTTCCAGAATCAGGCCTCAGTAATGTTCTCAGGCCACAGGTTTCCAGAATCAAACCAATGTCAAATTCCTAGGCCATGGTTTTCCAGTACCAGGCCACAGTCATGTTTCCAGGGCACAGGGTTCTACAGTCAAACCTCTGTCATGTGGCCAGTCCACAGGTTTCTGCCATCAAACCTCATTCAAGTTCCCAGGCCACAGATTTCCAGAATCAAACCTCAGTCATATTCCCAGGACACATGGTTCCAGAATCAAACCTCAGTCATGTTTGCAGGACCCATGGTTCCACAATCAAAGCACAGTCATGTTCCCAGGACAAAGCTGTCCAGAATCAAACCTCAGTCATGTTCCCAGGGAACAGGGTTCCAGTAACAAACCTCAGTCATGTTGCCAAGCCACAGGTTTCCACCATCAAACCTCAGACATGTTCCCAGGCCACAGGGTTCCAGAATCAAACCGTTCTCATGTTCCCAGTCCACAGGGTTCCAGAACCAAGACTCAGTCAGGTTCCCAGGGCCCAGTATTCCACAATCTAAACAGATGTCATGTTCCCAGGCCACAGGATTCCAGAATCACGCCTCAGTCTTGTTCCTGGACACAGGGTTCCAGAATCAAACCAATGTCAAGTTCCCAGGCCATGGGTTTCAAGTATCAGGTCGCAGTCATGTTTCCAGGGCTCAGGGTTCTACAATCAAACCTCAGTCATGTTGCCAGTCCACAGATTTCTACCATCAATCCTCAGTCAAGTTCCCAGGCCACAGTTTTCCAGAATTACGCCTCAGTCATGTTCCCAGGCCACAGGGTTCCAGAATCCACTGATGTCATGTTCCCAGGCCACAGGATTCCAGAATAAATCCTCAGTCATGTTCCAAGTCCACAGGGTTCCAGAACCAAGACTCAGTCAGGTTCCCAGGGCCCAGTATTCCACAGTCTAAACAGATGTCATGTTCCCAGGTCACAGGTTTCCAGAATCACGCCTCAGTCATCTTCTCAGGCCACAGGGTTCCAGAATCAAACCAATGTCAAATTCCTAGGCCATGGTTTTCCAGTACCAGGCCACAGTCATGTTTCCAGGGCACAGGGTTCTACAATCAAACCTCTGTCATGTGGCCAGTCCACAGGTTTCTGCCATCAAACCTCAGTCAAGTTCCCAGGCCACAGATTTCCAGAATCAAACCTCAGTCATATTCCCAGGCCACAGTTTTGCAGAATCACGCCTCAGTCATGTTCCCCGGCCACAGGGTTCCAGAATCCACTGATGTCATGTTCCCAGGCCACCTGATTCCAGAATAAAACCTCAGTCATGTTCCCAGTCCACAGGGTTCCTGAACCAAGTCTCAGTCAGGTTCCCAGGGCCCAGTATTCCACAATCTAAAAAGATGTCATGTTGCCAAGCCACAGGTTTCCACCATGAAACCTCAGACATGTTCCCAGGCCACAGGGTTCCAGAATCAAACCGTTCTCATGTTCCAAGGCCACAGGGTTCCAGAATCCACTGATGTCATGCTCCCAGGCCACAGGATTCCAGAATAAAACCTCAGTCATGTTCCCAGTCCACAGGGTTCCAGAACCAAGACTCAGTCAGGTTCCCAGGGCCCAGTATTCCACAATCTAAACAGATGTCATGTTCCCAGGCCACAGGTTTCCAGAATCAAACCTCAGTCATGTTCCCAGGCCATAGGGTTCCAGAATCAAACCATTGTCAAATTCCTAGGCCATGAGTTTCCAGTACCAGGCCACAGTCATGTTTCCAGGGCACAGGGTTCTACAATCAAACCTCTGTCATGTGGCCAGTCCACAGGTTTCTGCCATCAAACCTCAATCAAGTTCCCAGGCCACAGATTTCCAGAATCAAACCTCAGTCATATTCCCAGGACACATGGTTCCAGAATCAAATCTCAGTCATGTTTGCAGGACCCATGGTTCCACAAAAAAACCATAGTCATGTTCCCAGGACAAAAGTGTCCAGAATCAAACCTCAGTCATGTTCCCAGGGAACAGGGTTCCAGTAACAAACCTCAGTCATGTTACCAAGCCACAGGTTTCCACCATGAAACCTCATACATGTTCCCAGGCCACAGTGTTCCAGAATCAAGCCGTTCTCATGTTCCCAGGCCACAGGGTTCCAGAATCCACTGATGTCATGTTCCCAGGCCACAGGATTCCAGAATAAAACCTCAGTCATGTTCACAGTCCACAGGGTTCCAGAACCAAGCCTCAGTCATGTTCCCAGGGCACAGTATTCCACAATCTAAACAGATATCATGTTCCCAGGCCACAGGATTACAGAATCACGCCTCAGTCTTGTTCCTGGCCACATGGTTCCAGAATCAAACCAATGTCAAGTTCCCAGGCCATGGGTTTCAAATATCAGGTCGCAGTCATGTTTCCAGGGCACAGGGTTCTACAATCAAACCTCAGTCATGTTGCCAGTCCACAGATTTCTACCATCAATCCTCAGTCAAGTTCCCAGGCCACAGTTTTCCAGAATAACGCCTCAGTCATGTTCCCAGGCCACAGGGTTCCAGAATCCACTGATGTCATGTTCCCAGGCCACAGAATTCCAGAATAAAACCTCAGTCATGTTCCAAGTCCACAGGGTTCCAGAACCAAGACTCAGTCAGGTTCCCAGGGCCCAGTATTCCACAGTCTAAACAAATGTCATGTTCCCAGGCCACAGGTTTCCAGAATCAGGCCTCAGTCATGTTCTCAGGCCACAGGGTTCCAGAATCAAACCAATGTCAAATTCCTAGGCCATGGTTTTCCAGTACCAGGCCACAGTCATGTTTCCAGGGCACAGGGTTCTACAATCAAACCTCTGTCATGTGTCCAGTCCACAGGTTTCTGCCATCAAACCTCAGTCAAGTTCCCAGGCCACAGATTTCCAGAATCAAACCTCAGTCATATTCCCAGGCCACAGTTTTCCAGAATCACGCCTCAGTCATGTTCCCCGGCCACAGGGTTCCAGAATCCACTGATGTCATGTTCCCAGGCCACCTGATTCCAGAATAAAACCTCAGTCATGTTCCCAGTCCACAGGGTTCCAGAACCAAGCCTCAGTCATGTTCCCAGGCCACAGTGTTCCAGAATCAAGCCGTTCTCATGTTCCTAGGCCACAGGGTTCCAGAATCCACTGATGTCATGTTCCCAGGCCACAGGATTGCAGAATAAAACCTCAGTCATGTTCACAGTCCACAGGGTTCCAGAACCAAGCCTCAGTCATGTTCCCAGGGCACAGTATTCCACAATCTAAACAGATATCATGTTCCCAGGCCACAGGATTCCAGAATCACGCCTCAGTCTTGTTCCTGGCCACAGGGTTCCAGAATCAAACCAATGTCAAATTCCTAGGCCATGGTTTTCCAGTACAAGGCCACAGTCATGTTTCCAGGGCACAGGGTTCTACAATCAAACCTCTGTCATGTGGCCAGTCCACAGGTTTCTGCCATCAAACCTCAGTCAAGTTCCCAGGCCACAGATTTCCAGAATCAAACCTCAGTCATATTCCCAGGACACATGGTTCCAGAATCAAACCTCAGTCATGTTTGCAGGACCCATGGTTCCACAATCAAAGCACAGTCATGTTCCCAGGACAAAGCTGTCCAGAATCAAACCTCAGTCATGTTCCCAGGGAACAGGGTTCCAGTAACAAACCTCAGTCATGTTGCCAAGCCACAGGTTTCCACCATCAAACCTCAGACATGTTCCCAGGACACAGGGTTCCAGAATCAAACCGTTCTCATGTTCCCAGTCCACAGGGTTCCAGAACCAAGTTTCAGTCAGGTTCCCAGGGCCCAGTATTCCACAATCTAAACAGATGTCATGTTCCCAGGCCACAGGATTCCAGAATCACGCCTCAGTCTTGTTCCTGGACACAGGGTTCCAGAATCAAACCAATGTCAAGTTCCCAGGCCATGGGTTTCAAGTATCAGGTCGCAGTCAGGTTTCCAGGGCACAGGGTTCTACAATCAAACCTCAGTCATGTTGCCAGTCCACAGATTTCTACCATCAATCCTCAGTCAAGTTCCCAGGCCACAGTTTTCCAGAATAACGCCTCAGTCATGTTCCCAGGCCACAGGGTTCCAGAATCCACTGATGTCATGTGCCCAGGCCACAGGATTCCAGAATAAATCCTCAGTCATGTTCCAAGTCCACAGGGTTCCAGAACCAAGACTCAGTCAGGTTCCCAGGGCTCAGTATTCCACAATCTAAACAGATGTCATGTTCCCAGGCCACAGGTTTCCAGAATCACGCCTCAGTCATCTTCTCAGGCCACAGGGTTCCAGAATCAAACCAATGTCAAATTCCTAGGCCATGGTTTTCCAGTACCAGGCCACAGTCATGTTTCCAGGGCACAGGGTTCTACGATCAAACCTCTGTCATGTGGCCAGTCCACAGGTTTCTGCCATCAAACCTCAGTCAAGTTCCCAGGCCACAGATTTCCAGAATCAAACCTCAGTCATATTCCCAGGCCACAGTTTTGCAGAATCACGCCTCAGTCATGTTCCCCGGCCACAGGGTTCCAGAATCCACTGATGTCATGTTCCCAGGCCACCTGATTCCAGAATAAAACCTCAGTCATGTTCCCAGTCCACAGGGTTCTACAACCAAGTCTCAGTCAGGTTCCCAGGGCCCAGTATTCCACAATCTAAACAGATGTCATGTTGCCAAGCCACAGGTTTCCACCATGAAACCTCAGACATGTTCCCAGGCCACAGGGTTCCAGAATCAAACCGTTCTCATGTTCCAAGGCCACAGGGTTCCAGAATCCACTGATGTCATGCTCCCAGGCCACAGGATTCCAGAATAAAACCTCAGTCATGTTCCCAGTCCACAGGGTTCCAGAACCAAGACTCAGTCAGGTTCCCAGGGCCCAGTATTCCACAATCTAAACAGATGTCATGTTCCCAGGCCACAGGTTTCCAGAATCAAACCTCAGTCATGTTCCCAGGCCATAGGGTTCCAGAATCAAACCATTGTCAAATTCCTAGGCCATGAGTTTCCAGTACCAGGCCACAGTCATGTTTCCAGGGCACAGGGTTCTACAATCAAACCTCTGTCATGTGGCCAGTCCACAGGTTTCTGCCATCAAACCTCAATCAAGTTCCCAGGCCACAGATTTCCAGAATCAAACCTCAGTCATATTCCCAGGACACATGGTTCCAGAATCAAATCTCAGTCATGTTTGCAGGACCCATGGTTCCACAAAAAAACCATAGTCATGTTCCCAGGACAAAAGTGTCCAGAATCAAACCTCAGTCATGTTCCCAGGGAACAGGGTTCCAGTAACAAACCTCAGTCATGTTACCAAGCCACAGGTTTCCACCATGAAACCTCATACATGTTCCCAGGCCACAGTGTTCCAGAATCAAGCCGTTCTCATGTTCCCAGGCCACAGGGTTCCAGAATCCACTGATGTCATGTTCCCAGGCCACAGGATTCCAGAATAAAACCTCAGTCATGTTCACAGTCCACAGGGTTCCAGAACCAAGCCTCAGTCATGTTCCCAGGGCACAGTATTCCACAATCTAAACAGATATCATGTTCCCAGGCCACAGGATTCCAGAATCACGCCTCAGTCTTGTTCCTGGCCACATGGTTCCAGAATCAAACCAATGTCAAGTTCCCAGGCCATGGGTTTCAAATATCAGGTCGCAGTCATGTTTCCAGGGCACAGGGTTCTACAATCAAACCTCAGTCATGTTGCCAGTCCACAGATTTCTACCATCAATCCTCAGTCAAGTTCCCAGGCCACAGTTTTCCAGAATAACGCCTCAGTCATGTTCCCAGGCCACAGGGTTCCAGAATCCACTGATGTCATGTTCCCAGGCCACAGAATTCCAGAATAAAACCTCAGTCATGTTCCAAGTCCACAGGGTTCCAGAACCAAGACTCAGTCAGGTTCCCAGGGCCCAGTATTCCACAGTCTAAACAGATGTCATGTTCCCAGGCCACAGGTTTCCAGAATCAGGCCTCAGTCATGTTCTCAGGCCACAGGTTTCCAGAATCAAACCAATGTCAAATTCCTAGGCCATGGTTTTCCAGTACCAGGCCACAGTCATGTTTCCAGGGCACAGGGTTCTACAGTCAAACCTCTGTCATGTGGCCAGTCCACAGGTTTCTGCCATCAAACCTCATTCAAGTTCCCAGGCCACAGATTTCCAGAATCAAACCTCAGTCATATTCCCAGGACACATGGTTCCAGAATCAAACCTCAGTCATGTTTGCAGGACCCATGGTTCCACAATCAAAGCACAGTCATGTTCCCAGGACAAAGCTGTCCAGAATCAAACCTCAGTCATGTTCCCAGGGAACAGGGTTCCAGTAACAAACCTCAGTCATGTTGCCAAGCCACAGGTTTCCACCATCAAACCTCAGACATGTTCCCAGGCCACAGGGTTCCAGAATCAAACCGTTCTCATGTTCCCAGTCCACAGGGTTCCAGAACCAAGACTCAGTCAGGTTCCCAGGGCACAGTATTCCACAATCTAAACAGATGTCATGTTCCCAGGCCACAGGATTCCAGAATCACGCCTCAGTCTTGTTCCTGGACACAGGGTTCCAGAATCAAACCAATGTCAAGTTCCCAGGCCATGGGTTTCAAGTATCAGGTCGCAGTCATGTTTCCAGGGCACAGGGTTCTACAATCAAACCTCAGTCATGTTGCCAGTCCACAGATTTCTACCATCAATCCTCAGTCAAGTTCCCAGGCCACAGTTTTCCAGAATTACGCCTCAGTCATGTTCCCAGGCCACAGGGTTCCAGAATCCACTGATGTCATGTTCCCAGGCCACAGGATTCCAGAATAAATCCTCAGTCATGTTCCAAGTCCACAGGGTTCCAGAACCAAGACTCAGTCAGGTTCCCAGGGCCCAGTATTCCACAGTCTAAACAGATGTCATGTTCCCAGGTCACAGGTTTCCAGAATCACGCCTCAGTCATCTTCTCAGGCCACAGGGTTCCAGAATCAAACCAATGTCAAATTCCTAGGCCATGGTTTTCCAGTACCAGGCCACAGTCATGTTTCCAGGGCACAGGGTTCTACAATCAAACCTCTGTCATGTGTCCAGTCCACAGGTTTCTGCCATCAAACCTCAGTCAAGTTCCCAGGCCACAGATTTCCAGAATCAAACCTCAGTCATATTCCCAGGACACATGGTTCCAGAATCAAATCTCAGTCATGTTTGCAGGACCCATGGTTCCACAAAAAAACCATAGTCATGTTCCCAGGACAAAAGTGTCCAGAATCAAACCTCAGTCATGTTCCCAGGGAACAGGGTTCCAGTAACAAACCTCAGTCATGTTACCAAGCCACAGGTTTCCACCATGAAACCTCATACATGTTCCCAGGCCACAGTGTTCCAGAATCAAGCCGTTCTCATGTTCCCAGGCCACAGGGTTCCAGAATCCACTGATGTCATGTTCCCAGGCCACAGGATTCCAGAATAAAACCTCAGTCATGTTCACAGTCCACAGGGTTCCAGAACCAAGCCTCAGTCATGTTCCCAGGGCACAGTATTCCACAATCTAAACAGATATCATGTTCCCAGGCCACAGGATTCCAGAATCACGCCTCAGTCTTGTTCCTGGACACATGGTTCCAGAATCAAACCAATGTCAAGTTCCCAGGCCATGGGTTTCAAATATCAGGTCGCAGTCATGTTTCCAGGGCACAGGGTTCTACAATCAAACCTCAGTCATGTTGCCAGTCCACAGATTTCTACCATCAATCCTCAGTCAAGTTCCCAGGCCACAGTTTTCCAGAATAACGCCTCAGTCATGTTCCCAGGCCACAGGGTTCCAGAATCCACTGATGTCATGTTCCCAGGCCACAGAATTCCAGAATAAAACCTCAGTCATGTTCCAAGTCCACAGGGTTCCAGAACCAAGACTCAGTCAGGTTCCCAGGGCCCAGTATTCCACAGTCTAAACAGATGTCATGTTCCCAGGCCACAGGTTTCCAGAATCAGGCCTCAGTAATGTTCTCAGGCCACAGGTTTCTAGAATCAAACCAATGTCAAATTCCTAGGCCATGGTTTTCCAGTACCAGGCCACAGTCATGTTTCCAGGGCACAGGGTTCTACAATCAAACCTCTGTCATGTGGCCAGTCCACAGGTTTCTGCCATCAAACCTCATTCAAGATCCCAGGCCACAGATTTCCAGAATCAAACCTCAGTCATATTCCCAGGACACATGGTTCCAGAATCAAACCTCAGTCATGTTTGCAGGACCCATGGTTCCACAATCAAAGCACAGTCATGTTCCCAGGACAAAGCTGTCCAGAATCAAACCTCAGTCATGTTCCCAGGGAACAGGGTTCCAGTAACAAACCTCAGTCATGTTGCCAAGCCACAGGTTTCCACCATCAAACCTCAGACATGTTCCCAGGCCACAGGTTTCCAGAATCAAACCTTTCTCATGTTCCCAGTCCACAGGGTTCCAGAACCAAGACTCAGTCAGGTTCCCAGGGCCCAGTATTCCACAATCTAAACAGATGTCATGTTCCCAGGCCACAGGATTCCAGAATCACGCCTCAGTCTTGTTCCTGGACACAGGGTTCCAGAATCAAACCAATGTCAAGTTCCCAGGCCATGGGTTTCAAGTATCAGGTCGCAGTCATGTTTCCAGGGCACAGGGTTCTACAATCAAACCTCAGTCATGTTGCCAGTCCACAGATTTCTACCATCAATCCTCAGTCAAGTTCCCAGGCCACAGTTTTCCAGAATTACGCCTCAGTCATGTTCCCAGGCCACAGGATTCCAGAATACACTGATGTCATGTTCCCAGGCCACAGGATTCCAGAATAAAACCTCAGTCATGTTCCAAGTCCACAGGGTTCCAGAACTAAGACTCAGTCAGGTTCCCAGGGCCCAGTATTCCACAATCTAAACAGATATCATGTTCCCAGGCCACAGGTTTCCACCATGAAACCTCAGACATGTTCCCAGGCCACAGGGTTCCAGAATCCAACGGTTCTCATGTTCCAAGGCCACAGGGTTCCAGAATCCACTGATGTCATGCTCCCATGCCACAGGATTCCAGAATAAAACCTGAGTCATGTTCCCAGTCCACAGGGTTCCAGAACCAAGACTCAGTCATGTTCCCAGGCCACAGGGTTCCAGAATCAAAACAATGTCAAATTCCTAGGCCATGGTTTTCCAGTACCAGGCCACAGTCATGTTTCCAGGGCACAGGGTTCTACAAGAAAACCTCAGTCATGTTGCCAGTCCACAGGTTTCTGCCATCAAACCTCAGTGAAGTTCCCAGGCCACGGATTTCCAGAATCAAACCTCAGTCATATTCCCAGGACACATGGTTCCAGAATCAAACCTCAGTCATGTTTGCAGGACCCATGGTTCCACAATCAAAGCACAGTCATGTTCCCAGGACAAAGCTGTCCAGAATCAAACCTCAGTCATGTTCCCAGGGAACAGGGTTCCAGTAACAAACCTCAGTCATGTTACCAAGCCACAGGTTTCCACCATGAAACCTCATACATGTTCCCAGGCCACAGTGTTCCAGAATCAAGCCGTTCTCATGTTCCCAGGCCACAGGGTTCCAGAATCCACTGATGTCATGTTCCCAGGCCACAGGATTCCAGAATAAAACCTCAGTCATGTTCACAGTCCACAGGGTTCCAGAACCAAGCCTCAGTCATGTTCCCAGGGCACAGTATTCCACAATCTAAACAGATATCATGTTCCCAGGCCACAGGATTCCAGAATCACGCCTCAGTCTTGTTCCTGGACACATGGTTCCAGAATCAAACCAATGTCAAGTTCCCAGGCCATGGGTTTCAAATATCAGGTCGCAGTCATGTTTCCAGGGCACAGGGTTCTACAATCAAACCTCAGTCATGTTGCCAGTCCACAGATTTCTACCATCAATCCTCAGTCAAGTTCCCAGGCCACAGTTTTCCAGAATAACGCCTCAGTCATGTTCCCAGGCCACAGGGTTCCAGAATCCACTGATGTCATGTTCCCAGGCCACAGAATTCCAGAATAAAACCTCAGTCATGTTCCAAGTCCACAGGGTTCCAGAACCAAGACTCAGTCAGGTTCCCAGGGCCCAGTATTCCACAGTCTAAACAGATGTCATGTTCCCAGGCCACAGGTTTCCAGAATCAGGCCTCAGTCATGTTCTCAGGCCACAGGGTTCCAGAATCAAACCAATGTCAAATTCCTAGGCCATGGTTTTCCAGTACCAGGCCACAGTCATGTTTCCAGGGCACAGGGTTCTACAATCAAACCTCTGTCATGTGGCCAGTCCACAGGTTTCTGCCATCAAACCTCAGTCAAGTTCCCAGGCCACAGATTTCCAGAATCAAACCTCAGTCATATTCCCAGGCCACAGTTTTCCAGAATCACGCCTCAGTCATGTTCCCCGGCCACAGGGTTCCAGAATCCACTGATGTCATGTTCCCAGGCCACCTGATTCCAGAATAAAACCTCAGTCATGTTCCCAGTCCACAGGGTCCCAGAACCAAGTCTCAGTCAGGTTCCCAGGGCCCAGTATTCCACAATCTAAACAGATGTCATGTTGCCAAGCCACAGGTTTCCACCATGAAACCTCAGACATGTTCCCAGGCCACAGGGTTCCAGAATCAAACCGTTCTCATGTTCCAAGGCCACAGGGTTCCAGAATCCACTGATGTCATGCTCCCAGGCCACAGGATTCCAGAATAAAACCTCAGTCATGTTCCCAGTCCACAGGGTTCCAGAACCAAGACTCAGTCAGGTTCCCAGGGCCCAGTATTCCACAATCTAAACAGATGTCATGTTCCCAGGCCACAGGTTTCCTGAATCAAACCTCAGTCATGTTCCCAGGCCATAGGGTTCCAGAATCAAACCATTGTCAAATTCCTAGGCCATGGGTTTCCAGTACCAGGCCACAGTCATGTTTCCAGGGCACAGGGTTCTACAATCAAACCTCTGTCATGTGGCCAGTCCACAGGTTTCTGCCATCAAACCTCAATCAAGTTCCCAGGCCACAGATTTCCAGAATCAAACCTCAGTCATATTCCTAGGACACATGGTTCCAGAATCAAATCTCAGTCATGTTTGCAGGACCCATGGTTCCACAAAAAAACCACAGTCATGTTCCCAGGAAAAAAGTGTCCAGAATCAAACCTCAGTCATGTTCCCAGGGAACAGGGTTCCAGTAACAAACCTCAGTCATGTTACCAAGCCACAGGTTTCCACCATGAAACCTCATACATGTTCCCAGGCCACAGTGTTCCAGAATCAAGCCGTTCTCATGTTCCTAGGCCACAGGGTTCCAGAATCCACTGATGTCATGTTCCCAGGCCACAGGATTCCAGAATAAAACCTCAGTCATGTTCACAGTCCACAGGGTTCCAGAACCAAGCCTCAGTCATGTTCCCAGGGCACAGTATTCCACAATCTAAACAGATATCATGTTCCCAGGCCTCAGGATTCCAGAATCACGCCTCAGTCTTCTTCCTGGCCACAGTGTTCCAGAATCAAACCAATGTCAAATTCCTAGGCCATGGTTTTCCAGTACAAGGCCACAGTCATATTTCCAGGGCACAGGGTTCTACAATCAAACCTCTGTCATGTTGCCAGTCCACAGGTTTCTGCCATCAAACCTCAGTCAAGTTCCCAGGCCACAGATTACCAGAATCAAACCTCAGTCATATTCCCAGGACACATGGTTCCAGAATCAAACCTCAGTCATGTTTGCAGGACCCATGGTTCCACAATCAAAGCACAGTCATGTTCCCAGGACAAAGCTGTCCAGAATCAAACCTCAGTCATGTTCCCAGGGAACAGGGTTCCAGTAACAAACCTCAGTCATGTTGCCAAGCCACAGGTTTCCACCATCAAACCTCAGACATGTTCCCAGGCCACAGGGTTCCAGAATCAAACCGTTCTCATGTTCCCAGTCCACAGGGTTCCAGAACCAAGACTCAGTCAGGTTCCCAGGGCCCAGTATTCCACAATCTAAACAGATGTCATGTTCCCAGGCCACAGGATTCCAGAATCACGCCTCAGTCTTGTTCCTGGACACAGGGTTCCAGAATCAAACCAATGTCAAGTTCCCAGGCCATGGGTTTCAAGTATCAGGTCGCAGTCATGTTTCCAGGGCACAGGGTTCTACAATCAAACCTCAGTCATGTTGCCAGTACACAGATTTCTACCATCAATCCTCAGTCAAGTTCCCAGGCCACAGTTTTCCAGAATAACGCCTCAGTCATGTTCCCAGGCCACAGGGTTCCAGAATCCACTGATGTCATGTTCCCAGGCCACAGGATTCCAGAATAAATCCTCAGTCATGTTCCAAGTCCACAGGGTTCCAGAACCAAGACTCAGTCAGGTTCCCAGGGCCCAGTATTCCACAGTCTAAACAGATGTCATGTTCCCAGGTCACAGGTTTCCAGAATCACGCCTCAGTCATGTTCTCAGGCCACAGGGTTCCAGAATCAAACCAATGTCAAATTCCTAGGCCATGGTTTTCCAGTACCAGGCCACAGTCATGTTTCCAGGGCACAGGGTTCTACAATCAAACCTCTGTCATGTGGCCAGTCCACAGGTTTCTGCCATCAAACCTCAGTCAAGTTCCCAGGCCACAGATTTCCAGAATCAAACCTCAGTCATATTCCCAGGCCACAGTTTTCCAGAATCACGCCTCAGTCATGTTCCCCGGCCACAGGGTTCCAGAATCCACTGATGTCATGTTCCCAGGCCACCTGATTCCAGAATAAAACCTCAGTCATGTTCCCAGTCCACAGGGTCCCAGAACCAAGTCTCAGTCAGGTTCCCAGGGCCCAGTATTCCACAATCTAAACAGATGTCATGTTGCCAAGCCACAGGTTTCCACCATGAAACCTCAGACATGTTCCCAGGCCACAGGGTTCCAGAATCAAACCGTTCTCATGTTCCAAGGCCACAGGGTTCCAGAATCCACTGATGTCATGCTCCCAGGCCACAGGATTCCAGAATAAAACCTCAGTCATGTTCCCAGTCCACAGGGTTCCAGAACCAAGACTCAGTCAGGTTCCCAGGGCCCAGTATTCCACAGTCTAAACAGAAGTCATGTTCCCAGGCCACAGGTTTCCTGAATCAAACCTCAGTCATGTTCCCAGGCCATAGGGTTCCAGAATCAAACCATTGTCAAATTCCTAGGCCATGGGTTTCCAGTACCAGGCCACAGTCATGTTTCCAGGGCACAGGGTTCTACAATCAAACCTCTGTCATGTGGCCAGTCCACAGGTTTCTGCCATCAAACCTCAATCAAGTTCCCAGGCCACAGATTTCCAGAATCAAACCTCAGTCATATTCCCAGGACACATGGTTCCAGAATCAAATCTCAGTCATGTTTGCAGGACCCATGGTTCCACAAAAAAACCACAGTCATGTTCCCAGGACAAAAGTGTCCAGAATCAAACCTCAGTCATGTTCCCAGGGAACAGGGTTCCAGTAACAAACCTCAGTCATGTTACCAAGCCACAGGTTTCCACCATGAAACCTCATACATGTTCCCAGGCCACAGTGTTCCAGAATCAAGCCGTTCTCATGTTCCCAGGCCACAGGGTTCCAGAATCCACTGATGTCATGTTCCCAGGCCACAGGATTCCAGAATAAAACCTCAGTCATGTTCACAGTCCACAGGGTTCCAGAACCAAGCCTCAGTCATGTTCCCAGGGCACAGTATTCCACAATCTAAACAGATATCATGTTCCCAGGCCACAGGATTCCAGAATCACGCCTCAGTCTTGTTCCTGGCCACAGGGTTCCAGAATCAAACCAATGTCAAATTCCTAGGCCATGGTTTTCCAGTACAAGGCCACAGTCATATTTCCAGGGCACAGGGTTCTACAATCAAACCTCTGTCATGTGGCCAGTCCACAGGTTTCTGCCATCAAACCTCAGTCAAGTTCCCAGGCCACAGATTTCCAGAATCAAACCTCAGTCATATTCCCAGGACACATGGTTCCAGAATCAAACCTCAGTCATGTTTGCAGGACCCATGGTTCCACAATCAAAGCACAGTCATGTTCCCAGGACAAAGCTGTCCAGAATCAAACCTCAGTCATGTTCCCAGGGAACAGGGTTCCAGTAACAAACCTCAGTCATGTTGCCAAGCCACAGGTTTCCACCATCAAACCTCAGACATGTTCCCAGGACACAGGGTTCCAGAATCAAACCGTTCTCATGTTCCCAGTCCACAGGGTTCCAGAACCAAGTTTCAGTCAGGTTCCCAGGGCCCAGTATTCCACAATCTAAACAGATGTCATGTTCCCAGGCCACAGGATTCCAGAATCACGCCTCAGTCTTGTTCCTGGACACAGGGTTCCAGAATCAAACCAATGTCAATTTCCCAGGCCATGGGTTTCAAGTATCAGGTCGCAGTCAGGTTTCCAGTGCACAGGGTTCTACAATCAAACCTCAGTCATGTTGCCAGTCCACAGATTTCTACCATCAATCCTCAGTCAAGTTCCCAGGCCACAGTTTTCCAGAATAACGCCTCAGTCATGTTCCCAGGCCACAGGGTTCCAGAATCCACTGATGTCATGTGCCCAGGCCACAGGATTCCAGAATAAATCCTCAGTCATGTTCCAAGTCCACAGGGTTCCAGAACCAAGACTCAGTCAGGTTCCCAGGGCTCAGTATTCCACAATCTAAACAGATGTCATGTTCCCAGGCCACAGGTTTCCAGAATCACGCCTCAGTCATGTTCTCAGGCCACAGGGTTCCAGAATCAAACCAATGTCAAATTCCTAGGCCATGGTTTTCCAGTACCAGGCCACAGTCATGTTTCCAGGGCACAGGGTTCTACGATCAAACCTCTGTCATGTGGCCAGTCCACAGGTTTCTGCCATCAAACCTCAGTCAAGTTCCCAGGCCACAGATTTCCAGAATCAAACCTCAGTCATATTCCCAGGCCACAGTTTTCCAGAATCACGCCTCAGTCATGTTCCCCGGCCACAGGGTTCCAGAATCCACTGATGTCATGTTCCCAGGCCACCTGATTCCAGAATAAAACCTCAGTCATGTTCCCAGTCCACAGGGTTCTAGAACCAAGTCTCAGTCAGGTTCCCAGGGCCCAGTATTCCACAATCTAAACAGATGTCATGTTGCCAAGCCACAGGTTTCCACCATGAAACCTCAGACATGTTCCCAGGCCACAGGGTTCCAGAATCAAACCGTTCTCATGTTCCAAGGCCACAGGGTTCCAGAATCCACTGATGTCATGCTCCCAGGCCACAGGATTCCAGAATAAAACCTCAGTCATGTTCCCAATCCACAGGGTTCCAGAACCAAGACTCAGTCAGGTTCCCAGGGCCCAGTATTCCACAATCTAAACAGATGTCATGTTCCCAGGCCACAGGTTTCCAGAATCAAACCTCAGTCATGTTCCCAGGCCATAGGGTTCCAGAATCAAACCATTGTCAAATTCCTAGGCCATGAGTTTCCAGTACCAGGCCACAGTCATGTTTCCAGGGCACAGGGTTCTACAATCAAACCTCTGTCATGTGGCCAGTCCACAGGTTTCTGCCATCAAACCTCAATCAAGTTCCCAGGCCACAGATTTCCAGAATCAAACCTCAGTCATATTCCCAGGACACATGGTTCCAGAATCAAATCTCAGTCATGTTTGCAGGACCCATGGTTCCACAAAAAAACCATAGTCATGTTCCCAGAACAAAAGTGTCCAGAATCAAACCTCAGTCATGTTCCCAGGGAACAGGGTTCCAGTAACAAACCTCAGTCATGTTACCAAGCCACAGGTTTCCACCATGAAACCTCATACATGTTCCCAGTCCACAGTGTTCCAGAATCAAGCCGTTCTCATGTTCCCAGGCCACAGGGTTCCAGAATCCACTGATGTCATGTTCCCAGGCCACAGGATTCCAGAATAAAACCTCAGTCATGTTCACAGTCCACAGGGTTCCAGAACCAAGCCTCAGTCATGTTCCCAGGGCACAGTATTCCACAATCTAAACAGATATCATGTTCCCAGGCCACAGGATTCCAGAATCACGCCTCAGTCTTGTTCCTGGCCACATGGTTCCAGAATCAAACCAATGTCAAGTTCCCAGGCCATGGGTTTCAAATATCAGGTCGCAGTCATGTTTCCAGGGCACAGGGTTCTACAATCAAACCTCAGTCATGTTGCCAGTCCACAGATTTCTACCATCAATCCTCAGTCAAGTTCCCAGGCCACAGTTTTCCAGAATAACGCCTCAGTCATGTTCCCAGGCCACAGGGTTCCAGAATCCACTGATGTCATGTTCCCAGGCCACAGAATTCCAGAATAAAACCTCAGTCATGTTCCAAGTCCACAGGGTTCCAGAACCAAGACTCAGTCAGGTTCCCAGGGCCCAGTATTCCACAGTCTAAACAGATGTCATGTTCCCAGGTCACAGGTTTCCAGAATCACGCCTCAGTCATCTTCTCAGGCCACAGGGTTCCAGAATCAAACCAATGTCAAATTCCTAGGCCATGGTTTTCCAGTACCAGGCCACAGTCATGTTTCCAGGGCACAGGGTTCTACAATCAAACCTCTGTCATGTGTCCAGTCCACAGGTTTCTGCCATCAAACCTCAGTCAAGTTCCCAGGCCACAGATTTCCAGAATCAAACCTCAGTCATATTCCCAGGCCACAGTTTTCCAGAATCACGCCTCAGTCATGTTCCCCGGCCACAGGGTTCCAGAATCCACTGATGTCATGTTCCCAGGCCACCTGATTCCAGAATAAAACCTCAGTCATGTTCCCAGTCCACAGGGTTCCAGAACCAAGTCTCAGTCAGGTTCCCAGGGCCCAGTATTCCACAATCTAAACAGATGTCATGTTGCCAAGCCACAGGTTTCCACCATGAAACCTCAGACATGTTCCCAGGCCACAGGGTTCCAGAATCAAACCGTTCTCATGTTCCAAGGCCACAGGGTTCCAGAATCCACTGATGTCATGTTCCCAGGCCACAGGATTCCAGAATAAAACCTCAGTCATGTTCACAGTCCACAGGGTTCCAGAACCAAGCCTCAGTCATGTTCCCAGGGCACAGTATTCCACAATCTAAACAGATATCATGTTCCCAGGCCACAGGATTCCAGAATCACGCCTCAGTCTTGTTCCTGGCCACAGGGTTCCAGAATCAAACCAATGTCAAATTCCTAGGCCATGGTTTTCCAGTACAAGGCCACAGTCATGTTTCCAGGGCACAGGGTTCTACAATCAAACCTCTGTCATGTGGCCAGTCCACAGGTTTCTGCCATCAAACCTCAGTCAAGTTCCCAGGCCACAGATTACCAGAATCAAACCTCAGTCATATTCCCAGGACACATGGTTCCAGAATCAAACCTCAGTCATGTTTGCAGGACCCATGGTTCCACAATCAAAGCACAGTCATGTTCCCAGGACAAAGCTGTCCAGAATCAAACCTCAGTCATGTTCCCAGGGAACAGGGTTCCAGTAACAAACCTCAGTCATGTTGCCAAGCCACAGGTTTCCACCATCAAACCTCAGACATGTTCCCAGGACACAGGGTTCCAGAATCAAACTGTTCTCATGTTCCCAGTCCACAGGGTTCCAGAACCAAGTTTCAGTCAGGTTCCCAGGGCCCAGTATTCCACAATCTAAACAGATGTCATGTTCCCAGGCCACAGGATTCCAGAATCACGCCTCAGTCTTGTTCCTGGACACAGGGTTCCAGAATCAAACCAATGTCAAGTTCCCAGGCCATGGGTTTCAAGTATCAGGTCGCAGTCAGGTTTCCAGGGCACAGGGTTCTACAATCAAACCTCAGTCATGTTGCCAGTCCACAGATTTCTACCATCAATCCTCAGTCAAGTTCCCAGGCCACAGTTTTCCAGAATAACGCCTCAGTCATGTTCCCAGGGCACAGGGTTCCAGAATCCACTGATGTCATGTGCCCAGGCCACAGGATTCCAGAATAAATCCTCAGTCATGTTCCAAGTCCACAGGGTTCCAGAACCAAGACTCAGTCAGGTTCCCAGGGCTCAGTATTCCACAATCTAAACAGATGTCATGTTCCCAGGCCACAGGTTTCCAGAATCACGCCTCAGTCATGTTCTCAGGCCACAGGGTTCCAGAATCAAACCAATGTCAAATTCCTAGGCCATGGTTTTCCAGTACCAGGCCACAGTCATGTTTCCAGGGCACAGGTTTCTACAATCAAACCTCTGTCATGTGGCCAGTCCACAGGTTTCTGCCATCAAACCTCAGTCAAGTTCCCAGGCCACAGATTTCCAGAATCAAACCTCAGTCATATTCCCAGGCCACAGTTTTGCAGAATCACGCCTCAGTCATGTTCCCCGGCCACAGGGTTCCAGAATCCACTGATGTCATGTTCCCAGGCCACCTGATTCCAGAATAAAACCTCAGTCATGTTCCCAGTCCACAGGGTTCTAGAACCAAGTCTCAGTCAGGTTCCCAGGGCCCAGTATTCCACAATCTAAACAGATGTCATGTTGCCAAGCCACAGGTTTCCACCATGAAACCTCAGACATGTTCCCAGGCCACAGGGTTCCAGAATCAAACCGTTCTCATGTTCCAAGGCCACAGGGTTCCAGAATCCACTGATGTCATGCTCCCAGGCCACAGGATTCCAGAATAAAACCTCAGTCATGTTCCCAGTCCACAGGGTTCCAGAACCAAGACTCAGTCAGGTTCCCAGGGCCCAGTATTCCACAATCTAAACAGATGTCATGTTCCCAGGCCACAGGTTTCCAGAATCAAACCTCAGTCATGTTCCCAGGCCATAGGGTTCCAGAATCAAACCATTGTCAAATTCCTAGGCCATGAGTTTCCAGTACCAGGCCACAGTCATGTTTCCAGGGCACAGGGTTCTACAATCAAACCTCTGTCATGTGGCCAGTCCACAGGTTTCTGCCATCAAACCTCAATCAAGTTCCCAGGCCACAGATTTCCAGAATCAAACCTCAGTCATATTCCCAGGACACATGGTTCCAGAATCAAATCTCAGTCATGTTTGCAGGACCCATGGTTCCACAAAAAAACCATAGTCATGTTCCCAGGACAAAAGTGTCCAGAATCAAACCTCAGTCATGTTCCCAGGGAACAGGGTTCCAGTAACAAACCTCAGTCATGTTACCAAGCCACAGGTTTCCACCATGAAACCTCATACATGTTCCCAGGCCACAGTGTTCCAGAATCAAGCCGTTCTCATGTTCCCAGGCCACAGGGTTCCAGAATCCACTGATGTCATGTTCCCAGGCCACAGGATTCCAGAATAAAACCTCAGTCATGTTCACAGTCCACAGGGTTCCAGAACCAAGCCTCAGTCATGTTCCCAGGGCACAGTATTCCACAATCTAAACAGATATCATGTTCCCAGGCCACAGGATTCCAGAATCACGCCTCAGTCTTGTTCCTGGCCACATGGTTCCAGAATCAAACCAATGTCAAGTTCCCAGGCCATGGGTTTCAAATATCAGGTCGCAGTCATGTTTCCAGGGCACAGGGTTCTACAATCAAACCTCAGTCATGTTGCCAGTCCACAGATTTCTACCATCAATCCTCAGTCAAGTTCCCAGGCCACAGTTTTCCAGAATAAGGCCTCAGTCATGTTCCCAGGCCACAGGGTTCCAGAATCCACTGATGTCATGTTCCCAGGCCACAGAATTCCAGAATAAAACCTCAGTCATGTTCCAAGTCCACAGGGTTCCAGAACCAAGACTCAGTCAGGTTCCCAGGGCCCAGTATTCCACAGTCTAAACAGATGTCATGTTCCCAGGCCACAGGTTTCCAGAATCAGGCCTCAGTCATGTTCTCAGGCCACAGGTTTCCAGAATCAAACCAATGTCAAATTCCTAGGCCATGGTTTTCCAGTACCAGGCCACAGTCATGTTTCCAGGGCACAGGGTTCTACAATCAAACCTCTGTCATGTGGCCAGTCCACAGGTTTCTGCCATCAAACCTCATTCAAATTCCCAGGCCACAGATTTCCAGAATCAAACCTCAGTCATATTCCCAGGACACATGGTTCCAGAATCAAACCTCAGTCATGTTTGCAGGACCCATGGTTCCACAATCAAAGCACAGTCATGTTCCCAGGACAAAGCTGTCCAGAATCAAACCTCAGTCATGTTCCCAGGGAACAGGGTTCCAGTAACAAACCTCAGTCATGTTGCCAAGCCACAGGTTTCCACCATCAAACCTCAGACATGTTCCCAGGCCACAGGGTTCCAGAATCAAACCGTTCTCATGTTCCCAGTCCACAGGGTTCCAGAACCAAGACTCAGTCAGGTTCCCAGGGCCCAGTATTCCACAATCTAAACAGATGTCATGTTCCCAGGACACAGGATTCCAGAATCACGCCTCAGTCTTGTTCCTGGACACAGGGTTCCAGAATCAAACCAATGTCAAGTTCCCAGGCCATGGGTTTCAAGTATCAGGTCGCAGTCATGTTTCCAGGGCACAGGGTTCTACAATCAAACCTCAGTCATGTTGCCAGTCCACAGATTTCTACCATCAATCCTCAGTCAAGTTCCCAGGCCACAGTTTTCCAGAATTACGCCTCAGTCATGTTCCCAGGCCACAGGGTTCCAGAATCCACTGATGTCATGTTCCCAGGCCACAGGATTCCAGAATAAATCCTCAGTCATGTTCCAAGTCCACAGGGTTCCAGAACCAAGACTCAGTCAGGTTCCCAGGGCCCAGTATTCCACAGTCTAAACAGATGTCATGTTCCCAGGTCACAGGTTTCCAGAATCACGCCTCAGTCATATTCTCAGGCCACAGGGTTCCAGAATCAAACCAATGTCAAATTCCTAGGCCATGGGTTTCCAGTACCAGGCCACAGTCATGTTTCCAGGGCACAGGGTTCTACAATCAAACCTCTGTCATGTGGCCAGTCCACAGGTTTCTGCCATCAAACCTCAGTCAAGATCCCAGGCCACAGATTTCCAGAATCAAACCTCAGTCATATTCCCAGGCCACAGTTTTCCAGAATCACGCCTCAGTCATGTTCCCCGGCCACAGGGTTCCAGAATCCACTGATGTCATGTTCCCAGGCCACCTGATTCCAGAATAAAACCTCAGTCATGTTCCCAGTCCACAGGGTTCCAGAACCAAGTCTCAGTCAGGTTCCCAGGGCCCAGTATTCCACAATCTAAACAGATGTCATGTTGCCAAGCCACAGGTTTCCACCATGAAACCTCAGACATGTTCCCAGGCCACAGGGTTCCAGAATCAAACCGTTCTCATGTTCCAAGGCCACAGGGTTCCAGAATCCACTGATGTCATGCTCCCAGGCCACAGGATTCCAGAATAAAACCTGAGTCATGTTCCCAGTCCACAGGGTTCCAGAACCAAGACTCAGTCAGGTTCCCAGGGCCCAGTATTCCACAATCTAAACAGATGTCATGTTCCCAGGCCACAGGTTTCCTGAATCAAACCTCAGTCATGTTCCCAGGCCATAGGGTTCCAGAATCAAACCATTGTCAAATTCCTAGGCCATGGGTTTCCAGTACCAGGCCACAGTCATGTTTCCAGGGCACAGGGTTCTACAATCAAACCTCTGTCATGTGGCCAGTCCACAGGTTTCTGCCATCAAACCTCAATCAAGTTCCCAGGCCACAGTTTTCCAGAATCAAACCTCAGTCATATTCCCAGGACACATGGTTCCAGAATCAAATCTCAGTCATGTTTGCAGGACCCATGGTTCCACAAAAAAACCACAGTCATGTTCCCAGGACAAAAGTGTCCAGAATCAAACCTCAGTCATGTTCCCAGGGAACAGGGTTCCAGTAACAAACCTCAGTCATGTTACCAAGCCACAGGTTTCCACCATGAAACCTCATACATGTTCCCAGGCCAAAGTGTTCCAGAATCAAGCCGTTCTCATGTTCCCAGGCCACAGGGTTCCAGAATCCACTGATGTCATGTTCCCAGGCCACAGGATTCCAGAATAAAACCTCAGTCATTTTCACAGTCCACAGGGTTCCAGAACCAAGCCTCAGTCATGTTCCCAGGGCACAGTATTCCACAATCTAAACAGATATCATGTTCCCAGGCCACAGGATTCCAGAATCACGCCTCAGTCTTGTTCCTGGCCACATGGTTCCAGAATCAAACCAATGTCAAGTTCCCAGGCCATGGGTTTCAAGTATCAGGTCGCAGTCATGTTTCCAGGGCAAAGGGTTCTACAATCAAACCTCAGTCATGTTGCCAGTCCACAGATTTCTACCATCAATCCTCAGTCAAGTTCCCAGGCCACAGTTTTCCAGAATAACGCCTCAGTCATGTTCCCAGGCCACAGGGTTCCAGAATCCACTGATGTCATGTTCCCAGGCCACAGAATTCCAGAATAAAACCTCAGTCATGTTCCAAGTCCACAGGGTTCCAGAACCAAGACTCAGTCAGGTTCCCAGGGTCCAGTAGTCCACAATCTAAACAGATGTCATGTTCCCAGGCCACAGGTTTCCAGAATCACGCCTCAGTCATGTTCTCAGGCCACAGGGTTCCAGAATCAAACCAATGTCAAATTCCTAGGCCATGGTTTTCCAGTACGAGGCCACAGTCATGTTTCCAGGGCACAGGGTTCTACAATCAAACCTCTGTCATGTGGCCAGTCCACAGGTTTCTGCCATCAAACCTCAGTCAAGTTCCCAGGCCACAGATTTCCAGAATCAAACCTCAGTCATATTCCCAGGACACATGGTTCCAGAATCAAACCTCAGTCATGTTTGCAGGACCCATGGTTCCACAATCAAAGCACAGTCATGTTCCCAGGACAAAGCTGTCCAGAATCAAACCTCAGTCATGTTCCCAGGGAACAGGGTTCCAGTAACAAACCTCAGTCATGTTGCCAAGCCACAGGTTTCCACCATCAAACCTCAGACATGTTCCCAGGCCACAGGGTTCCAGAATCAAACCGTTCTCATGTTCCCAGTCCACAGGGTTCCAGAACCAAGTTTCAGTCAGGTTCCCAGGGCCCAGTATTCCACAATCTAAACAGATGTCATGTTCCCAGGACACAGGATTCCAGAATCACGCCTCAGTCTTGTTCCTGGACACAGGGTTCCAGAATCAAACCAATGTCAAGTTCCCAGGCCATGGGTTTCAAGTATCAGGTCGCAGTCATGTTTCCAGGGCACAGGGTTCTACAATCAAACCTCAGTCATGTTGCCAGTCCACAGATTTCTACCATCAATCCTCAGTCAAGTTCCCAGGCCACAGTTTTCCAGAATTACGCCTCAGTCATGTACCCAGGCCACAGGGTTCCAGAATCCACTGATGTCATGTTCCCAGGCCACAGGATTCCAGAATAAATCCTCAGTCATGTTCCAAGTCCACAGGGTTCCAGAACCAAGACTCAGTCAGGTTCCCAGGGCCCAGTATTCCACAGTCTAAACAGATGTCATGTTCCCAGGTCACAGGTTTCCAGAATCACGCCTCAGTCATCTTCTCAGGCCACAGGGTTCCAGAATCAAACCAATGTCAAATTCCTAGGCCATGGGTTTCCAGTACCAGGCCACAGTCATGTTTCCAGGGCACAGGGTTCTACAATCAAACCTCTGTCATGTGGCCAGTCCACAGGTTTCTGCCATGAAACCTCAGTCAACTTCCCAGGCCACAGATTTCCAGAATCAAACCTCAGTCATATTCCCAGGCCACAGTTTTCCAGAATCACGCCTCAGTCATGTTCCCCGGCCACAGGGTTCCAGAATCCACTGATGTCATGTTCCCAGGCCACCTGATTCCAGAATAAAACCTCAGTCATGTTCCCAGTCCACAGGGTTCCAGAACCAAGTCTCAGTCAGGTTCCCAGGGCCCAGTATTCCACAATCTACACAGATGTCATGTTGCCAAGCCACAGGTTTCCACCATGAAACCTCAGACATGTTCCCAGGCCACAGGGTTCCAGAATCAAACCGTTCTCATGTTCCAAGGCCACAGGGTTCCAGAATCCACTGATGTCATGCTCCCAGGCCACAGGATTCCAGAATAAAACCTCAGTCATGTTCCCAGTCCACAGGGTTCCAGAACCAAGACTCAGTCAGGTTCCCAGGGCCCAGTATTCCACAATCTAAACAGATGTCATGTTCCCAGGCCACAGGTTTCCTGAATCAAACCTCAGTCATGTTCCCAGGCCATAGGGTTCCAGAATCAAACCATTGTCAAATTCCTAGGCCATGGGTTTCCAGTACCAGGCCACAGTCATGTTTCCAGGGCACAGGGTTCTACAATCAAACCTCTGTCATGTGGCCAGTCCACAGGTTTGTGCCATCAAACCTCAATCAAGTTCCCAGGCCACAGATTTCCAGAATCAAACCTCAGTCATATTCCCAGGACACATGGTTCCAGAATCAAATCTCAGTCATGTTTGCAGGACCCATGGTTCCCCAATCAATCCACAGTCATGTTCTCAGGACAAAAGTGTCCAGAATCAAACCTCAGTCATGTTCCCAGGGAACAGGGTTCCAGTAACAAACCTCAGTCATGTTACCAAGCCACAGGTTTCCACCATGAAACCTCATACATGTTCCCAGGCCACAGTGTTCCAGAATCAAGCCGTTCTCATGTTCCCAGGCCACAGGGTTCCAGAATCCACTGATGTCATGTTCCCAGGCCACAGGATTCCAGAATAAAACCTCAGTCATGTTCACAGTCCACAGGGTTCCAGAACCAAGCCTCAGTCATGTTCCCAGGGCACAGTATTCCACAATCTAAACAGATATCATGTTCCCAGGCCACAGGATTCCAGAATCACGCCTCAGTCTTGTTCCTGGCCACAGGGTTCCAGAATCAAACCAATGTCAAATTCCTAGGCCATGGTTTTCCAGTACAAGGCCACAGTCATATTTCCAGGGCACAGGGTTCTACAATCAAACCTCTGTCATGTGGCCAGTCCACAGGTTTCTGCCATCAAACCTCAGTCAAGTTCCCAGGCCACAGATTTCCAGAATCAAACCTCAGTCATATTCCCAGGACACATGGTTCCAGAATCAAACCTCAGTCATGTTTGCAGGACCCATGGTTCCACAATCAAAGCACAGTCATGTTCCCAGGACAAAGCTGTCCAGAATCAAACCTCAGTCATGTTCCCAGGGAACAGGGTTCCAGTAACAAACCTCAGTCATGTTGCCAAGCCACAGGTTTCCACCATCAAACCTCAGACATGTTCCCAGGACACAGGGTTCCAGAATCAAACCGTTCTCATGTTCCCAGTCCACAGGGTTCCAGAACCAAGTTTCAGTCAGGTTCCCAGGGCCCAGTATTCCACAATCTAAACAGATGTCATGTTCCCAGGCCACAGGATTCCAGAATCACGCCTCAGTCTTGTTCCTGGACACAGGGTTCCAGAATCAAACCAATGTCAATTTCCCAGGCCATGGGTTTCAAGTATCAGGTCGCAGTCAGGTTTCCAGTGCACAGGGTTCTACAATCAAACCTCAGTCATGTTGCCAGTCCACAGATTTCTACCATCAATCCTCAGTCAAGTTCCCAGGCCACAGTTTTCCAGAATAACGCCTCAGTCATGTTCCCAGGCCACAGGGTTCCAGAATCCACTGATGTCATGTGCCCAGGCCACAGGATTCCAGAATAAATCCTCAGTCATGTTCCAAGTCCACAGGGTTCCAGAACCAAGACTCAGTCAGGTTCCCAGGGCTCAGTATTCCACAATCTAAACAGATGTCATGTTCCCAGGCCACAGGTTTCCAGAATCACGCCTCAGTCATCTTCTCAGGCCACAGGGTTCCAGAATCAAACCAATGTCAAATTCCTAGGCCATGGTTTTCCAGTACCAGGCCACAGTCATGTTTCCAGGGCACAGGGTTCTACAATCAAACCTCTGTCATGTGGCCAGTCCACAGGTTTCTGCCATCAAACCTCAGTCAAGTTCCCAGGCCACAGATTTCCAGAATCAAACCTCAGTCATATTCCCAGGCCACAGTTTTCCAGAATCACGCCTCAGTCATGTTCCCCGGCCACAGGGTTCCAGAATCCACTGATGTCATGTTCCCAGGCCACCTGATTCCAGAATAAAACCTCAGTCATGTTCCCAGTCCACAGGGTTCTAGAACCAAGTCTCAGTCAGGTTCCCAGGGCCCAGTATTCCACAATCTAAACAGATGTCATGTTGCCAAGCCACAGGTTTCCACCATGAAACCTCAGACATGTTCCCAGGCCACAGGGTTCCAGAATCAAACCGTTCTCATGTTCCAAGGCCACAGGGTTCCAGAATCCACTGATGTCATGCTCCCAGGCCACAGGATTCCAGAATAAAACCTCAGTCATGTTCCCAATCCACAGGGTTCCAGAACCAAGACTCAGTCAGGTTCCCAGGGCCCAGTATTCCACAATCTAAACAGATGTCATGTTCCCAGGCCACAGGTTTCCAGAATCAAACCTCAGTCATGTTCCCAGGCCATAGGGTTCCAGAATCAAACCATTGTCAAATTCCTAGGCCATGAGTTTCCAGTACCAGGCCACAGTCATGTTTCCAGGGCACAGGGTTCTACAATCAAACCTCTGTCATGTGGCCAGTCCACAGGTTTCTGCCATCAAACCTCAATCAAGTTCCCAGGCCACAGATTTCCAGAATCAAACCTCAGTCATATTCCCAGGACACATGGTTCCAGAATCAAATCTCAGTCATGTTTGCAGGACCCATGGTTCCACAAAAAAACCATAGTCATGTTCCCAGAACAAAAGTGTCCAGAATCAAACCTCAGTCATGTTCCCAGGGAACAGGGTTCCAGTAACAAACCTCAGTCATGTTACCAAGCCACAGGTTTCCACCATGAAACCTCATACATGTTCCCAGTCCACAGTGTTCCAGAATCAAGCCGTTCTCATGTTCCCAGGCCACAGGGTTCCAGAATCCACTGATGTCATGTTCCCAGGCCACAGGATTCCAGAATAAAACCTCAGTCATGTTCACAGTCCACAGGGTTCCAGAACCAAGCCTCAGTCATGTTCCCAGGGCACAGTATTCCACAATCTAAACAGATATCATGTTCCCAGGCCACAGGATTCCAGAATCACGCCTCAGTCTTGTTCCTGGCCACATGGTTCCAGAATCAAACCAATGTCAAGTTCCCAGGCCATGGGTTTCAAGTATCAGGTCGCAGTCATGTTTCCAGGGCAAAGGGTTCTACAATCAAACCTCAGTCATGTTGCCAGTCCACAGATTTCTACCATCAATCCTCAGTCAAGTTCCCAGGCCACAGTTTTCCAGAATAACGCCTCAGTCATGTTCCCAGGCCACAGGGTTCCAGAATCCACTGATGTCATGTTCCCAGGCCACAGAATTCCAGAATAAAACCTCAGTCATGTTCCAAGTCCACAGGGTTCCAGAACCAAGACTCAGTCAGGTTCCCAGGGTCCAGTAGTCCACAATCTAAACAGATGTCATGTTCCCAGGCCACAGGTTTCCAGAATCACGCCTCAGTCATGTTCTCAGGCCACAGGGTTCCAGAATCAAACCAATGTCAAATTCCTAGGCCATGGTTTTCCAGTACGAGGCCACAGTCATGTTTCCAGGGCACAGGGTTCTACAATCAAACCTCTGTCATGTGGCCAGTCCACAGGTTTCTGCCATCAAACCTCAGTCAAGTTCCCAGGCCACAGATTTCCAGAATCAAACCTCAGTCATATTCCCAGGACACATGGTTCCAGAATCAAACCTCAGTCATGTTTGCAGGACCCATGGTTCCACAATCAAAGCACAGTCATGTTCCCAGGACAAAGCTGTCCAGAATCAAACCTCAGTCATGTTCCCAGGGAACAGGGTTCCAGTAACAAACCTCAGTCATGTTGCCAAGCCACAGGTTTCCACCATCAAACCTCAGACATGTTCCCAGGCCACAGGGTTCCAGAATCAAACCGTTCTCATGTTCCCAGTCCACAGGGTTCCAGAACCAAGTTTCAGTCAGGTTCCCAGGGCCCAGTATTCCACAATCTAAACAGATGTCATGTTCCCAGGACACAGGATTCCAGAATCACGCCTCAGTCTTGTTCCTGGACACAGGGTTCCAGAATCAAACCAATGTCAAGTTCCCAGGCCATGGGTTTCAAGTATCAGGTCGCAGTCATGTTTCCAGGGCACAGGGTTCTACAATCAAACCTCAGTCATGTTGCCAGTCCACAGATTTCTACCATCAATCCTCAGTCAAGTTCCCAGGCCACAGTTTTCCAGAATTACGCCTCAGTCATGTACCCAGGCCACAGGGTTCCAGAATCCACTGATGTCATGTTCCCAGGCCACAGGATTCCAGAATAAATCCTCAGTCATGTTCCAAGTCCACAGGGTTCCAGAACCAAGACTCAGTCAGGTTCCCAGGGCCCAGTATTCCACAGTCTAAACAGATGTCATGTTCCCAGGTCACAGGTTTCCAGAATCACGCCTCAGTCATCTTCTCAGGCCACAGGGTTCCAGAATCAAACCAATGTCAAATTCCTAGGCCATGGGTTTCCAGTACCAGGCCACAGTCATGTTTCCAGGGCACAGGGTTCTACAATCAAACCTCTGTCATGTGGCCAGTCCACAGGTTTCTGCCATGAAACCTCAGTCAACTTCCCAGGCCACAGATTTCCAGAATCAAACCTCAGTCATATTCCCAGGCCACAGTTTTCCAGAATCACGCCTCAGTCATGTTCCCCGGCCACAGGGTTCCAGAATCCACTGATGTCATGTTCCCAGGCCACCTGATTCCAGAATAAAACCTCAGTCATGTTCCCAGTCCACAGGGTTCCAGAACCAAGTCTCAGTCAGGTTCCCAGGGCCCAGTATTCCACAATCTACACAGATGTCATGTTGCCAAGCCACAGGTTTCCACCATGAAACCTCAGACATGTTCCCAGGCCACAGGGTTCCAGAATCAAACCGTTCTCATGTTCCAAGGCCACAGGGTTCCAGAATCCACTGATGTCATGCTCCCAGGCCACAGGATTCCAGAATAAAACCTCAGTCATGTTCCCAGTCCACAGGGTTCCAGAACCAAGACTCAGTCAGGTTCCCAGGGCCCAGTATTCCACAATCTAAACAGATGTCATGTTCCCAGGCCACAGGTTTCCTGAATCAAACCTCAGTCATGTTCCCAGGCCATAGGGTTCCAGAATCAAACCATTGTCAAATTCCTAGGCCATGGGTTTCCAGTACCAGGCCACAGTCATGTTTCCAGGGCACAGGGTTCTACAATCAAACCTCTGTCATGTGGCCAGTCCACAGGTTTGTGCCATCAAACCTCAATCAAGTTCCCAGGCCACAGATTTCCAGAATCAAACCTCAGTCATATTCCCAGGACACATGGTTCCAGAATCAAATCTCAGTCATGTTTGCAGGACCCATGGTTCCCCAATCAATCCACAGTCATGTTCTCAGGACAAAAGTGTCCAGAATCAAACCTCAGTCATGTTCCCAGGGAACAGGGTTCCAGTAACAAACCTCAGTCATGTTACCAAGCCACAGGTTTCCACCATGAAACCTCATACATGTTCCCAGGCCACAGTGTTCCAGAATCAAGCCGTTCTCATGTTCCCAGGCCACAGGGTTCCAGAATCCACTGATGTCATGTTCCCAGGCCACAGGATTCCAGAATAAAACCTCAGTCATGTTCACAGTCCACAGGGTTCCAGAACCAAGCCTCAGTCATGTTCCCAGGGCACAGTATTCCACAATCTAAACAGATATCATGTTCCCAGGCCACAGGATTCCAGAATCACGCCTCAGTCTTGTTCCTGGCCACAGGGTTCCAGAATCAAACCAATGTCAAATTCCTAGGCCATGGTTTTCCAGTACAAGGCCACAGTCATATTTCCAGGGCACAGGGTTCTACAATCAAACCTCTGTCATGTGGCCAGTCCACAGGTTTCTGCCATCAAACCTCAGTCAAGTTCCCAGGCCACAGATTTCCAGAATCAAACCTCAGTCATATTCCCAGGACACATGGTTCCAGAATCAAACCTCAGTCATGTTTGCAGGACCCATGGTTCCACAATCAAAGCACAGTCATGTTCCCAGGACAAAGCTGTCCAGAATCAAACCTCAGTCATGTTCCCAGGGAACAGGGTTCCAGTAACAAACCTCAGTCATGTTGCCAAGCCACAGGTTTCCACCATCAAACCTCAGACATGTTCCCAGGACACAGGGTTCCAGAATCAAACCGTTCTCATGTTCCCAGTCCACAGGGTTCCAGAACCAAGTTTCAGTCAGGTTCCCAGGGCCCAGTATTCCACAATCTAAACAGATGTCATGTTCCCAGGCCACAGGATTCCAGAATCACGCCTCAGTCTTGTTCCTGGACACAGGGTTCCAGAATCAAACCAATGTCAATTTCCCAGGCCATGGGTTTCAAGTATCAGGTCGCAGTCAGGTTTCCAGTGCACAGGGTTCTACAATCAAACCTCAGTCATGTTGCCAGTCCACAGATTTCTACCATCAATCCTCAGTCAAGTTCCCAGGCCACAGTTTTCCAGAATAACGCCTCAGTCATGTTCCCAGGCCACAGGGTTCCAGAATCCACTGATGTCATGTGCCCAGGCCACAGGATTCCAGAATAAATCCTCAGTCATGTTCCAAGTCCACAGGGTTCCAGAACCAAGACTCAGTCAGGTTCCCAGGGCTCAGTATTCCACAATCTAAACAGATGTCATGTTCCCAGGCCACAGGTTTCCAGAATCACGCCTCAGTCATGTTCTCAGGCCACAGGGTTCCAGAATCAAACCAATGTCAAATTCCTAGGCCATGGTTTTCCAGTACCAGGCCACAGTCATGTTTCCAGGGCACAGGGTTCTACAATCAAACCTCTGTCATGTGGCCAGTCCACAGGTTTCTGCCATCAAACCTCAGTCAAGTTCCCAGGCCACAGATTTCCAGAATCAAACCTCAGTCATATTCCCAGGCCACAGTTTTCCAGAATCACGCCTCAGTCATGTTCCCCGGCCACAGGGTTCCAGAATCCACTGATGTCATGTTCCCAGGCCACCTGATTCCAGAATAAAACCTCAGTCATGTTCCCAGTCCACAGGGTTCTAGAACCAAGTCTCAGTCAGGTTCCCAGGGCCCAGTATTCCACAATCTAAACAGATGTCATGTTGCCAAGCCACAGGTTTCCACCATGAAACCTCAGACATGTTCCCAGGCCACAGGGTTCCAGAATCAAACCGTTCTCATGTTCCAAGGCCACAGGGTTCCAGAATCCACTGATGTCATGCTCCCAGGCCACAGGATTCCAGAATAAAACCTCAGTCATGTTCCCAATCCACAGGGTTCCAGAACCAAGACTCAGTCAGGTTCCCAGGGCCCAGTATTCCACAATCTAAACAGATGTCATGTTCCCAGGCCACAGGTTTCCAGAATCAAACCTCAGTCATGTTCCCAGGCCATAGGGTTCCAGAATCAAACCATTGTCAAATTCCTAGGCCATGAGTTTCCAGTACCAGGCCACAGTCATGTTTCCAGGGCACAGGGTTCTACAATCAAACCTCTGTCATGTGGCCAGTCCACAGGTTTCTGCCATCAAACCTCAATCAAGTTCCCAGGCCACAGATTTCCAGAATCAAACCTCAGTCATATTCCCAGGACACATGGTTCCAGAATCAAATCTCAGTCATGTTTGCAGGACCCATGGTTCCACAAAAAAACCATAGTCATGTTCCCAGAACAAAAGTGTCCAGAATCAAACCTCAGTCATGTTCCCAGGGAACAGGGTTCCAGTAACAAACCTCAGTCATGTTACCAAGCCACAGGTTTCCACCATGAAACCTCATACATGTTCCCAGTCCACAGTGTTCCAGAATCAAGCCGTTCTCATGTTCCCAGGCCACAGGGTTCCAGAATCCACTGATGTCATGTTCCCAGGCCACAGGATTCCAGAATAAAACCTCAGTCATGTTCACAGTCCACAGGGTTCCAGAACCAAGCCTCAGTCATGTTCCCAGGGCACAGTATTCCACAATCTAAACAGATATCATGTTCCCAGGCCACAGGATTCCAGAATCACGCCTCAGTCTTGTTCCTGGCCACATGGTTCCAGAATCAAACCAATGTCAAGTTCCCAGGCCATGGGTTTCAAATATCAGGTCGCAGTCATGTTTCCAGGGCACAGGGTTCTACAATCAAACCTCAGTCATGTTGCCAGTCCACAGATTTCTACCATCAATCCTCAGTCAAGTTCCCAGGCCACAGTTTTCCAGAATAACGCCTCAGTCATGTTCCCAGGCCACAGGGTTCCAGAATCCACTGATGTCATGTTCCCAGGCCACCTGATTCCAGAATAAAACCTCAGTCATGTTCCCAGTCCACAGGGTTCCAGAACCAAGTCTCAGTCAGGTTCCCAGGGCCCAGTATTCCACAATCTAAACAGATGTCATGTTGCCAAGCCACAGGTTTCCACCATGAAACCTCAGACATGTTCCCAGGCCACAGGGTTCCAGAATCAAACCGTTCTCATGTTCCAAGGCCACAGGGTTCCAGAATCCACTGATGTCATGTTCCCAGGCCACAGGATTCCAGAATAAAACCTCAGTCATGTTCACAGTCCACAGGGTTCCAGAACCAAGCCTCAGTCATGTTCCCAGGGCACAGTATTCCACAATCTAAACAGATATCATGTTCCCAGGCCACAGGATTCCAGAATCACGCCTCAGTCTTGTTCCTGGCCACAGGGTTCCAGAATCAAACCAATGTCAAATTCCTAGGCCATGGTTTTCCAGTACAAGGCCACAGTCATGTTTCCAGGGCACAGGGTTCTACAATCAAACCTCTGTCATGTGGCCAGTCCACAGGTTTCTGCCATCAAACCTCAGTCAAGTTCCCAGGCCACAGATTACCAGAATCAAACCTCAGTCATATTCCCAGGACACATGGTTCCAGAATCAAACCTCAGTCATGTTTGCAGGACCCATGGTTCCACAATCAAAGCACAGTCATGTTCCCAGGACAAAGCTGTCCAGAATCAAACCTCAGTCATGTTCCCAGGGAACAGGGTTCCAGTAACAAACCTCAGTCATGTTGCCAAGCCACAGGTTTCCACCATCAAACCTCAGACATGTTCCCAGGACACAGGGTTCCAGAATCAAACTGTTCTCATGTTCCCAGTCCACAGGGTTCCAGAACCAAGTTTCAGTCAGGTTCCCAGGGCCCAGTATTCCACAATCTAAACAGATGTCATGTTCCCAGGCCACAGGATTCCAGAATCACGCCTCAGTCTTGTTCCTGGACACAGGGTTCCAGAATCAAACCAATGTCAAGTTCCCAGGCCATGGGTTTCAAGTATCAGGTCGCAGTCAGGTTTCCAGGGCACAGGGTTCTACAATCAAACCTCAGTCATGTTGCCAGTCCACAGATTTCTACCATCAATCCTCAGTCAAGTTCCCAGGCCACAGTTTTCCAGAATAACGCCTCAGTCATGTTCCCAGGGCACAGGGTTCCAGAATCCACTGATGTCATGTGCCCAGGCCACAGGATTCCAGAATAAATCCTCAGTCATGTTCCAAGTCCACAGGGTTCCAGAACCAAGACTCAGTCAGGTTCCCAGGGCTCAGTATTCCACAATCTAAACAGATGTCATGTTCCCAGGCCACAGGTTTCCAGAATCACGCCTCAGTCATGTTCTCAGGCCACAGGGTTCCAGAATCAAACCAATGTCAAATTCCTAGGCCATGGTTTTCCAGTACCAGGCCACAGTCATGTTTCCAGGGCACAGGTTTCTACAATCAAACCTCTGTCATGTGGCCAGTCCACAGGTTTCTGCCATCAAACCTCAGTCAAGTTCCCAGGCCACAGATTTCCAGAATCAAACCTCAGTCATATTCCCAGGCCACAGTTTTGCAGAATCACGCCTCAGTCATGTTCCCCGGCCACAGGGTTCCAGAATCCACTGATGTCATGTTCCCAGGCCACCTGATTCCAGAATAAAACCTCAGTCATGTTCCCAGTCCACAGGGTTCTAGAACCAAGTCTCAGTCAGGTTCCCAGGGCCCAGTATTCCACAATCTAAACAGATGTCATGTTGCCAAGCCACAGGTTTCCACCATGAAACCTCAGACATGTTCCCAGGCCACAGGGTTCCAGAATCAAACCGTTCTCATGTTCCAAGGCCACAGGGTTCCAGAATCCACTGATGTCATGCTCCCAGGCCACAGGATTCCAGAATAAAACCTCAGTCATGTTCCCAGTCCACAGGGTTCCAGAACCAAGACTCAGTCAGGTTCCCAGGGCCCAGTATTCCACAATCTAAACAGATGTCATGTTCCCAGGCCACAGGTTTCCAGAATCAAACCTCAGTCATGTTCCCAGGCCATAGGGTTCCAGAATCAAACCATTGTCAAATTCCTAGGCCATGAGTTTCCAGTACCAGGCCACAGTCATGTTTCCAGGGCACAGGGTTCTACAATCAAACCTCTGTCATGTGGCCAGTCCACAGGTTTCTGCCATCAAACCTCAATCAAGTTCCCAGGCCACAGATTTCCAGAATCAAACCTCAGTCATATTCCCAGGACACATGGTTCCAGAATCAAATCTCAGTCATGTTTGCAGGACCCATGGTTCCACAAAAAAACCATAGTCATGTTCCCAGGACAAAAGTGTCCAGAATCAAACCTCAGTCATGTTCCCAGGGAACAGGGTTCCAGTAACAAACCTCAGTCATGTTACCAAGCCACAGGTTTCCACCATGAAACCTCATACATGTTCCCAGGCCACAGTGTTCCAGAATCAAGCCGTTCTCATGTTCCCAGGCCACAGGGTTCCAGAATCCACTGATGTCATGTTCCCAGGCCACAGGATTCCAGAATAAAACCTCAGTCATGTTCACAGTCCACAGGGTTCCAGAACCAAGCCTCAGTCATGTTCCCAGGGCACAGTATTCCACAATCTAAACAGATATCATGTTCCCAGGCCACAGGATTCCAGAATCACGCCTCAGTCTTGTTCCTGGCCACATGGTTCCAGAATCAAACCAATGTCAAGTTCCCAGGCCATGGGTTTCAAATATCAGGTCGCAGTCATGTTTCCAGGGCACAGGGTTCTACAATCAAACCTCAGTCATGTTGCCAGTCCACAGATTTCTACCATCAATCCTCAGTCAAGTTCCCAGGCCACAGTTTTCCAGAATAAGGCCTCAGTCATGTTCCCAGGCCACAGGGTTCCAGAATCCACTGATGTCATGTTCCCAGGCCACAGAATTCCAGAATAAAACCTCAGTCATGTTCCAAGTCCACAGGGTTCCAGAACCAAGACTCAGTCAGGTTCCCAGGGCCCAGTATTCCACAGTCTAAACAGATGTCATGTTCCCAGGCCACAGGTTTCCAGAATCAGGCCTCAGTCATGTTCTCAGGCCACAGGTTTCCAGAATCAAACCAATGTCAAATTCCTAGGCCATGGTTTTCCAGTACCAGGCCACAGTCATGTTTCCAGGGCACAGGGTTCTACAATCAAACCTCTGTCATGTGTCCAGTCCACAGGTTTCTGCCATCAAACCTCAGTCAAGTTCCCAGGCCACAGATTTCCAGAATCAAACCTCAGTCATATTCCCAGGCCACAGTTTTCCAGAATCACGCCTCAGTCATGTTCCCCGGCCACAGGGTTCCAGAATCCACTGATGTCATGTTCCCAGGCCACCTGATTCCAGAATAAAACCTCAGTCATGTTCCCAGTCCACAGGGTTCCAGAACCAAGTCTCAGTCAGGTTCCCAGGGCCCAGTATTCCACAATCTAAACAGATGTCATGTTGCCAAGCCACAGGTTTCCACCATGAAACCTCAGACATGTTCCCAGGCCACAGGGTTCCAGAATCAAACCGTTCTCATGTTCCAAGGCCACAGGGTTCCAGAATCCACTGATGTCATGTTCCCAGGCCACAGGATTCCAGAATAAAACCTCAGTCATGTTCACAGTCCACAGGGTTCCAGAACCAAGCCTCAGTCATGTTCCCAGGGCACAGTATTCCACAATCTAAACAGATATCATGTTCCCAGGCCACAGGATTCCAGAATCACGCCTCAGTCTTGTTCCTGGCCACAGGGTTCCAGAATCAAACCAATGTCAAATTCCTAGGCCATGGTTTTCCAGTACAAGGCCACAGTCATGTTTCAGGGCACAGGGTTCTACAATCAAACCTCTGTCATGTGGCCAGTCCACAGGTTTCTGCCATCAAACCTCAGTCAAGTTCCCAGGCCACAGATTACCAGAATCAAACCTCAGTCATATTCCCAGGACACATGGTTCCAGAATCAAACCTCAGTCATGTTTGCAGGACCCATGGTTCCACAATCAAAGCACAGTCATGTTCCCAGGACAAAGCTGTCCAGAATCAAACCTCAGTCATGTTCCCAGGGAACAGGGTTCCAGTAACAAACCTCAGTCATGTTGCCAAGCCACAGGTTTCCACCATCAAACCTCAGACATGTTCCCAGGACACAGGGTTCCAGAATCAAACTGTTCTCATGTTCCCAGTCCACAGGGTTCCAGAACCAAGTTTCAGTCAGGTTCCCAGGGCCCAGTATTCCACAATCTAAACAGATGTCATGTTCCCAGGCCACAGGATTCCAGAATCACGCCTCAGTCTTGTTCCTGGACACAGGGTTCCAGAATCAAACCAATGTCAAGTTCCCAGGCCATGGGTTTCAAGTATCAGGTCGCAGTCAGGTTTCCAGGGCACAGGGTTCTACAATCAAACCTCAGTCATGTTGCCAGTCCACAGATTTCTACCATCAATCCTCAGTCAAGTTCCCAGGCCACAGTTTTCCAGAATAACGCCTCAGTCATGTTCCCAGGGCACAGGGTTCCAGAATCCACTGATGTCATGTGCCCAGGCCACAGGATTCCAGAATAAATCCTCAGTCATGTTCCAAGTCCACAGGGTTCCAGAACCAAGACTCAGTCAGGTTCCCAGGGCTCAGTATTCCACAATCTAAACAGATGTCATGTTCCCAGGCCACAGGTTTCCAGAATCACGCCTCAGTCATGTTCTCAGGCCACAGGGTTCCAGAATCAAACCAATGTCAAATTCCTAGGCCATGGTTTTCCAGTACCAGGCCACAGTCATGTTTCCAGGGCACAGGTTTCTACAATCAAACCTCTGTCATGTGGCCAGTCCACAGGTTTCTGCCATCAAACCTCAGTCAAGTTCCCAGGCCACAGATTTCCAGAATCAAACCTCAGTCATATTCCCAGGCCACAGTTTTGCAGAATCACGCCTCAGTCATGTTCCCCGGCCACAGGGTTCCAGAATCCACTGATGTCATGTTCCCAGGCCACCTGATTCCAGAATAAAACCTCAGTCATGTTCCCAGTCCACAGGGTTCTAGAACCAAGTCTCAGTCAGGTTCCCAGGGCCCAGTATTCCACAATCTAAACAGATGTCATGTTGCCAAGCCACAGGTTTCCACCATGAAACCTCAGACATGTTCCCAGGCCACAGGGTTCCAGAATCAAACCGTTCTCATGTTCCAAGGCCACAGGGTTCCAGAATCCACTGATGTCATGCTCCCAGGCCACAGGATTCCAGAATAAAACCTCAGTCATGTTCCCAGTCCACAGGGTTCCAGAACCAAGACTCAGTCAGGTTCCCAGGGCCCAGTATTCCACAATCTAAACAGATGTCATGTTCCCAGGCCACAGGTTTCCAGAATCAAACCTCAGTCATGTTCCCAGGCCATAGGGTTCCAGAATCAAACCATTGTCAAATTCCTAGGCCATGAGTTTCCAGTACCAGGCCACAGTCATGTTTCCAGGGCACAGGGTTCTACAATCAAACCTCTGTCATGTGGCCAGTCCACAGGTTTCTGCCATCAAACCTCAATCAAGTTCCCAGGCCACAGATTTCCAGAATCAAACCTCAGTCATATTCCCAGGACACATGGTTCCAGAATCAAATCTCAGTCATGTTTGCAGGACCCATGGTTCCACAAAAAAACCATAGTCATGTTCCCAGGACAAAAGTGTCCAGAATCAAACCTCAGTCATGTTCCCAGGGAACAGGGTTCCAGTAACAAACCTCAGTCATGTTACCAAGCCACAGGTTTCCACCATGAAACCTCATACATGTTCCCAGGCCACAGTGTTCCAGAATCAAGCCGTTCTCATGTTCCCAGGCCACAGGGTTCCAGAATCCACTGATGTCATGTTCCCAGGCCACAGGATTCCAGAATAAAACCTCAGTCATGTTCACAGTCCACAGGGTTCCAGAACCAAGCCTCAGTCATGTTCCCAGGGCACAGTATTCCACAATCTAAACAGATATCATGTTCCCAGGCCACAGGATTCCAGAATCACGCCTCAGTCTTGTTCCTGGCCACATGGTTCCAGAATCAAACCAATGTCAAGTTCCCAGGCCATGGGTTTCAAATATCAGGTCGCAGTCATGTTTCCAGGGCACAGGGTTCTACAATCAAACCTCAGTCATGTTGCCAGTCCACAGATTTCTACCATCAATCCTCAGTCAAGTTCCCAGGCCACAGTTTTCCAGAATAAGGCCTCAGTCATGTTCCCAGGCCACAGGGTTCCAGAATCCACTGATGTCATGTTCCCAGGCCACAGAATTCCAGAATAAAACCTCAGTCATGTTCCAAGTCCACAGGGTTCCAGAACCAAGACTCAGTCAGGTTCCCAGGGCCCAGTATTCCACAGTCTAAACAGATGTCATGTTCCCAGGCCACAGGTTTCCAGAATCAGGCCTCAGTCATGTTCTCAGGCCACAGGTTTCCAGAATCAAACCAATGTCAAATTCCTAGGCCATGGTTTTCCAGTACCAGGCCACAGTCATGTTTCCAGGGCACAGGGTTCTACAATCAAACCTCTGTCATGTGGCCAGTCCACAGGTTTCTGCCATCAAACCTCATTCAAATTCCCAGGCCACAGATTTCCAGAATCAAACCTCAGTCATATTCCCAGGACACATGGTTCCAGAATCAAACCTCAGTCATGTTTGCAGGACCCATGGTTCCACAATCAAAGCACAGTCATGTTCCCAGGACAAAGCTGTCCAGAATCAAACCTCAGTCATGTTCCCAGGGAACAGGGTTCCAGTAACAAACCTCAGTCATGTTGCCAAGCCACAGGTTTCCACCATCAAACCTCAGACATGTTCCCAGGCCACAGGGTTCCAGAATCAAACCGTTCTCATGTTCCCAGTCCACAGGGTTCCAGAACCAAGACTCAGTCAGGTTCCCAGGGCCCAGTATTCCACAATCTAAACAGATGTCATGTTCCCAGGACACAGGATTCCAGAATCACGCCTCAGTCTTGTTCCTGGACACAGGGTTCCAGAATCAAACCAATGTCAAGTTCCCAGGCCATGGGTTTCAAGTATCAGGTCGCAGTCATGTTTCCAGGGCACAGGGTTCTACAATCAAACCTCAGTCATGTTGCCAGTCCACAGATTTCTACCATCAATCCTCAGTCAAGTTCCCAGGCCACAGTTTTCCAGAATTACGCCTCAGTCATGTTCCCAGGCCACAGGGTTCCAGAATCCACTGATGTCATGTTCCCAGGCCACAGGATTCCAGAATAAATCCTCAGTCATGTTCCAAGTCCACAGGGTTCCAGAACCAAGACTCAGTCAGGTTCCCAGGGCCCAGTATTCCACAGTCTAAACAGATGTCATGTTCCCAGGTCACAGGTTTCCAGAATCACGCCTCAGTCATATTCTCAGGCCACAGGGTTCCAGAATCAAACCAATGTCAAATTCCTAGGCCATGGGTTTCCAGTACCAGGCCACAGTCATGTTTCCAGGGCACAGGGTTCTACAATCAAACCTCTGTCATGTGGCCAGTCCACAGGTTTCTGCCATCAAACCTCAGTCAAGATCCCAGGCCACAGATTTCCAGAATCAAACCTCAGTCATATTCCCAGGCCACAGTTTTCCAGAATCACGCCTCAGTCATGTTCCCCGGCCACAGGGTTCCAGAATCCACTGATGTCATGTTCCCAGGCCACCTGATTCCAGAATAAAACCTCAGTCATGTTCCCAGTCCACAGGGTTCCAGAACCAAGTCTCAGTCAGGTTCCCAGGGCCCAGTATTCCACAATCTAAACAGATGTCATGTTGCCAAGCCACAGGTTTCCACCATGAAACCTCAGACATGTTCCCAGGCCACAGGGTTCCAGAATCAAACCGTTCTCATGTTCCAAGGCCACAGGGTTCCAGAATCCACTGATGTCATGCTCCCAGGCCACAGGATTCCAGAATAAAACCTGAGTCATGTTCCCAGTCCACAGGGTTCCAGAACCAAGACTCAGTCAGGTTCCCAGGGCCCAGTATTCCACAATCTAAACAGATGTCATGTTCCCAGGCCACAGGTTTCCTGAATCAAACCTCAGTCATGTTCCCAGGCCATAGGGTTCCAGAATCAAACCATTGTCAAATTCCTAGGCCATGGGTTTCCAGTACCAGGCCACAGTCATGTTTCCAGGGCACAGGGTTCTACAATCAAACCTCTGTCATGTGGCCAGTCCACAGGTTTCTGCCATCAAACCTCAATCAAGTTCCCAGGCCACAGTTTTCCAGAATCAAACCTCAGTCATATTCCCAGGACACATGGTTCCAGAATCAAATCTCAGTCATGTTTGCAGGACCCATGGTTCCACAAAAAAACCACAGTCATGTTCCCAGGACAAAAGTGTCCAGAATCAAACCTCAGTCATGTTCCCAGGGAACAGGGTTCCAGTAACAAACCTCAGTCATGTTACCAAGCCACAGGTTTCCACCATGAAACCTCATACATGTTCCCAGGCCACAGTGTTCCAGAATCAAGCCGTTCTCATGTTCCCAGGCCACAGGGTTCCAGAATCCACTGATGTCATGTTCCCAGGCCACAGGATTCCAGAATAAAACCTCAGTCATTTTCACAGTCCACAGGGTTCCAGAACCAAGCCTCAGTCATGTTCCCAGGGCACAGTATTCCACAATCTAAACAGATATCATGTTCCCAGGCCACAGGATTCCAGAATCACGCCTCAGTCTTGTTCCTGGCCACATGGTTCCAGAATCAAACCAATGTCAAGTTCCCAGGCCATGGGTTTCAAGTATCAGGTCGCAGTCATGTTTCCAGGGCAAAGGGTTCTACAATCAAACCTCAGTCATGTTGCCAGTCCACAGATTTCTACCATCAATCCTCAGTCAAGTTCCCAGGCCACAGTTTTCCAGAATAACGCCTCAGTCATGTTCCCAGGCCACAGGGTTCCAGAATCCACTGATGTCATGTTCCCAGGCCACAGAATTCCAGAATAAAACCTCAGTCATGTTCCAAGTCCACAGGGTTCCAGAACCAAGACTCAGTCAGGTTCCCAGGGTCCAGTAGTCCACAATCTAAACAGATGTCATGTTCCCAGGCCACAGGTTTCCAGAATCACGCCTCAGTCATGTTCTCAGGCCACAGGGTTCCAGAATCAAACCAATGTCAAATTCCTAGGCCATGGTTTTCCAGTACGAGGCCACAGTCATGTTTCCAGGGCACAGGGTTCTACAATCAAACCTCTGTCATGTGGCCAGTCCACAGGTTTCTGCCATCAAACCTCAGTCAAGTTCCCAGGCCACAGATTTCCAGAATCAAACCTCAGTCATATTCCCAGGACACATGGTTCCAGAATCAAACCTCAGTCATGTTTGCAGGACCCATGGTTCCACAATCAAAGCACAGTCATGTTCCCAGGACAAAGCTGTCCAGAATCAAACCTCAGTCATGTTCCCAGGGAACAGGGTTCCAGTAACAAACCTCAGTCATGTTGCCAAGCCACAGGTTTCCACCATCAAACCTCAGACATGTTCCCAGGCCACAGGGTTCCAGAATCAAACCGTTCTCATGTTCCCAGTCCACAGGGTTCCAGAACCAAGTTTCAGTCAGGTTCCCAGGGCCCAGTATTCCACAATCTAAACAGATGTCATGTTCCCAGGACACAGGATTCCAGAATCACGCCTCAGTCTTGTTCCTGGACACAGGGTTCCAGAATCAAACCAATGTCAAGTTCCCAGGCCATGGGTTTCAAGTATCAGGTCGCAGTCATGTTTCCAGGGCACAGGGTTCTACAATCAAACCTCAGTCATGTTGCCAGTCCACAGATTTCTACCATCAATCCTCAGTCAAGTTCCCAGGCCACAGTTTTCCAGAATTACGCCTCAGTCATGTACCCAGGCCACAGGGTTCCAGAATCCACTGATGTCATGTTCCCAGGCCACAGGATTCCAGAATAAATCCTCAGTCATGTTCCAAGTCCACAGGGTTCCAGAACCAAGACTCAGTCAGGTTCCCAGGGCCCAGTATTCCACAGTCTAAACAGATGTCATGTTCCCAGGTCACAGGTTTCCAGAATCACGCCTCAGTCATCTTCTCAGGCCACAGGGTTCCAGAATCAAACCAATGTCAAATTCCTAGGCCATGGGTTTCCAGTACCAGGCCACAGTCATGTTTCCAGGGCACAGGGTTCTACAATCAAACCTCTGTCATGTGGCCAGTCCACAGGTTTCTGCCATGAAACCTCAGTCAACTTCCCAGGCCACAGATTTCCAGAATCAAACCTCAGTCATATTCCCAGGCCACAGTTTTCCAGAATCACGCCTCAGTCATGTTCCCCGGCCACAGGGTTCCAGAATCCACTGATGTCATGTTCCCAGGCCACCTGATTCCAGAATAAAACCTCAGTCATGTTCCCAGTCCACAGGGTTCCAGAACCAAGTCTCAGTCAGGTTCCCAGGGCCCAGTATTCCACAATCTACACAGATGTCATGTTGCCAAGCCACAGGTTTCCACCATGAAACCTCAGACATGTTCCCAGGCCACAGGGTTCCAGAATCAAACCGTTCTCATGTTCCAAGGCCACAGGGTTCCAGAATCCACTGATGTCATGCTCCCAGGCCACAGGATTCCAGAATAAAACCTCAGTCATGTTCCCAGTCCACAGGGTTCCAGAACCAAGACTCAGTCAGGTTCCCAGGGCCCAGTATTCCACAATCTAAACAGATGTCATGTTCCCAGGCCACAGGTTTCCTGAATCAAACCTCAGTCATGTTCCCAGGCCATAGGGTTCCAGAATCAAACCATTGTCAAATTCCTAGGCCATGGGTTTCCAGTACCAGGCCACAGTCATGTTTCCAGGGCACAGGGTTCTACAATCAAACCTCTGTCATGTGGCCAGTCCACAGGTTTGTGCCATCAAACCTCAATCAAGTTCCCAGGCCACAGATTTCCAGAATCAAACCTCAGTCATATTCCCAGGACACATGGTTCCAGAATCAAATCTCAGTCATGTTTGCAGGACCCATGGTTCCCCAATCAATCCACAGTCATGTTCTCAGGACAAAAGTGTCCAGAATCAAACCTCAGTCATGTTCCCAGGGAACAGGGTTCCAGTAACAAACCTCAGTCATGTTACCAAGCCACAGGTTTCCACCATGAAACCTCATACATGTTCCCAGGCCACAGTGTTCCAGAATCAAGCCGTTCTCATGTTCCCAGGCCACAGGGTTCCAGAATCCACTGATGTCATGTTCCCAGGCCACAGGATTCCAGAATAAAACCTCAGTCATTTTCACAGTTCACAGGGTTCCAGAACCAAGCCTCAGTCATGTTCCCAGGGCACAGTATTCCACAATCTAAACAGATATCATGTTCCCAGGCCACAGGATTCCAGAATCACGCCTCAGTCTTGTTCCTGGCCACATGGTTCCAGAATCAAACCAATGTCAAGTTCCCAGGCCATGGGTTTCAAGTATCAGGTCGCAGTCATGTTTCCAGGGCAAAGGGTTCTACAATCAAACCTCAGTCATGTTGCCAGTCCACAGATTTCTACCATCAATCCTCAGTCAAGTTCCCAGGCCACAGTTTTCCAGAATAACGCCTCAGTCATGTTCCCAGGCCACAGGGTTCCAGAATCCACTGATGTCATGTTCCCAGGCCACAGAATTCCAGAATAAAACCTCAGTCATGTTCCAAGTCCACAGGGTTCCAGAACCAAGACTCAGTCAGGTTCCCAGGGTCCAGTAGTCCACAATCTAAACAGATGTCATGTTCCCAGGCCACAGGTTTCCAGAATCACGCCTCAGTCATGTTCTCAGGCCACAGGGTTCCAGAATCAAACCAATGTCAAATTCCTAGGCCATGGTTTTCCAGTACGAGGCCACAGTCATGTTTCCAGGGCACAGGGTTCTACAATCAAACCTCTGTCATGTGGCCAGTCCACAGGTTTCTGCCATCAAACCTCAGTCAAGTTCCCAGGCCACAGATTTCCAGAATCAAACCTCAGTCATATTCCCAGGACACATGGTTCCAGAATCAAACCTCAGTCATGTTTGCAGGACCCATGGTTCCACAATCAAAGCACAGTCATGTTCCCAGGACAAAGCTGTCCAGAATCAAACCTCAGTCATGTTCCCAGGGAACAGGGTTCCAGTAACCAACCTCAGTCATGTTGCCAAGCCACAGGTTTCCACCATCAAACCTCAGACATGTTCCCAGGACACAGGGTTCCAGAATCAAACCGTTCTCATGTTCCCAGTCCACAGGGTTCCAGAACCAAGTTTCAGTCAGGTTCCCAGGGCCCAGTATTCCAGAATCTAAACAGATGTCATGTTCCCAGGCCACAGGATTCCAGAATCACGCCTCAGTCTTGTTCCTGGACACAGGGTTCCAGAATCAAACCAATGTCAACTTCCCAGGCCATGGGTTTCAAGTATCAGGTCGCAGTCAGGTTTCCAGGGCACAGGGTTCTACAATCAAACCTCAGTCATGTTGCCAGTCCACAGATTTCTACCATCAATCCTCAGTCAAGTTCCCAGGCCACAGTTTTCCAGAATTACGCCTCAGTCATGTTCCCAGGCCACAGGGTTCCAGAATCCACTGATGTCATGTGCCCAGGCCACAGGATTCCAGAATAAATCCTCAGTCATGTTCCAAGTCCACAGGGTTCCAGAACCAAGACTCAGTCAGGTTCCCAGGGCCCAGTATTCCACAGTCTAAACAGATGTCATGGTCCCAGGTCACAGGTTTCCAGAATCACGCCTCAGTCATCTTCTCAGGCCACAGGGTTCCAGAATCAAACCAATGTCAAATTCCTAGGCCATGGTTTTCCAGTACCAGGCCACAGTCATGTTTCCAGGGCACAGGGTTCTACAATCAAACCTCTGTCATGTGGCCAGTCCACAGGTTTCTGCCATCAAACCTCAGTCAAGTTCCCAGGCCACAGATTTCCAGAATCAAACCTCAGTCATATTCCCAGGCCACAGTTTTCCAGAATCACGCCTCAGTCATGTTCCCCGGCCACAGGGTTCCAGAATCCACTGATGTCATGTTCCCAGGCCACCTGATTCCAGAATAAAACCTCAGTCATGTTCCCAGTCCACAGGGTTCCAGAACCAAGTCTCAGTCAGGTTCCCAGGGCCCAGTATTCCACAATCTAAACAGATGTCATGTTGCCAAGCCACAGGTTTCCACCATGAAACCTCAGACATGTTCCCAGGCCACAGGGTTCCAGAATCAAACCGTTCTCATGTTCCAAGGCCACAGGGTTCCAGAATCCACTGATGTCATGCTCCCAGGCCACAGGATTCCAGAATAAAACCTGAGTCATGTTCCCAGTCCACAGGGTTCCAGAACCAAGACTCAGTCAGGTTCCCAGGGCCCAGTATTCCACAATCTAAACAGATGTCATGTTCCCAGGCCACAGGTTTCCTGAATCAAACCTCAGTCATGTTCCCAGGCCATAGGGTTCCAGAATCAAACCATTGTCAAATTCCTAGGCCATGGGTTTCCAGTACCAGGCCACAGTCATGTTTCCAGGGCACAGGGTTCTACAATCAAACCTCTGTCATGTGGCCAGTCCACAGGTTTCTGCCATCAAACCTCAATCAAGTTCCCAGGCCACAGATTTCCAGAATCAAACCTCAGTCATATTCCCAGGACACATGGTTCCAGAATCAAATCTCAGTCATGTTTGCAGGACCCATGGTTCCACAAAAAAACCACAGTCATGTTCCCAGGACAAAAGTGTCCAGAATCAAACCTCAGTCATGTTCCCAGGGAACAGGGTTCCAGTAACAAACCTCAGTCATGTTACCAAGCCACAGGTTTCCACCATGAAACCTCATACATGTTCCCAGGCCACAGTGTTCCAGAATCAAGCCGTTCTCATGTTCCCAGGCCACAGGGTTCCAGAATCCACTGATGTCATGTTCCCAGGCCACAGGATTCCAGAATAAAACCTCAGTCATGTTCACAGTCCACAGGGTTCCAGAACCAAGCCTCAGTCATGTTCCCAGGGCACAGTATTCCACAATCTAAACAGATATCATGTTCCCAGGCCACAGGATTCCAGAATCACGCCTCAGTCTTGTTCCTGGCCACATGGTTCCAGAATCAAACCAATGTCAAGTTCCCAGGCCATGGGTTTCAAGTATCAGGTCGCAGTCATGTTTCCAGGGCAAAGGGTTCTACAATCAAACCTCAGTCATGTTGCCAGTCCACAGATTTCTACCATCAATCCTCAGTCAAGTTCCCAGGCCACAGTTTTCCAGAATAACGCCTCAGTCATGTTCCCAGGCCACAGGGTTCCAGAATCCACTGATGTCATGTTCCCAGGCCACAGAATTCCAGAATAAAACCTCAGTCATGTTCCAAGTCCACAGGGTTCCAGAACCAAGACTCAGTCAGGTTCCCAGGGCCCAGTAGTCCACAATCTAAACAGATGTCATGTTACCAGGCCACAGGTTTCCAGAATCACGCCTCAGTCATGTTCCCAGGCCACAGGGTTCCAGAATCAAACCAATGTCAAATTCCTAGGCCATGGTTTTCCAGTACGAGGCCATAGTCATGTTTCCAGGGCACAGGGTTCTACAATCAAACCTCTGTCATGTGGCCAGTCCACAGGTTTCTGCCATCAAACCTCAGTCAAGTTCCCAGGCCACAGATTACCAGAATCAAACCTCAGTCATATTCCCAGGACACATGGTTCCAGAATCAAACCTCAGTCATGTTTGCAGGACCCATGGTTCCACAATCAAAGCACAGTCATGTTCCCAGGACAAAGCTGTCCAGAATCAAACCTCAGTCATGTTCCCAGGGAACAGGGTTCCAGTAACAAACCTCAGTCATGTTGCCAAGCCACAGGTTTCCACCATCAAACCTCAGACATGTTCCCAGGCCACAGGGTTCCAGAATCAAACCGTTCTCATGTTCCCAGTCCACAGGGTTCCAGAACCAAGACTCAGTCAGGTTCCCAGGGCCCAGTATTCCACAATCTAAACAGATGTCATGTTCCCAGGCAACAGGATTCCAGAATCACGCCTCAGTCTTGTTCCCGGACACAGGGTTCCAGAATCAAACCAATGTCAAGTTCCCAGGCCATGGGTTTCAAGTATCAGGTCGCAGTCATGTTTCCAGGGCACAGGGTTCTACAATCAAACCTCAGTCCTGTTGCCAGTCCACAGATTTCTACCATCAATCCTCAGTCAAGTTCCCAGGCCACAGTTTTCCAGAATAACGCCTCAGTCATGTTCCCAGGCCACAGGGTTCCAGAATCCACTGATGTCATGTTCCCAGGCCACAGAATTCCAGAATAAAACCTCAGTCATGTTCCAAGTCCACAGGGTTCCAGAACCAAGACTCAGTCAGGTTCCCAGGGCCCAGTATTCCACAGTCTAAACAGATGTCATGTTCCCAGGTCACAGGTTTCCAGAATCACGCCTCAGTCATCTTCTCAGGCCACAGGGTTCCAGAATCAAACCAATGTCAAATTCCTAGGCCATGGGTTTCCAGTACCAGGCCACAGTCATGTTTCCAGGGCACAGGGTTCTACAATCAAACCTCTGTCATGTGGCCAGTCCACAGGTTTCTGCCATCAAACCTCAGTCAAGTTCCCAGGCCACAGATTTCCAGAATCAAACCTCAGTCATATTCCCAGGCCACAGTTTTCCAGAATCACGCCTCAGTCATGTTCCCCGGCCACAGGGTTCCAGAATCCACTGATGTCATGTTCCCAGGCCACCTGATTCCAGAATAAAACCTCAGTCATGTTCCCAGTCCACAGGGTTCCAGAACCAAGTCTCAGTCAGGTTCCCAGGGCCCAGTATTCCACAATCTAAACAGATGTCATGTTGCCAAGCCACAGGTTTCCACCATTTAACCTCAGACATGTTCCCAGGCCACAGGGTTCCAGAATCAAACCGTTCTCATGTTCCAAGGCCACAGGGTTCCAGAATCCACTGATGTCATGCTCCCAGGCCACAGGATTCCAAAATAAAACCTCAGTCATGTTCCCAGTCCACAGGGTTCCAGAACCAAGACTCAGTCAGGTTCCCAGGGCCCAGTATTCCCCAATCTAAACAGATGTCATGTTCCCAGGCCACAGGTTTCCTGAATCAAACCTCAGTCATGTTCCCAGGCCATAGGGTTCCAGAATCAAACCATTGTCAAATTCCTAGGCCATGGGTTTCCAGTACCAGGCCACAGTCATGTTTCCAGGGCACAGGGTTCTACAATCAAACCTCTGTCATGTGGCCAGTCCACAGGTTTCTGCCATCAAACCTCAATCAAGTTCCCAGGCCACAGATTTCCAGAATCAAACCTCAGTCATATTCCCAGGACACATGGTTCCAGAATCAAATCTCAGTCATGTTTGCAGGAACCATGGTTCCACAAAAAAAACACAGTCATGTTCCCAGGACAAAAGTGTCCAGAATCAAACCTCAGTAATGTTCCCAGGGAACAGGGTTCCAGTAACAAAGCTCAGTCATGTTACCAAGCCACAGGATTCCACCATGAAACCTCATACATGTTCCCAGGCCACAGTGTTCCAGAATCAAGCCGTTCTCATGTTCCCAGGCCACAGGGTTCCAGAATCCACTGATGTCATGTTCCCAGGCCACAGGATTCCAGAATAAAACCTCAGTCATGTTCACAGTCCACAGGGTTCCAGAACCAAGCCTCAGTCATGTTCCCAGGGCACAGTATTCCACAATCTAAACAGATATCATGTTCCCAGGCCACAGGATTCCAGAATCACGCCTCAGTCTTGTTCCTGGCCACATGGTTCCAGAATCAAACCAATGTCAAGTTCCCAGGCCATGGGTTTCAAGTATCAGGTCGCAGTCATGTTTCCAGGGCACAGGGTTCTACAATCAAACCTCTGTCATGTGGCCAGTCCACAGGTTTCTGCCATCAAACCTCAGTCAAGTTCCCAGGCCACAGATTTCCAGAATCAAACCTCAGTCATATTCCCAGGCCACAGTTTTCCAGAATCACGCCTCAGTCATGTTCCCCGGCCACAGGGTTCCAGAATCCACTGATGTCATGTTCCCAGGCCACCTGATTCCAGAATAAAACCTCAGTCATGTTCCCAGTCCACAGGGTTCCAGAACCAAGTCTCAGTCGGGTTCCCAGGGCCCAGTATTCCACAATCTAAACAGATGTCATGTTGCCAAGCCACAGGTTTCCACCATGAAACCTCAGACATGTTCCCAGGCCACAGGGTTCCAGAATCAAACCGTTCTCATGTTCCAAGGCCACAGGGTTCCAGAATCCACTGATGTCATGCTCCCAGGCCACAGGATTCCAGAATAAAACCTGAGTCATGTTCCCAGTCCACAGGGTTCCAGAACCAAGACTCAGTCAGGTTCCCAGGGCCCAGTATTCCACAATCTAAACAGATGTCATGTTCCCAGGCCACAGGTTTCCTGAATCAAACCTCAGTCATGTTCCCAGGCCATAGGGTTCCAGAATCAAACCATTGTCAAATTCCTAGGCCATGGGTTTCCAGTACCAGGCCACAGTCATGTTTCCAGGGCACAGGGTTCTACAATCAAACCTCTGTCATGTGGCCAGTCCACAGGTTTCTGCCATCAAACCTCAATCAAGTTCCCAGGCCACAGATTTCCAGAATCAAACCTCAGTCATATTCCCAGGACACATGGTTCCAGAATCAAATCTCAGTCATGTTTGCAGGACCCATGGTTCCACAAAAAAACCACAGTCATGTTCCCAGGACAAAAGTGTCCAGAATCAAACCTCAGTCATGTTCCCAGGGAACAGGGTTCCAGTAACAAACCTCAGTCATGTTACCAAGCCACAGGTTTCCACCATGAAACCTCATACATGTTCCCAGGCCACAGTGTTCCAGAATCAAGCCGTTCTCATGTTCCCAGGCCACAGGGTTCCAGAATCCACTGATGTCATGTTCCCAGGCCACAGGATTCCAGAATAAAACCTCAGTCATGTTCACAGTCCACAGGGTTCCAGAACCAAGCCTCAGTCATGTTCCCAGGGCACAGTATTCCACAATCTAAACAGATATCATGTTCCCAGGCCACAGGATTCCAGAATCACGCCTCAGTCTTGTTCCTGGCCACATGGTTCCAGAATCAAACCAATGTCAATTTCCCAGGCCATGGGTTTCAAGTATCAGGTCGCAGTCATGTTTCCAGGGCAAAGGGTTCTACAATCAAACCTCAGTCATGTTGCCAGTCCACAGATTTCTACCATCAATCCTCACTCAAGTTCCCAGGCCACAGTTTTCCAGAATAACGCCTCAGTCATGTTCCCAGGCCACAGGGTTCCAGAATCCACTGATGTCATGTTCCCAGGCCACAGAATTCCAGAATAAAACCTCAGTCATGTTCCAAGTCCACAGGGTTCCAGAACCAAGACTCAGTCAGGTTCCCAGGGCCCAGTAGTCCACAATCTAAAGAGATGTCATGTTCCCAGGCCACAGGTTTCCAGAATCACGCCTCAGTCATGTTCCCAGGCCACAGGGTTCCAGAATCAAACCAATGTCAAATTCCTAGGCCATGGTTTTCCAGTACGAGGCCACAGTCATGTTTCCAGGGCACAGGGTTCTACAATCAAACCTCTGTCATGTGGCCAGTCCACAGGTTTCTGCCATCAAACCTCAGTCAAGTTCCCAGGCCACAGATTTCCAGAATCAAACCTCAGTCATATTCCCAGGACACATGGTTCCAGAATCAAACCTCAGTCATGTTTGCAGGACCCATGGTTCCACAATCAAAGCACAGTCATGTTCCCAGGACAAAGCTGTCCAGAATCAAACCTCAGTCATGTTCCCAGGGAACAGGGTTCCAGTAACAAACCTCAGTCATGTTGCCAAGCCACAGGTTTCCACCATCAAACCTCAGACATGTTCCCAGGCCACAGGGTTCCACAATCAAACCGTTCTCATGTTCCCAGTCCACAGGGTTCCAGAACCAAGACTCAGTCAGGTTCCCAGGGCCCAGTATTCCACAATCTAAACAGATGTCATGTTCCCAGGCCACAGGATTCCAGAATCATGCCTCAGTCTTGTTCCTGGACACAGGGTTCCAGAATCAAACCAATGTCAAGTTCCCAGGCCATGCGTTTCAAGTATCAGGTCGCAGTCAGGTTTCCAGGGCACAGGGTTCTACAATCAAACCTCAGTCATGTTGCCAGTCCACAGATTTCTACCATCAATCCTCAGTCAAGTTCCCAGGCCACAGTTTTCCAGAATTACGCCTCAGTCATGTTCCCAGGCCACAGGGTTCCAGAATCCACTGATGTCATGTGCCCAGGCCACAGGATTCCAGAATAAATCCTCAGTCATGTTCCAATTCCACAGGGTTCCAGAACCAAGACTCAGTCAGGTTCCCAGGGCCCAGTATTCCACAGTCTAAACAGATGTCATGTTCCCAGGTCACAGGTTTCCAGAATCACGCCTCAGTCATCTTCTCAGGCCACAGGGTTCCAGAATCAAACCAATGTCAAATTCCTAGGCCATGGGTTTCCAGTACCAGGCCACAGTCATGTTTCCAGGGCACAGGGTTCTACAATCAAACCTCTGTCATGTGGCCAGTCCACAGGTTTCTGCCATCAAACCTCAGTCAAGTTCCCAGGCCACAGATTTCCAGAATCAAACCTCAGTCATATTCCCAGGCCACAGTTTTCCAGAATCACGCCTCAGTCATGTTCCCCGGCCACAGGGTTCCAGAATCCACTGATGTCATGTTCCCAGGCCACCTGATTCCAGAATAAAACCTCAGTCATGTTCCCAGTCCACAGGGTTCCAGAACCAAGTCTCAGTCAGGTTCCCAGGGCCCAGTATTCCACAATCTAAACAGATGTCATGTTGCCAAGCAACAGGTTTCCACCATGAAACCTCAGACATGTTCCCAGGCCACAGGGTTCCAGAATCAAACCGTTCTCATGTTCCAAGGCCACAGGGTTCCAGAATCCACTGATGTCATGCTCCCAGGCCACAGGATTCCAGAATAAAACCTGAGTCATGTTCCCAGTCCACAGGGTTCCAGAACCAAGACTCAGTCAGGTTCCCAGGGCCCAGTATTCCACAATCTAAACAGATGTCATGTTCCCAGGCCACAGGTTTCCTGAATCAAACCTCAGTCATGTTCCCAGGCCATAGGGTTCCAGAATCAAACCATTGTCAAATTCCTAGGCCATGGGTTTCCAGTACCAGGCCACAGTCATGTTTCCAGGGCACAGGGTTCTACAATCAAACCTCTGTCATGTGGCCAGTCCACAGGTTTCTGCCATCAAACCTCAATCAAGTTCCCAGGCCACAGATTTCCAGAATCAAACCTCAGTCATATTCCCAGGACACATGGTTCCAGAATCAAATCTCAGTCATGTTTGCAGGACCCATGTTTCCACAAAAAAACCACAGTCATGTTCCCAGGACAAAAGTGTCCAGAATCAAACCTCAGTCATGTTCCCAGGGAACAGGGTTCCAGTAACAAACCTCAGTCATGTTACCAAGCCACAGGTTTCCACCATGAAACCTCATACATGTTCCCAGGCCACAGTGTTCCAGAATCAAGCCGTTCTCATGTTCCCAGGCCACAGGGTTCCAGAATCCACTGATGTCATGTTCCCAGGCCACAGGATTCCAGAATAAAACCTCAGTCATGTTCACAGTCCACAGGGTTCCAGAACCAAGCCTCAGTCATGTTCCCAGGGCACAGTATTCCACAATCTAAACAGATATCATGTTCCCAGGCCACAGGATTCCAGAATCACGCCTCAGTCTTGTTCCTGGCCACATGGTTCCAGAATCAAACCAATGTCAAGTTCCCAGGCCATGGGTTTCAAATATCAGGTCGCAGTCATGTTTCCAGGGCACAGGGTTCTACAATCAAACCTCAGTCATGTTGCCAGTCCACAGATTTCTACCATCAATCCTCAGTCAAGTTCCCAGGCCACAGTTTTCCAGAATAACGCCTCAGTCATGTTCCCAGGCCACAGGGTTCCAGAATCCACTGATGTCATGTTCCCAGGCCACAGAATTCCAGAATAAAACCTCAGTCATGTTCCAAGTCCACAGGGTTCCAGAACCAAGACTCAGTCAGGTTCCCAGGGCCCAGTATTCCACAGTCTAAACAGATGTCATGTTCCCAGGTCACAGGTTTCCAGAATCACGCCTCAGTCATCTTCTCAGGCCACAGGGTTCCAGAATCAAACCAATGTCAAATTCCTAGGCCATGGGTTTCCAGTACCAGGCCACAGTCATGTTTCCAGGGCACAGGGTTCTACAATCAAACCTCTGTCATGTGGCCAGTCCACAGGTTTCTGCCATCAAACCTCAGTCAAGTTCCCAGGCCACAGATTTCCAGAATCAAACCTCAGTCATATTCCCAGGCCACAGTTTTCCAGAATCACGCCTCAGTCATGTTCCCCGGCCACAGGGTCCCAGAATCCACTGATGTCATGTTCCCAGGCCACCTGATTCCAGAATAAAACCTCAGTCATGTTCCCAGTCCACAGGGTTCCAGAACCAAGTCTCAGTCAGGTTCCCAGGGCCCAGTATTCCACAATCTAAACAGATGTCATGTTGCCAAGCCACAGGTTTCCACCATGAAACCTCAGACATGTTCCCAGGCCACAGGGTTCCAGAATCAAACCGTTCTCATGTTCCAAGGCCACAGGGTTCCAGAATCCACTGATGTCATGCTCCCAGGCCACAGGATTCCAGAATAAAACCTCAGTCATGTTCCCAGTCCACAGGGTTCCAGAACCAAGACTCAGTCAGGTTCCCAGGGCCCAGTATTCCACAATCTAAACAGATGTCATGTTCCCAGGCCACAGATTTCCTGAATCAAACCTCAGTCATGTTCCCAGGCCATAGGGTTCCAGAATCAAACCATTGTCAAATTCCTAGGCCATGGGTTTCCAGTACCAGGCCACAGTCATGTTTCCAGGGCACAGGGTTCTACAATCAAACCTCTGTCATGTGGCCAGTCCACAGGTTTCTGCCATCAAACCTCAATCAAGTTCCCAGGCCACAGATTTCCAGAATCAAACCTCAGTCATATTCCCAGGACACATGATTCCAGAATCAAATCTCAGTCATGTTTGCAGGACCCATGGTTCCACAAAAAAACCACAGTCATGTTCCCAGGACAAAAGTGTCCAGAATCAAACCTCAGTCATGTTCCCAGGGAACAGGGTTCCAGTAACAAACCTCAGTCATGTTACCAAGCCACAGGTTTCCACCATGAAACCTCATACATGTTCCCAGGCCACAGTGTTCCAGAATCAAGCCGTTCTCATGTTCCCAGGCCACAGGGTTCCAGAATCCACTGATGTCATGTTCCCAGGCCACAGGATTCCAGAATAAAACCTCAGTCATGTTCACAGTCCACAGGGTTCCAGAACCAAGCCTCAGTCATGTTCCCAGGGCACAGTATTCCACAATCTAAACAGATATCATGTTCCCAGGCCACAGGATTCCAGAATCACGCCTCAGTCTTGTTCCTGGCCACATGGTTCCAGAATCAAACCAATGTCAAGTTCCCAGGCCATGGGTTTCAAGTATCAGGTCGCAGTCATGTTTCCAGGGCAAAGGGTTCTACAATCAAACCTCAGTCATGTTGCCAGTCCACAGATTTCTACCATCAATCCTCAGTCAAGTTCCCAGGCCACAGTTTTCCAGAATAACGCCTCAGTCATGTTCCCAGGCCAGAGGGTTCCAGAATCCACTGATGTCATGTTCCCAGGCCACAGAATTCTAGAATAAAACCTCAGTCATGTTCCAAGTCCACAGGGTTCCAGAACCAAGACTCAGTCAGGGTCCCAGGGCCCAGTAGTCCACAATCTAAACAGATGTCATGTTCCCAGGCCACAGGTTTCCAGAATCACGCCTCAGTCATGTTCTCAGGCCACAGGGTTCCAGAATCAAATCAATGTCAAATTCCTAGGCCATGGTTTTCCAGTACGAGGCCACAGTCGTGTTTCCAGGGCACAGGGTTCTACAATCAAACCTCTGTCATGTGGCCAGTCCACAGGTTTCTGCCATCAAACCTCAGTCAAGTTACCAGGCCACAGATTACCAGAATCAAACCTCAGTCATATTCCCAGGACACATGGTTCCAGAATCAAACCTCAGTCATGTTTGCAGGACCCATGGTTCCACAATCAAAGCACAGTCATGTTCCCAGGACAAAGCTGTCCAGAATCAAACCTCAGTCATGTTCCCAGGGAACAGGGTTCCAGTAACAAACCTCAGTCATGTTGCCAAGCCACAGGTTTCCACCATCAAACCTCAGACATGTTCCCAGGCCACAGGGTTCCAGAATCAAACCGTTCTCATGTTCCCAGTCCACAGGGTTCCAGAACCAAGCCTCAGTCAGGTTCCCAGGGCCCAGTATTCCACAATCTAAACAGATGTCATGTTCCCAGGCCACAGGATTCCAGAATCACGCCTCAGTCTTGTTCCTGGACACAGGGTTCCAGAATCAAACCAATGTCAAGTTCCCAGGCCATGGGTTTCAAGTATCAGGTGGCAGTCAGGTTTCCAGGGCACAGGGTTCTACAATCAAACCTCAGTCATGTTGCCAGTCCACAGATTTCTACCATCAATCCTCAGTCAAGTTCCCAGGCCACAGTTTTCCAGAATTACGCCTCAGTCATGTTCCCAAGCCACAGGGTTCCAGAATCCACTGATGTCATGTTCCCAGGCCACAGGATTCCAGAATAAATCCTCAGTCATGTTCCAAGTCCACAGGTTTCCAGAACCAAGACTCAGTCAGGTTCCCAGGGCCCAGTATTCCACAGTCTAAACAGATGTCATGTTCCCAGGTCACAGGTTTCCAGAATCACGCCTCAGTCATCTTCTCAGGCCACAGGGTTCCAGAATCAAACCAATGTCAAATTCCTAGGCCATGGGTTTCCAGTACGAGGCCACAGTCATGTTTCCAGGGCACAGGGTTCTACAATCAAACCTCTGTCATGTGGCCAGTCCACAGGTTTCTGCCATCAAACCTCAGTCAAGTTCCCAGGCCACAGATTTCCAGAATCAAACCTCAGTCATATTCCCAGGACACATGGTTCCAGAATCAAACCTCAGTCATGTTTGCAGGACCCATGGTTCCACAATCAAAGCACAGTCATGTTCCCAGGACAAAGCTGTCCAGAATCAAACCTCAGTCATGTTCCCAGGGAACAGGGTTCCAGTAACAAACCTCAGTCATGTTGCCAAGCCACAGGTTTCCACCATCAAACCTCAGACATGTTCCCAGGACACAGGGTTCCAGAATCAAACCGTTCTCATGTTCCCAGTCCACAGGGTTCCAGAACCAAGTTTCAGTCAGGTTCCCAGGGCCCAGTATTCCACAATCTAAACAGATGTCATGTTCCCAGGCCACAGGATTCCAGAATCACGCCTCAGTCTTGTTCCTGGACACAGGGTTCCAGAATCAAACCAATGTCAAGTTCCCAGGCCATGGGTTTCAAGTATCAGGTCGCAGTCATGTTTCCAGGGCACAGGGTTCTACAATCAAACCTCAGTCATGTTGCCAGTCCACAGATTTCTACCATCAATCCTCAGTCAAGTTCCCAGGCCACAGTTTTCCAGAATTACGCCTCAGTCATGTTCCCAGGCCACAGGGTTCCAGAATCCACTGATGTCATGTTCCCAGGCCACAGGATTCCAGAATAAATCCTCAGTCATGTTCCAAGTCCACAGGGTTCCAGAACCAAGACTCAGTCAGGTTCCCAGGGCCCAGTATTCCACAGTCTAAACAGATGTCATGTTCCCAGGTCACAGGTTTCCAGAATCACGCCTCAGTCATGTTCTCAGGCCACAGGGTTCCAGAATCAAACCAATGTCAAATTCCTAGGCCATGGTTTTCCAGTACCAGGCCACAGTCATGTTTCCAGGGCACAGGGTTCTACAATCAAACCTCTGTCATGTGGCCAGTCCACAGGTTTCTGCCATCAAACCTCAGTCAAGTTCCCAGGCCACAGATTTCCAGAATCAAACCTCAGTCATATTCCCAGGCCACAGTTTTCCAGAATCACGCCTCAGTCATGTTCCCCGGCCACAGGGTTCCAGAATAAAATCTCAGTCATGTTTGCAGGACCCATGGTTCCACAATCAAACCACAGTCATGTTCCCAGGACAAAGTTGTCCAGAATCAAACCTCAGTCATGTTCCCAGGGAAGAGGGTTCCAGTAACAAACCTCATTCATGTTGCCAAGCCACAGGTTTCCACCATCAAACCTCAGACATGTTCCCAGGCCACAGGGTTCCAGAATCAAACCGTTCTCATGTTCCCAGGCCACAGGGTTCCAGAATCCACTGATGTCATGTTCCCAGGCCACAGGATTCCAGAATAAAACCTCAGTCATGTTCCCAGTCCACAGGGTTCTAGAACCAAGCCTCAGTCATGTTGCCAGTCCACAGATTTCTACCATCAATCCTCAGTCAAGTTCCCAGGCCACAGTTTTCCAGAATAACGCCTCAGTCATGTTCCCAGGCCAAAGGGTTCCAGAATCCACTGATGTCATGTTCCCAGGCCACAGGATTCCAGAATAAAACCTCAGTCATGTTCCAAGTCCACAGGGTTCCCGAACCAAGACTCAGTCAGGTTCCCAGGGCCCAGTATTCCACAATCTAAACAGATGTCATGTTCCCAGGCCACAGGTTTCCAGAATCAAACCTCAGTCATGTTCCCAGGCCACAGTTTTCCAGAATAACGCCTCAGTCAGTTCCCAGGCCAAAGGGTTCCAGAATCAAACCAATGTCAAATTCCTAGGCCATGGGTTTCCAGTACCAGGCCACAGTCATGTTTCCAGGGCACAGGGTTCTACAATCAAACCTCAGTCATGTTGCCAGTCCACAGGTTTCTGTCATCAAACCTCAGTCAAGTTCCCAGGCCACAGATTTCCAGAATCAAACCTCAGTCATATTCCCAGGCCACAGGGATCCAGAATCAAACCTCAGTCATGTTCCCAGGCCATAGGGTGCCATCATCAAACCTCAGTCATATTCCCAGACCACAGGTTTCCACAATCAAACCGATTTCATGTTCCCAGGCAACAGGGTACCAGAATCCAAACCGATATCATGTTCCCAGGCCACAGGATTCCACAATCTAACATCAGTCATGTTCCCAGGCCAATGGTTTCCAGAATCAAACCACAGTCATATTCCTAGGCCACATGGTTCCAGAATCAAACCTCAGTTATATTCCCAGTCCACAGGATTCCAGAATCACGACTCAGTCATGTTCCCAGGCAACAGGGTTCCAGAATCAAACCAATGTCAAATTCCTAGGCCATGGGTTTCCAGTACCAGGCCACAGTCATGTTTCCAGGGCACAGGGTTCTACAATCAAACCTCTGTCATGTTGCCAGTCCACAGGTTTCTGCCATCAAACCTCAGTCAAGTTCCCAGGCCACAGATTTCCAGAATCAAACCTCAGTCATATTCCCAGGACACATGGCTCCAGAATCAAACCTCAGTCATGTTTGCAGGACCCATGGTTCCACAATCAAACCACAGTCGTGTGCCAAGGACAAAGCTGTCCAGAATCAAACCTCAGTCATGTTCCCACGGAACAGGGTTCCAGTAACCAACCTCAGTCATGTTGCCAAGCCACAGGTTTCCACCATCAAACCTCAGACATGTTCCCAGGCCACAGGGTTCCAGAATCAAACCGTTCTTATGTTCCCAGGCCACAGGGTTCCAGAAACAACTGATGTCATGTTCCCAGGCCACAGGATTCCAGAATAAAACCTCAGTCATGTTCCCAGTCCACAGGGTTCCAGAACCAAGCCTCAGTCAGGTTCCCAGAACCCACTATTCCACAATCTAAACAGATGTCATGTTCCCAGGCCACAGGATTCCACAATCACGCCTCAGTCTTGTTCCTGGACACAGGGTTCCAGAATCAAACCAATGTCAAGTTCCCAGGCCATGGGTTTCAAGTATCAGGTCGCAGTCATGTTTCCAGGGCACAGGGTTCTACAATCAAACCTCAGTCATGTTGCCAGTCCACAGATTTCTACCATCAATCCTCAGTCAAGTTCCCAGGCCACAGTTTTCCAGAATAACGCCTCAGTCATGTTCCCAGGCCACAGGTTTCCAGAATCCACTGATGTCATGTTCCCAGGCCACAGGATTCCAGAATAAAACCTCAGTCATGTTCCAAGTCCACAGGGTTCCCGAACCAAGACTCAGTCAGGTTCCCAGGGCCCAGTAGTCCACAATCTAAACAGATGTCATGTTCCCAGGCCACAGGTTTCCAGAATCACGCCTCAGTCATGTTCTCAGGCCACAGGTTTCCAGAATCAAACCAATGTCAAGTTCCCAGGCCATGGGTTTCAAGTATCAAGTCGCAGTCATGTTTCCAGGGCACAGGGTTCTACAATCAAACCTCAGTCATGTTGCCAGTCCACAGATTTCTGCCATCAAACCTCAGTCAAGTTCCCAGGCCACAGTTTTCCAGAATAACGCCTCAGTCATGTTCCCAGGCCAAAGGGTTCCAGAATCAAACCAATGTCAAATTTCTAGGCCATGGTTTTCCAGTACCAGGCCACAGTCATGTTTCCAGGGCACAGGGTTCTACAATCAAACCTCAGTCATGTTGCCAGTCCACAGGTTTCTGCCATCAAACCTCAGTCAAGTTCCCAGGCCACAGATTTCCAGAATCCAACCTCAGTCATATTCCCAGGACACATGGTTCCAGAATCAAACCTCAGTCATGTTTGCAGGACCCATGGTTCCACAATCAAAGCACAGTCATGTTCCCAGGACAAAGCTGTCCAGAATCAAACCTCAGTCATGTTCCAAGGGAACAGGGTTCCAGTAACAAACCTCAGTCATGTTGCCAAGCCACAGTTTTCCACCATCAAACCTCAGACATGTTCCCAGGACACAGGGTTCCAGAATCAAACCGTTCAAATGTTCCCAGTCCACAGGGTTCCAGAACCAAGCCTCAGTCAGATTCCCAGGGCACAGTATTCCACAATCTAAACAGATGTCAGGTTCCCAGGCCACAAGTTTCCAGAATCACGCCTCAGTCATGTTCCCAGGCCACAGGGATCCAGAATCAAACCTCAGTCATATTCCCAGACCACAGGTTTCCACAATCAAACCGATTTCATGTTCCCAGGCAACAGGGTACCAGAATCCAAACCGATATCATGTTCCCAGGCCACAGGATTCCACAATCTAACATCAGTCATGTTCCCAGGCCAATGGTTTCCAGAATCAAACCACAGTCATATTCCTAGGCCACATGGTTCCAGAATCAAACCTCAGTTATATTCCCAGTCCACAGGATTCCAGAACCAAGCCTTCAGTCAGGATCCCAGGGCACAGTATTCCACAATCTAAACAGATGTCATGTTCCCAGGCCACAGGTTTCCAGAATCACGCCTCAGTCATGTTCCCAGGCCACAGGGTTCCAGAATCAAACCAATGTCAATTTCCTAGGCCATGGGTTTCCAGTAACAGTCCACAGTCATGTTTCCAGGGCACAGGGTTCTACAATCAAACCTCTGTCATGTTGCCAGTCCACAGGTTTCTGCCATCAAACCTCAGTCAAGTTCCCAGGCCACAGATTTCCAGAATCAAACCTCAGTCATACTCCCAGGCCACAGTTTTGCAGAATCATGCCTAAGTCATGTTCCCCGGCCACAGGGTTCCAGAATCCACTGATGTCATGTTCCCAGGCCACCTGAATCCAGAATAAAACCTCAGTCATGTTCCCAGTCCACAGGGTTCCAGAACCAAGTCTCAGTCAGGTTCCCAGGGCCCAGTATTCCACAATCTAAACAGATGTCATGTTGCCAAGCCACAGGTTTCCACCATGAAACCTCAGACATGTTCCCAGGCCACAGGGTTCCAGAATCAAACCGTTCTCATGTTCCAAGGCCACAGGGTTCCAGAATCCACTGATGTCATGCTCCCAGGCCAAAGGATTCCAGAATAAAACCTCAGTCATGTTCCCAGTCCACAGGGTTCCAGAACCAAGACTCAGTCAGGTTCCCAGGGCCCAGTATTCCACAATCTAAACAGATGTCATGTTCCCAGGCCACAGGTTTCCAGAATCAAACCTCAGTCATGTTCCCAGGCCATAGGGTTCCAGAATCAAACCATTGTCAAATTCCTAGGCCATGGGTTTCCAGTACCAGGCCACAGTCATGTTTCCAGGGCACAGGGTTCTACAATCAAACCTCTGTCATGTGGCCAGTCCACAGGTTTCTGCCATCAAACCTCAGTCAAGTTCCCAGGCCACAGATTTCCAGAATCCAACCTCAGTCATATTCCCAGGACACATGGTTCCAGAATCAAACCTCAGTCATGTTTGCAGGACCCATGATTCCACAATCATAACACAGTCATGTTCCCAGCACAAAGGTGTCCAGAATCAAACCTCAGTCATGTTCCCAGGGAACAGGGATCCCAAAATAAACCTCAGTCATGTTGCCAAGCCATAGGTTTCCACCATCAAACCTCAGACATGTTCCCAGGCCACAGGGTTCCAGAATCCACTGATGAAATGTTCCCAGGCCACAGGGTTCCAGAAACAATCCTCAGTTATGTTCGCAGGCTACAGGGTTCCAGAATCAAACCTCAGTCATGTTCCCAGTCCACAGGGTTCCAGAACCAAGCCTCAGTCAGATTCCCAGGGCACAGTATTCCACAATCTAAACAGATGTCAGGTTCCCAGGCCACAAGTTTCCAGAATCACGCCTCAGTCATGTTCCCAGGCCACAGGGATCCAGAATCAAACCTCAGTCATGTTCCCAGGCCATAGGGTACCACCATCAATCCTCAGTCATATTCCCAGACCACAGGTTTCCACAATCAAACCGATTTCATGTTCCCAGGCAACAGGGTACCAGAATCCAAACCGATATCATGTTCCCAGGACACAGGATTCCACAATCTAACATCAGTCATGTTCCCAGGCCAGTGGTTTCCAGAATCAAACCACAGTCATATTCCTAGGCCACATGGTTCCAGAATCAAACCTCAGTTATATTCCCAGTCCACAGGATTCCAGAACCAAGCCTTCAGTCAGGATCCCAGGGCACAGTATTCCACAATCTAAACAGATGTCATGTTCCCAGGCCACAGGATTCCAGAATCAGGCCTCAGTCTTGTTCCTGGACACAGGGTTCCAGAATCAAACCAATGTCAAGTTCCCAGGCCATGGGTTTCAAGTATCAGGTCGCAGTCATGTTTCCAGGGCACAGGGTTCTACAATCAAACCTCAGTCATGTTGCCAGTCCACAGATTTCTACCATCAATCCTCAGTCAAGTTCCCAGGCCACAGTTTTCCAGAATAACGCCTCAGTCATGTTCCCAGGCCACAGGGTTCCAGAATCCACTGATGTCATGTTCCCAGGCCACAGGCTTCCAGAATAAATCCTCAGTCATGTTCCAAGTCCACAGGGTTCCAGAACCAAGACTCAGTCAGGTTCCCAGGGCCCAGTATTCCACAATCTAAACAGATGTCATGTTCCCAGGCCACAGGTTTCCAGAATCACGCCTCAGTCATGTTCTCAGGCCACAGGGTTCCAGAATTAAACCAATGTCAAATTCCTAGGCCATGGGTTCCCGTAACAGGCCACAGTCATGTTTCCAGGGCACAGGGTTCTACAATCAAACCTCTGTCATGTGGCCAGTCCACAGGTTTCTGCCATCAAACCTCAGTCAAGTTCCCAGGCCACAGATTTCCAGAATCAAACCTCAGTCATATTCCCAGGCCACAGTTTTCCAGAATCACGCCTCAGTCATGTTCCCCGGCCACAGGGTTCCAGAATCCACTGATGTCATGTTCCCAGGCCACCTGATTCCAGAATAAAACCTCAGTCATGTTCCCAGTCCACAGGGTTCCAGAACCAAGTCTCAGGTTCCCAGGGCCCAGTATTCCACAATCTAAACAGATGTCATTTTGCCAAGCCACAGGTTTCCACCATGAAACCTCAGACATGTTCCCAGGCCACAGGGTTCCAGAATCAAACCGTTCTCATGTTCCAAGGCCACAGGGTTCCAGAATCCACTGATGTCATGCTCCCAGGCCACAGGATTCCAGAATAAAACCTCAGTTATGTTCCCAGTCCACAGGGTTCCAGAACCAAGACTCAGTCAGGTTCCCAGGGCCCAGTATTCCACAATCTAAACAGATGTCATGTTCCCAGGCCACAGGTTTCCAGAATCAAACCTCAGTCATGTTCCCAGGTCATAGGGTTCCAGAATCAAACCATTGTCAAATTCCTAGGCCATGGGTTTCCAGTACCAGGCCACAGTCATGTTTCCAGGGCACAGGGTTGTACAATCAAACCTCTGTCATGTGGCCAGTCCACAGGTTTCTGCCATCAAACCTCAATCAAGTTCCCAGGCCACAGATTTCCAGAATCAAACCTCAGTCATATTCCCAGGACACATGATTCCAGAATCAAATCTCAGTCATGTTTGCAGGACCCATGGTTCCACAATCAAACCACAGTCATGTTCCCAGGACAAAAGTGTCCAGAATCAAACCTCAGTCATGTTCCCAGGGAACAGGGTTCCAGTAACAAACCTCAGTCATGTTACCAAGCCACAGGTTTCCACCATGAAACCTCATACATGTTCCCAGGCCACAGTGTTCCAGAATCAAACCGTTCTCATGTTCCCAGGCCACAGGGTTCCAGAATCCACTGATGTCATGTTCCCAGGCCACAGGATTCCAGAATAAAACCTCAGTCATGTTAACAGTCCACAGGGTTCCAGAACCAAGCCTCAGTCAGGTTCCCAGGGCCCAGTATTCCACAATCTAAACAGATGTCATGTTCCCAGGCCATAGGTTTCCAGAATCACGCCTCAGTCATGTTCCCAGGCCAAAGGGTTCCAGAATCAAACCAATGTCAAATACCTATGCCATGGTTTTCCAGTACCAGGCCACAGTCATGTTTCCAGGGCACAGGGTTCTACAATCAAACCTCAGTCATGTTGCCAGTCCACAGGTTTCTGCCATCAAACCTCAGTCAAGTTCCCAGGCCACAGATTTCCAGAATCAAACCTCAGTCATATTCCCAGGACCCATGGTTCCACAATCAAAGCACAGTCATGTTCCCAGGACAAAGCTGTCCAGAATCAAACCTCAGTCATGTTCCCAGGGAACAGGGTTCCAGTAACAAACCTCAGTCATGTTGCCATGCCACAGGTTTCCACCATCAAACCTCAGACATGTTCCCAGGACACAGGGTTCCAGAATCAAACCGTTCTCATGTTCCCAGGCCACAGGTTTCCAGAATCCACTGATGTCATGTTCCCAGGCCACAGGATTCCAGAATAAATCCTCAGTCATGTTCCAAGTCCACAGGGTTCCAGAACCAAGCCTCAGTCAGGTTCCCAGGGCCCAGTATTCCACAATCTAAACAGATGTCATGTTCCCAGGCCACAGGATTCCAGAATCACGCCTCAGTCTTGTTCCTGGACACAGGGTTCCAGAATCAAACCAATGTCAAGTTCCCAGGCCATGGGTTTCAAGTATCAGGTCGTAGTCATGTTTCCAGGGCACAGGGTTCTACAATCAAACCTCAGTCATGTTGCCAGTCCACAGATTTCTACCATCAATCCTCAGTCAAGTTCCCAGGCCACAGTTTTCCAGAATAACGCCTCAATCATGTTCCCAGGCCACAGGGTTCCAGAATCCACTGATGTCATGTTCCCAGGCCACAGGATTCCAGAATAAATCCTCAGTCATGTTCCAAGTCCACAGGGTTCCAGAACCAAGACTCAGTCAGGTTCCCAGGGCCCAGTATTCCACAATCTAAACAGATGTCATGTTCCCAGGTCACAGGTTTCCAGCATCACGCCTCAGTCATGTTCTCAGGCCACAGGGTTCCAGAATCAAACCAATGTCAAATTCCTAGGCCATGGTTTTCCAGTACCAGGCCACAGTCATGTTTCCAGGGCACAGGGTTCTACAATCAAACCTCTGTCATGTGGCCAGTCCACAGTTTTCTGCCATCAAACCTCAGTCAAGTTCCCAGGCCACAGATTTCCAGAATCAAACCTCAGTCATATTCCCAGGCCACAGTTTTGCAGAATCATGCCTCAGTCATGTTCCCCGGCCACAGGGTTCCAGAATCCACTGATGTCATGTTCCAAGGCCACCTGATTCCAAAATAAAACCTCAGTCATGTTCCCAGTCCACAGGGTTCCAGAACCAAGTCTCAGTCAGGTTCCCAGGGCCCAGTATTCCACAATCTAAACAGATGTCATGTTGCCAAGCCACAGGTTTCCACCATGAAACCTCAGACATGTTCCCAGGCACAGGGTTCCAGAATCAAACCGTTCTCATGTTCCAAGGCCACAGGGTTCCAGAATCCACTGATGTCATGCTCCCAGGCCACAGGATTCCAGAATAAAACCTCAGTCATGTTCCCAGTCCACAGGGTTCCAGAACCAAGACTCAGTCAGGTTCCTAGGGCCCAGTATTCCACAATCTAAACAGATGTCATGTTCCCAGGCCACAGGTTTCCAGAATCAAACCTCAGTCATGTTCCCAGGCCATAGGGTTCTAGAATCAAACCATTGTCAAATTCCTAGGCCATGGGTTTCCAGTACCAGGCCACAGTCATGTTTCCAGGGCACAGGGTTCTACAATCAAACCTCTGTCATGTGGCCAGTCCACAGGTTTCTGCCATCAAACCTCAATCAAGTTCCCAGGCCACAGATTTCCAGAATCAAACCTCAGTCATATTCCCAGGACACATGGTTCCAGAATCAAATCTCCGTCATGTTTGCAGGACCCATGGTTCCACAATCAATCCACAGTCATGTTCCCAGGACAAAAGTGTCCAGAATCAAACCTCAGTCATGTTCCCAGGGAACAGGGTTCCAGTAACAAACCTCAGTCATATTACCAAGCCACAGGTTTCCACCATGAAACCTCATACATGTTCCCAGGCCACAGTGTTCCAGAATCAAACCGTTCTCATGTTCCCAGGCCACAGGGTTCCAGAATCCACTGATGTCATGTTCCCAGGCCACAGGATTCCAGAATAAAACCTCAGTCATGTTCACAGTCCACAGGGTTCCAGAACCAAGCCTCAGTCAGGTTCCCAGGGCACAGTATTCCACAATCTAAACAGATATCATGTTCCCAGGCCACAGGATTCCAGAATCACGCCTCAGTCTTGTTCCTGGCCACAGGGTTCCAGAATCAAACCAATGTCAAGTTCCCAGGCCATGGGTTTCAAATATCAGGTCGCAGTCATGTTTCCAGGGCACAGGGTTCTACAATCAAACCTCAGTCATGTTGCCAGTCCACAGATTTCTACCATCAAACCTCAGTCAAGTTCCCAGGCCACAGTTTTCCAGAATAACGCCTCAATCATGTTCCCAGGCCAAAGGGTTCCAGAATCAAACCAATGTCAAATTCCTAGGCCATGGTTTTCCAGTACCAGACCACAGTCATGTTTCCAGGGCACAGGGTTCTACAATCAAACCTCAGTCATGTTGCCAGTCCACAGGTTTCTGCCATCAAACATCAGTCAAGTTCCCAGGCCACAGACTTCCAAAATCCAACCTCAGTCATATTCCCAGGAAACATGGTTCCAGAATCAAACCTCAGTCATGTTTGCAGGACCCATGATTCCACAATCAAAACACAGTCATGTTCCCAGCACAAAGGTGTCCAGAATCAAACCTCAGTCATGTTCCCAGGGAACAGGGATCCCGAAATAAACCTCAGTCATGTTGCCAAGCCATAGGTTTCCACCATCAAACCTCAGACATGTTCCCAGGCCACAGGGTTCCAGAATCCACTGATGAAATGTTCCCAGGCCACAGGGTTCCAGAAACAATCCTCAGTTACGTTCGCAGGCTACAGGGTTCCAGAATCAAACCTCAGTCATGTTCCCAGTCCACAGGGTTCCAGAACCAAGCCTCAGTCAGATTCCCAGGGCACAGTATTCCACAATCTAAACAGATGTCAGGTTCCCAGGCCACAAGTTTCCAGAATCACGCCTCAGTCATGTTCCCAGGCCACAGGGATCCAGAATCAAACCTCAGTCATGTTCCCAGGCCATAGGGTACCACCATCAATCCTCAGTCATATTCCCAGACCACAGGTTTCCACAATCAAACCGATTTCATGTTCCCAGGCAACAGGGTACCAGAATCCAAACCGATATCATGTTCCCAGGCCACAGGATTCCACAATCTAACATCAGTCATGTTCCCAGGCCAATGGTTTCCAGAATCAAACCACACTCATATTCCTAGGCCACATGGTTCCAGAATCAAACCTCAGTTATATTCCCAGTCCACAGGATATCAGAACCAAGCCTTCAGTCAGGATCCCAGGGCACAGTATTCCACAATCTAAACAGATGTCATGTTCCCAGGCCACAGGTTTCAAGAATCACGCCTCAGTCATGTTCCCAGGCCACAGGGTTCCAGAATCAAACCAATGTCAAATTCCTAGGCCATGGGTTTCCAGTACCAGTCCACAGTCATGTTTCCAGGGCACAGGGTTCTACAATCAAACCTCTGTCATGTTGCCAGTCCACAGGTTTCTGCCATCAAACCTCAGTCAAGTTCCCAGGCCACAGATTTCCAGAATCAAACCTCAGTCATATTCCCAGGACCCATGGTTCCACAATCAAAGCACAGTCATGTTCCCAGGACAAAGCTGTCCAGAATCAAACCTCAGTCATGTTCCCAGGGAACAGGGTTCCAGTAACAAACCTCAGTCATGTTGCCAAGCCACAGGTTTCCACCATCAAACCTCAGACATGTTCCCAGGCCACAGGGTTCCAGAATCAAACCGTTCTCATGTTCCCAGGCCACAGGGTTCCAGAATCAACTGATGTCATGTTCCCAGGCCACAGGATTCCAGAATAAAACCTCAGTCATGTTCCCAGTCCACAGGGTTCCAGAACCAAGCCTCAGTCAGGTTCCCAAAACCCACTATTCCACAATCTAAACAGATGTCATGTTCCCAGGCCACAGGATTCCACAATCACGCCTCAGTCTTGTTCCTGGACACAGGGTTCCAGAATCAAACCAATGTCAAGTTCCCAGGCCATGGGTTTCAAGTATCAGGCCGCAGTCATGTTTCCAGGGCACAGGGTTCTACAATCAAACCTCAGTCATGTTGCCAGTCCACAGATTTCTACCATCAATCCTCAGTCAAGTTCTCAGGCCACAGTTTTCCAGAATAACGCCTCAGTCATGTTCCCAGGCCACAGGGTTCCAGAATCCACTGATGTCAAGTTCCCAGGCCACAGGATTCCAAAATAAAACCTCAGTCATGTTCCAAGTCCACAGGGTTCCAGAACCAAGACTCAGTCAGGCTCCCAGGGCCCAGTAGTCCACAATCTAAACAGATGTCATGTTCCCAGGCCACAGGTTTCCAGAATCACGCCTCAGTCATGTTCTCAGGCCACAGGTTTCCAGAATCAAACCAATGTCAAGTTCCCAGGCCATGGGTTTCAAGTATCAATTCGCAGTCATGTTTCCAGGGCACAGGGTTCTACAATCAAACCTCTGTCATGTTGCCAGTCCACAGATTTCTACCATCAAACCTCAGTCAAGTTCCCAGGCCACAGTTTTCCAGAATAACGCCTCAGTCATGTTCCCAGGCCAAAGGGTTCCAGAATCAAACCAATGTCAAATTCCTAGGCCATGGGTTTCCAGTACCAGGCCACAGTCATGTTTCCAGGGCACAGGGTTCTACAATCAAACCTCAGTCATGTTGCCAGTCCACAGGTTTCTGCCATCAAACCTCAGTCAAGTTCCCAGGCCACAGATTTCCAGAATCAAACCTCAGTCATATTCCCAGGACACATGGTTCCAGAAACAAACCTCAGTCATGTTTGCAGGACCCATGGTTCCACAATCAAAGCACAGTCATGTTCCCAGGACAAAGCTGTCCAGAATCAAACCTCAGTCATGTTCCAAGGGAACAGGGTTCCAGTAACAAACCTCAGTCATGTTGCCAAGCCACAGGTTTCCACCATCAAACCTCAGACATGTTCCCAGGCCACAGGGTTCCAGAATCAAACCGTTCTCATATTCCCAGTACACAGGGTTCCAGAACCAAGCCTCAGTCAGATTCCCAGGGCACAGTATTCCACAGTCTAAACAGATGCCAGGTTCCCAGGCCACAAGTTTCCAGAATCACGCCTCAGTCATGTTCCCAGGCCACAGGATTCCACAATCTAACATCAGTCATGTTCCCAGGCCAATGGTTTCCAGAATCAAACCACAGTCATATTCCTAGGCCACATGGTTCCAGAATCAAACCTCAGTTATATTCCCAGTCCACAGGATTCCAGAACCAAGCCTTCAGTCAGGATCCCAGGGCACAGTATTCCACAATCTAAACAGATGTCATGTTCCCAGGCCACAGGTTTCCAGAATCACGCCTCAGTCATGTTCCCAGGCCACAGGGTTCCAGAATCAAACCAATGTCAAATTCCTAGGCCATGGGTTTCCAGTAACAGTCCACAGTCATGTTTCCAGGGCACAGGGTTCTACAATCAAACCTCTGTCATGTTGCCAGTCCACAGGTTTCTGCCATCAAACCTCAGTCAAGTTCCCAGGCCACAGATTTCCAGAATCAAACCTCAGTCATATTCCCAGGACCCATGGTTCCACAATCAAAGCACAGTCATGTTCCCAGGACAAAGCTGTCCAGAATCAAACCTCAGTCATGTTCCCAGGGAACAGGGTTCCAGTAACAAACTTCAGTCATGTTGCCATGCCACAGGTTTCCACCATCAAACCTCAGACAGGTTCCCAGGACACAGGGTTCCAGAATCAAACCGTTCTCATGTTCCCAGGCCACAGGTTTCCAGAATCCACTGATGTCATGTTCCCAGGCCACAGGATTCCAGAATAAATCCTCAGTCATGTTCCAAGTCCACAGGGTTCCAGAACCAAGTCTCAGTCAGGTTCCCAGGGCCCAGTATTCCACAATCTAAACAGATGTCATGTTCCCAGGCCACAGGATTCCAGAATCACGCCTCAGTCTTGTTCCTGGACACAGGGTTCCAGAATCAAACCAATGTCAAGTTCCCAGGCCATGGGTTTCAAGTATCAGGTCGTAGTCATGTTTCCAGGGCACAGGGTTCTACAATCAAACCTCAGTCATGTTGCCAGTCCACAGATTTCTACCATCAATCCTCAGTCAAGTTCCCAGGCCACAGTTTTCCAGAATAACGCCTCAATCATGTTCCCAGGCCACAGGGTTCCAGAATCCACTGATGTCATGTTCCCAGGCCACAGGATTCCAGAATAAATCCTCAGTCATGTTCCAAGTCCACAGGGTTCCAGAACCAAGACTCAGTCAGGTTCCCAGGGCCCAGTATTCCACAATCTAAACAGATGTCATGTTCCCAGGCCACAGGTTTCCAGCATCACGCCTCAGTCATGTTCTCAGGCCACAGGGTTCCAGAATCAAACCAATGTCAAATTCCTAGGCCATGGTTTTCCAGTACCAGGCCACAGTCATGTTTCCAGGGCACAGGGTTCTACAATCAAACCTCTGTCATGTGGCCAGTCGACAGTTTTCTGCCATCAAACCTCAGTCAAGTTCCCAGGCCACAGATTTCCAGAATCAAACCTCAGTCATGTTCCCCAGCCACAGGGTTCCAGAATCCACTGATGTCATGTTCCCAGGCCACCTGATTCCAGAATAAAACCTCAGTCATGTTCCCAGTCCACAGGGTTCCAGAACCAAGTCTCAGTCAGGTTCCCAGGGCCCAGTATTCCACAATCTAAACAGATGTCATGTTGCCAAACCACAGGTTTCCACCATGAAACCTCAGACATGTTCCCAGGCACAGGGTTCCAGAATCAAACCGTTCTCATGTTTCAAGGCCACAGGGTTCCAGAATCCACTGATGTCATGCTCCCAGGCCACAGGATTCCAGAATAAAACCTCAGTCATGTTCCCAGTCCACAGGGTTCCAGAACCAAGACTCAGTCAGGTTCCTAGGGCCCAGTATTCCACAATCTAAACAGATGTCATGTTCCCAGGCCACAGGTTTCCAGAATCAAACCTCAGTCATGTTCCCAGGCCATAGGGTTCCAGAATCAAACCATTGTCAAATTCCTAGGTCATGGGTTTCCAGTACCAGGCCACAGTCATGTTTCCAGGGCACAGGGTTCTACAATCAAACCTCTGTCATGTGGCCAGTCCACAGTTTTCTGCCATCAAACCTCAGTCAAGTTCCCAGGCCACAGATTTCCAGAATCAAACCTCAGTCATATTCCCAGGCCACAGTTTTGCAGAATCATGCCTCAGTCATGTTCCCCGGCCACAGGGTTCCAGAATCCACTGATGTCATGTTCCCAGGCCACCTTATTCCAGAATAAAACCTCAGTCATGTTCCCAGTCCACAGGGTTCCAGAGCCAAGTCTCAGTCAGGTTCCCAGGGCCCAGTATTCCACAATCTAAACAGATGTCATGTTCCCAGGCCACAGGATTCCAGAATCACGCCTCAGTCTTGTTCCTGGACACAGGGTTCCAGAATCAAACCAATGTCAAGTTCCCAGGCCATGGGTTTCAAGTATCAGGTCGCAGTCATGTTTCCAGGGCACAGGTTTCTACAATCAAACCTCAGTCATGTTGCCAGTCCACAGATTTCTAGCATCAATCCTCAGTCAAGTTCCCAGGCCACAGTTTTCCAGAATAACGCCTCAGGCATGTTCCCAGGCCACAGGGTTCCAGAATCCACTGATGTCATGTTCCCAGGCCACAGGATTCCAGAATAAATCCTCAGTCATGTTCCAAGTCCACAGGGTTCCAGAACCAACACTCAGTCAGGTTCCCAGGGCCCAGTATTCCACAATCTAAACAGATGTCATGTTCCCAGGCCACAGGTTTCCAGAATCACGCCTCAGTCATCTTCTCAGGCCACAGGGTTCCAGAATCAAACCAATGTCAAATTCCTAGTCCATGGTTTTCCAGTACCAGGCCACAGTCATGTTTCCAGGGCACAGGGTTCTACAATCAAACCTCTGTCATGTGGCCAGTCCACAGTTTTCTGCCATCAAACCTCAGTCAAGTTCCCAGGCCACAGATTTCCAGAATCAAACCTCAGTCATATTCCCAGGCCACAGTTTTGCAGAATCACGTCTCAGTCATGTTCCCCGGCCACAGGGTTCCAGAATCCACTGATGTCATGTTCCCAGGCCACCTGATTCCAGAATAAAACCTCAGTCATGTTCCCAGTCCACAGGGTTCCAGAACCAAGTCTCAGTCAGGTTCCCAGGGCCCAGTATTCCACAATCTAAACAGATGTCATGTTGCCAAGCCACAGGTTTCCACCATGAAACCTCAGACATGTTCCCAGGCACAGGGTTCCAGAATCAAACCGTTCTCATGTTCCAAGGCCACAGGGTTCCAGAATCCACTGATGTCATGCTCCCAGGCCACAGGATTCCAGAATAAAACCTCAGTCATGTTCCCAGTCCACAGGGTTCCAGAACCAAGACTCAGTCAGGTTCCTAGGGCCCAGTATTCCACAATCTAAACAGATGTCGTGTTCCCAGGTCACAGGTTTCCAGAATCAAACCTCAGTCATGTTCCCAGGCCATAGGGTTCCAGAATCAAACCATTGTCAAATTCCTAGGCCATGGGTTTCCAGTACCAGGCCACAGTCATGTTTCCAGGGCACAGGGTTCTACAATCAAACCTCTGTCATGTGGCCAGTCCACAGGTTTCTGCCATCAAACCTCAATCAAGTTCCCAGGCCACAGATTTCCAGAATCAAACCTCAGTCATATTCCCAGGACACATGGTTCCAGAATCAAATCTCAGTCATGTTTGCAGGACCCATGGTTCCACAAAAAAACCACAGTCATGTTCCCAGGACAAAAGTGTCCAGAATCAAACCTCAGTCATGTTCCCAGGGAATAGGGTTCCAGTAACAAACCTGAGTCATGTTACCAAGCCACAGGTTTCCACCATGAAACCTCCTACATGTTCCCAGGCCACAGTGTTCCAGAATCAAACCGTTCTCATGTTCCCAGGCCACAGGGTTCCAGAATCAACTGATGTCATGTTCCCAGGCCACAGGATTCCAGAATAAAACCTCAGTCATGTTCACAGTCCACAGGGTTCCAGAACCAAGCCTCAGTCATGTTCCCAGGGCACAGTATTCCACAATCTAAACAGATATCATGTTCCCAGGCGACAGGATTACAGAATCACGCCTCAGTCTTGTTCCTGGACACATGGTTCCAGAATCAAACCAATGTCAAGTTCCCAGGCCATGGGTTTCAAATATCAGGTCGCAGTCATGTTTCCAGGGCACAGGGTTCTACAATCAAACCTCAGTCATGTTGCCAGTCCACAGATTTCTACCATCAATCCTCAGTCAAGTTCCCAGGCCACAGTTTTCCAGAATAACGCCTCAGTCATGTTCCCAGGCCACAGGGTTCCAGAATCCACTGATGTCATGTTCCCAGGCCACAGAATTCCAGAATAAAACCTCAGTCATGTTCCAAGTCCACAGGGTTCCAGAACCAAGACTCAGTCAGGTTCCCAGGGCCCAGTATTCCACAGTCTAAACAAATGTCATGTTCCCAGGCCACAGGTTTCCAGAATCAGGCCTCAGTCATGTTCTCAGGCCACAGGGTTCCAGAATCAAACCAATGTCAAATTCCTAGGCCATGGTTTTCCAGTACCAGGCCACAGTCATGTTTCCAGGGCACAGGGTTCTACAATCAAACCTCTGTCATGTGTCCAGTCCACAGGTTTCTGCCATCAAACCTCAGTCAAGTTCCCAGGCCACAGATTTCCAGAATCAAACCTCAGTCATATTCCCAGGCCACAGTTTTCCAGAATCACGCCTCAGTCATGTTCCCCGGCCACAGGGTTCCAGAATCCACTGATGTCATGTTCCCAGGCCACCTGATTCCAGAATAAAACCTCAGTCATGTTCCCAGTCCACAGGGTTCCAGAACCAAGCCTCAGTCTTGTTCCCAGGCCACAGTGTTCCAGAATCAAGCCGTTCTCATGTTCCTAGGCCACAGGGTTCCAGAATCCACTGATGTCATGTTCCCAGGCCACAGGATTGCGGAATAAAACCTCAGTCATGTTCACAGTCCACAGGGTTCCAGAACCAAGCCTCAGTCATGTTCCCAGGGCACAGTATTCCACAATCTAAACAGATATCATGTTCCCAGGCCACAGGATTCCAGAATCACGCCTCAGTCTTGTTCCTGGCCACAGGGTTCCAGAATCAAACCAATGTCAAATTCCTAGGCCATGGTTTTCCAGTACAAGGCCACAGTCATGTTTCCAGGGCACAGGGTTCTACAATCAAACCTCTGTCATGTGGCCAGTCCACAGGTTTCTGCCATCAAACCTCAGTCAAGTTCCCAGGCCACAGATTTCCAGAATCAAACCTCAGTCATATTCCCAGGACACATGGTTCCAGAATCAAACCTCAGTCATGTTTGCAGGACCCATGGTTCCACAATCAAAGCACAGTCATGTTCCCAGGACAAAGCTGTCCAGAATCAAACCTCAGTCATGTTCCCAGGGAACAGGGTTCCAGTAACAAACCTCAGTCATGTTGCCAAGCCACAGGTTTCCACCATCAAACCTCAGACATGTTCCCAGGACACAGGGTTCCAGAATCAAACCGTTCTCATGTTCCCAGTCCACAGGGTTCCAGAACCAAGTTTCAGTCAGGTTCCCAGGGCCCAGTATTCCACAATCTAAACACATGTCATGTTCCCAGGCCACAGGATTCCAGAATCACGCCTCAGTCTTGTTCCTGGACACAGGGTTCCAGAATCAAACCAATGTCAAGTTCCCAGGCCATGGGTTTCAAGTATCAGGTCGCAGTCAGGTTTCCAGGGCACAGGGTTCTACAATCAAACCTCAGTCATGTTGCCAGTCCACAGATTTCTACCATCAATCCTCAGTCAAGTTCCCAGGCCACAGTTTTCCAGAATAACGCCTCAGTCATGTTCCCAGGCCACAGGGTTCCAGAATCCACTGATGTCATGTGCCCAGGCCACAGGATTCCAGAATAAATCCTCAGTCATGTTCCAAGTCCACAGGGTTCCAGAACCAAGACTCAGTCAGGTTCCCAGGGCTCAGTATTCCACAATCTAAACAGATGTCATGTTCCCAGGCCACAGGTTTCCAGAATCACGCCTCAGTCATCTTCTCAGGCCACAGGGTTCCAGAATCAAACCAATGTCAAATTCCTAGGCCATGGTTTTCCAGTACCAGGCCACAGTCATGTTTCCAGGGCACAGGGTTCTACAATCAAACCTCTGTCATGTGGCCAGTCCACAGGTTTCTGCCATCAAACCTCAGTCAAGTTCCCAGGCCACAGATTTCCAGAATCAAACCTCAGTCATATTCCCAGGCCACAGTTTTCCAGAATCACGCCTCAGTCATGTTTCCCGGCCACAGGGTTCCAGAATCCACTGATGTCATGTTCCCAGGCCACCTGACTCCAGAATAAAACCTCAGTCATGTTCCCAGTCCACAGGGTTCTAGAACCAAGTCTCAGTCAGGTTCCCAGGGCCCAGTATTCCACAATCTAAACAGATGTCATGTTGCCAAGCAACAGGTTTCCACCATGAAACCTCAGACATGTTCCCAGGCCACAGGGTTCCAGAATCAAACCGTTCTCATGTTCCAAGGCCACAGGGTTCCAGAAACCACTGATGTCATGCTCCCAGGCCACAGGATTCCAGAATAAAACCTCAGTCATGTTCCCAGTCCACAGGGTTCCAGAACCAAGACTCAGTCAGGTTCCCAGGGCCCAGTATTCCACAATCTAAACAGATGTCATGTTCCCATGCCACAGGTTTCCAGAATCAAACCTCAGTCATGTTCCCAGGCCATAGGGTTCCAGAATCAAACCATTGTCAAATTCCTAGGCCATGGGTTTCCAGTACCAGGCCACAGTCATGTTTCCAGGGCACAGGGTTCTACAATCAAACCTCAGTCATGTTCTCAGTCCACAGGGTTCCAGAACCAAGACTCAGTCATGTTCCCAGGCCAAAGGGTTCCAGAATCAAACCAATGTCAAATTCCTAGGCCATGGTTTTCCAGTACCAGGCCACAGTCATGTTTCCAGGGCACAGGGTTCTACAATCAAACCTCAGTCATGTTGCCAGTCCACAGGTTTCTGCCATCAAACCTCAGTGAAATTCCCAGGCCACAGATTTCCAGAATCAAACCTCAGTCATATTCCCAGGACACATGGTTCCAGAATCAAACCTCAGTCATGTTTGCAGGACACATGGTTCCACAAAAAAAACACAGTCATGTTCCCAGGACAAAAGTGTCCAGATTCAAACCTCAGTCATGTTCCCAGGGAACAGGGTTCCAGTAACAAACCTCAGTCATGTTACCAAGCCACAGGTTTCCACCATGAAACCTCATACATGTTCCCAGGCCACAGTGTTCCAGAATCAAGCCGTTCTCATGTTCCCAGGCCACAGGGTTCCAGAATCCACTGATGTCATGTTCCCAGGCCACAGGATTCCAGAATAAAACCTCAGTCATGTTCACAGTCCACAGGGTTCCAGAACCAAGCCTCAGTCATGTTCCCAGGGCACAGTATTCCACAATCTAAACAGATATCATGTTCCCAGGCCACAGGATTCCAGAATCACGCCTCAGTCTTGTTCCTGGCCACATGGTTCCAGAATCAAACCAATGTCAAGTTCCCAGGCCATGGGTTTCAAATATCAGGTCGCAGTCATGTTTCCAGGGCACAGGGTTCTACAATCAAACCTCAGTCATGTTGCCAGTCCACAGATTTCTACCATCAATCCTCAGTCAAGTTCCCAGGCCACAGTTTTCCAGAATAACGCCTCAGTCATGTTCCCAGGCCACAGGGTTCCAGAATCCACTGATGTCATGATCCCAGGCCACAGAATTCCAGAATAAAACCTCAGTCATGTTCCAAGTCCACAGGGTTCCAGAACCAAGACTCAGTCAGGTTCCCAGGGCCCAGTATTCCACAGTCTAAACAGAAGTCATGTTCCCAGGCCACAGGTTTCCAGAATCAGTCCTCAGTCATGTTCTCAGGCCACAGGTTTCCAGAATCAACCAATGTCAAATTCCTAGGCCATGGTTTTCCAGTACCAGGCCACAGTCATGTTTCCAGGGCACAGGGTTCTACAATCAAACCTCTGTCATGTGGCCAGTCCACAGGTTTCTGCCATCAAACCTCATTCAAGTTCCCAGGCCACAGATTTCCAGAATCAAACCTCACTCATATTCCCAGGACACATGGTTCCAGAATCAAACCTCAGTCATGTTTGCAGGACCCATGGTTCCACAATCAAAGCACAGTCATGTTCCCAGGACAAAGCTGTCCAGAATCAAACCTCAGTCATGTTCCCAGGGAACAGGGTTCCAGTAACAAACCTCAGTCATGTTGCCAAGCCACAGGTTTCCACCATCAAACCTCAGACATGTTCCCAGGCCACAGGGTTCCAGAATCAAACCGTTCTCATGTTCCCAGTCCACAGGGTTCCAGAACCAAGACTCAGTCAGGTTCCCAGGGCCCAGTATTCCACAATCTAAACAGATGTCATGTTCCCAGGCCACAGGATTCCAGAATCACGCCTCAGTCTTGTTCCTGGACACAGGGTTCCAGAATCAAACCAATGTCAAGTTCCCAGGCCATGGGTTTCAAGTATCAGGTCGCAGTCATGTTTCCAGGGCACAGGGTTCTACAATCAAACCTCAGTCATGTTGCCAGTCCACAGATTTCTACCATCAATCAGTCAAGTTCCCAGGCCACAGTTTTCCAGAATTACGCCTCAGTCATGTTCCCAGGCAACAGGGTTCCAGAATCCACTGATGTCATGTTCCCAGGCCACAGGATTCCAGAATAAATCCTCAGTCATGTTCCAAGTCCACAGGGTTCCAGAACCAAGACTCAGTCAGGTTCCCAGGGCCCAGTATTCCACAGTCTAAACAGATGTCATGTTCCCAGGTCACAGGTTTCCAGAATCACGCCTCAGTCATCTTCTCAGGCCACAGGGTTCCAGAATCAAACCAATGTCAAATTCCTAGGCCATGGTTTTCCAGTACCAGGCCACAGTCATGTTTCCAGGGCACAGGGTTCTACAATCAAACCTCTGTCATGTGGCCAGTCCACAGGTTTCTGCCATCAAACCTCAGTCAAGTTCCCAGGCCACAGATTTCCAGAATCAAACCTCAGTCATATTCCCAGGCCACAGTTTTGCAGAATCACGCCTCAGTCATGTTCCCCGGCCACAGGGTTCCAGAATCCACTGATGTCATGTTCCCAGGCCACCTGATTCCAGAATAAAACCTCAGTCATGTTCCCAGTCCACAGGGTTCTAGAACCAAGTCTCAGTCAGGTTCCCAGGGCCCAGTATTCCACAATCTAAACAGATGTCATGTTGCCAAGCCACAGGTTTCCACCATGAAACCTCAGACATGTTCCCAGGCCACAGGGTTCCAGAATCAAACCGTTCTCATGTTCCAAGGCCACAGGGTTCCAGAATCCACTGATGTCATGCTCCCAGGCCACAGGATTCCAGAATAAAACCTCAGTCATGTTCCCAGTCCACAGGGTTCCAGAACCAAGACTCAGTCAGGTTCCCAGGGCCCAGTATTCCACAGTCTAAACAGATGTCATGTTCCCAGGCCACAGGTTTCCAGAATCAGGCCTCAGTCATGTTCTCAGGCCACAGGGTTCCAGAATCAAACCAATGTCAAATTCCTAGGCCATGGTTTTCCAGTACCAGGCCACAGTCATGTTTCCAGGGCACAGGGTTCTACAATCAAACCTCTGTCATGTGGCCAGTCCACAGGTTTCTGCCATCAAACCTCAGTCAAGTTCCCAGGCCACAGATTTCCAGAATCAAACCTCAGTCATATTCCCAGGACACATGGTTCCAGAATCAAACCTCAGTCATGTTTGCACTACCCATGGTTCCACAATCAAAGCACAGTCATGTTCCCAGGACAAAGCTGTCCAGAATCAAACCTCAGTCATGTTCCCAGGGAACAGGGTTCCAGTAACAAACCTCAGTCATGTTGCCAAGCCACAGGTTTCCACCATCAAACCTCAGACATGTTCCCAGGCCACAGGGTTCCAGAATCAAACCGTTCTCATGTTCCCAGTCCACAGGGTTCCAGAACCAAGACTCAGTCAGGTTCCCAGGGCCCAGTATTCCACAATCTAAACAGATGTCATGTTCCCAGGCCACAGGATTCCAGAAACACGCCTCAGTCTTGTTCCTGGACACAGGGTTCCAGAATCAAACCAATGTCAAGTTCCCAGGCCATGGGTTTCAAGTATCAGGTCGCAGTCAGGTTTCCAGGGCACAGGGTTCTACAATCAAACCTCAGTCATGTTGCCAGTCCACAGATTTCTACCATCAATCCTCAGTCAAGTTCCCAGGCCACAGTTTTCCAGAATAATGCCTCAGTCAGGTTCCCAGGCCACAGGGTTCCAGAATCCACTGATGTCATGTTCCCAGGCCACAGGATTCCAGAATAAATCCTCAGTAATGTTCCAAATCCACAGGGTTCCAGAACCAAGACTCAGTCAGGTTCCCAGGGCCCAGTATTCCACAATCTAAACAGATGTCATGTTCCCAGGCCACAGGTTTCCAGAATCATGCCTCAGTCATGTTCTCAGGCCACAGGGTTCCAGAATCAAACCAATGTCAAATTCCTAGGCCATGGGTTTCCAGTACCAGGCCACAGTCATGTTTCCAGGGCACAGGGTTCTACAATCAAACCTCTGTCATGTGGCCAGTCCACAGGTTTCTGCCATCAAACCTCAGTCAAGTTCCCAGGCCACAGATTTCCAGAATCAAACCTCAGTCATATTCCCAGGCCACAGTTTTCCAGAATCACGCCTCAGTCATGTTCCGCGGCCACAGGGTTCCAGAATCCACTGATGTCATGTTCCCAGGCCACCTGATTCCAGAATAAAACCTCAGTCATGTTCCCAGTCCACAGGGTTCCAGAACCAAGTCTCAGTCAGGTTCCCAGGGCCCAGTATTCCACAATCTATACAGATGTCATGTTGCCAAGCCACAGGTTTCCACCATGAAACCTCAGACATGTTCCCAGGCCACAGGGTTCCAGAATCAAACCGTTCTCATGTTCCAAGGCCACAGGGTTCCAGAAACCACTGATGTCATGCTCCCAGGCCACAGGATTCCAGAATAAAACCTCAGTCATGTTCCCAGTCCACAGGGTTCCAGAACCAAGACTCAGTCAGGTTCCCAGGGCCCAGTATTCCACAATCTAAACAGATGTCATGTTCCCAGGCCACAGGTTTCCAAAATCAAACCTCAGTCATGTTCCCAGGCCATAGGGTTCCAGAATCAAACCATTGTCAAATTCCTAGGCCATGGGTTTCCAGTACCAGGCCACAGTCATGTTTCCAGGGCACAGGGTTCTACAATCAAACCTCTGTCATGTGGCCAGTCCACAGGTTTCTGCCATCAAACCTCAATCAAGTTCCCAGGCCACAGATTTCCAGAATCAAACCTCAGTCATATTCCCAGGACACATGGTTCCAGAATCAAATCTCAGTCATGTTTGCAGGACCCATGGTTCCACAAAAAAACCACAGTCATGTTCCCAGGACAAAAGTGTCCAGAATCAAACCTCAGTCATGTTCCCAGGGAACAGGGTTCCAGTAACAAACCTCAGTCATGTTACCAAGCCACAGGTTTCCACCATGAAACCTCATACATGTTCCCAGGCCACAGTGTTCCAGAATCAAGTCGTTCTCATGTTCCCAGGCCACAGGGTTCCAGAATCCACTGATGTCATGTTCCCAGGCCACAGGATTCCAGAATAAAACCTCAGTCATGTTCACAGTCCACAGGGTTTAGAACCAAGCCTCAGTCATGTTCCCAGGGCACAGTATTCCACAATCTAAACAGATATCATGTTCCCAGGCCACAGGATTCCAGAATCACGCCTCAGTCTTGTTCCTGGCCACATGGTTCCAGAATCAAACCAATGTCAAGTTCCCAGGCCATGGGTTTCAAATATCAGGTCGCAGTCATGTTTCCAGGGCACAGGGTTCTACAATCAAACCTCAGTCATGTTGCCAGTCCACAGATTTCTACCATCAATCCTCAGTTAAGTTCCGAGGCCACAGTTTTCCAGAATAACGCCTCAGTCATGTTCCCAGGCCACAGGGTTCCAGAATCCACTGATGTCATGTTCCCAGGCCACAGGATTCCAGAATAAAACCTCAGTCATGTTCCAAGTCCACAGGGTTCCAGAACCAAGACTCAGTCATGTTCCCAGGCCAAAGGGTTCCAGAATCAAACCAATGTCAAATTCCTAGGCCATGGTTTTCCAGTATCAGGCCAAAGTCATTTTTCCAGGGCACAGGGTTCTACAATCAAACCTCAGTCATGTTGCCAGTCCACAGGTTTCTGCCATCAAACCTCAGTCAAGTTCCCAGGCCACAGATTTCCAGAATCCAACCTCAGTCATATTCCCAGGACACATGGTTCCAGAATCAAACCTCAGTCATGTTTGCAGGACCCATGGTTCCACAATCAAAGCACAGTCATGTTCCCAGGACAAAGCTGTCCAGAATCAAACCTCAGTCATGTTCCCAGGGAACAGGGTTCCAGTAACAAACCTCAGTCATGTTACCAAGCCACAGGTTTCCACCATGAAACCTCATACATGTTCCCAGGCCACAGTGTTCCAGAATCAAGCCGTTCTCATGTTCCCAGGCCACAGGGTTCCAGAATCCACTGATGTCATGTTCCCAGGCCACAGGATTCCAGAATAAAACCTCAGTCATGTTCACAGTCCACAGGGTTCCAGAACCAAGCCTCAGTCATGTTCCCAGGGCACAGTATTCCACAATCTAAACAGATATCATGTTCCCAGGCCACAGGATTCCAGAATCACGCCTCAGTCTTGTTCCTGGACACATGGTTCCAGAATCAAACCAATGTCAAGTTCCCAGGCCATGGGTTTCAAATATCAGGTCGCAGTCATGTTTCCAGGGCACAGGGTTCTACAATCAAACCTCAGTCATGTTGCCAGTCCACAGATTTCTACCATCAATCCTCAGTCAAGTTCCCAGGCCACAGTTTTCCAGAATAACGCCTCAGTCATGTTCCCAGGCCACAGGGTTCCAGAATCCACTGATGTCATGTTCCCAGGCCACAGAATTCCAGAATAAAACCTCAGTCATGTTCCAAGTCCACAGGGTTCCAGAACGAAGACTCAGTCAGGTTCCCAGGGCCCAGTATTCCACAGTCTAAACAAATGTCATGTTCCCAGGCCACAGGTTTCCAGAATCAGGCCTCAGTCATGTTCTCAGGCCACAGGGTTCCAGAATCAAACCAATGTCAAATTCCTAGGCCATGGTTTTCCAGTACCAGGCCACAGTCATGTTTCCAGGGCACAGGGTTCTACAATCAAACCTCTGTCATGTGTCCAGTCCACAGGTTTCTGCCATCAAACCTCAGTCAAGTTCCCAGGCCACAGATTTCCAGAATCAAACCTCAGTCATATTCCCAGGCCACAGTTTTCCAGAATCACGCCTCAGTCATGTTCCCCGGCCACAGGGTTCCAGAATCCACTGATGTCATGTTCCCAGGCCACCTGATTCCAGAATAAAACCTCAGTCATGTTCCCAGTCCACAGGGTTCCAGAACCAAGCCTCAGTCATGTTCCTAGGCCACAGGGTTCCAGAATCCACTGATGTCATGTTCCCAGGCCACAGGATTGCAGAATAAAACCTCAGTCATGTTCACAGTCCACAGGGTTCCAGAACCAAGCCTCAGTCATGTTCCCAGGGCACAGTATTCCACAATCTAAAAAGATATCATGTTCCCAGGCCACAGGATTCCAGAATCACGCCTCAGTCTTGTTCCTGGCCACAGGGTTCCAGAATCAAACCAATGTCAAATTCCTAGGCCATGGTTTTCCAGTACAAGGCCACAGTCATGTTTCCAGGGCACAGGGTTCTACAATCAAACCTCTGTCATGTGTCCAGTCCACAGGTTTCTGCCATCAAACCTCAGTCAAGTTCCCAGGCCACAGATTTCCAGAATCAAACCTCAGTCATATTCCCAGGACACATGGTTCCAGAATCAAATCTCAGTCATGTTTGCAGGACCCATGGTTCCACAAAAAAACCATAGTCATGTTCCCAGGACAAAAGTGTCCAGAATCAAACCTCAGTCATGTTCCCAGGGAACAGGGTTCCAGTAACAAACCTCAGTCATGTTACCAAGCCACAGGTTTCCACCATGAAACCTCATACATGTTCCCAGGCCACAGTGTTCCAGAATCAAGCCGTTCTCATGTTCCCAGGCCACAGGGTTCCAGAATCCACTGATGTCATGTTCCCAGGCCACAGGATTCCAGAATAAAACCTCAGTCATGTTCACAGTCCACAGGGTTCCAGAACCAAGCCTCAGTCATGTTCCCAGGGCACAGTATTCCACAATCTAAACAGATATCATGTTCCCAGGCCACAGGATTCCAGAATCACGCCTCAGTCTTGTTCCTGGACACATGGTTCCAGAATCAAACCAATGTCAAGTTCCCAGGCCATGGGTTTCAAATATCAGGTCGCAGTCATGTTTCCAGGGCACAGGGTTCTACAATCAAACCTCAGTCATGTTGCCAGTCCACAGATTTCTACCATCAATCCTCAGTCAAGTTCCCAGGCCACAGTTTTCCAGAATAACGCCTCAGTCATGTTCCCAGGCCACAGGGTTCCAGAATCCACTGATGTCATGTTCCCAGGCCACAGAATTCCAGAATAAAACCTCAGTCATGTTCCAAGTCCACAGGGTTCCAGAACCAAGACTCAGTCAGGTTCCCAGGGCCCAGTATTCCACAGTCTAAACAGATGTCATGTTCCCAGGCCACAGGTTTCCAGAATCAGGCCTCAGTAATGTTCTCAGGCCACAGGCTTCCAGAATCAAACCAATGTCAAATTCCTAGGCCATGGTTTTCCAGTACCAGGCCACAGTCATGTTTCCAGGGCACAGGGTTCTACAGTCAAACCTCTGTCATGTGGCCAGTCCACAGGTTTCTGCCATCAAACCTCATTCAAGTTCCCAGGCCACAGATTTCCAGAATCAAACCTCAGTCATATTCCCAGGACACATGGTTCCAGAATCAAACCTCAGTCATGTTTGCAGGACCCATGGTTCCACAATCAAAGCACAGTCATGTTCCCAGGACAAAGCTGTCCAGAATCAAACCTCAGTCATGTTCCAAGGGAACAGGGTTCCAGTAACAAACCTCAGTCATGTTGCCAAGCCACAGGTTTCCACCATCAAACCTCAGACATGTTCCCAGGACACAGGGTTCCAGAATCAAACCGTTCTCATGTTCCCAGTCCACAGGGTTCCAGAACCAAGACTCAGTCAGGTTCCCATGGCCCAGTATTCCACAATCTAAACAGATGTCATGTTCCCAGGCCACAGGATTCCACAATCACGCCTCAGTCTTGTTCCTGGACACAGGGTTCCAGAATCAAACCAATGTCAAGTTCCCAGGCCATGGGTTTCAAGTATCAGGTCGCAGTCATGTTTCCAGGGCACAGGGTTCTACAATCAAACCTCAGTCATGTTGCCAGTCCACAGATTTCTACCATCAATCCTCAGTCAAGTTCCCAGGCCACAGTTTTCCAGAATAACGCCTAAGTCATGTTCCCAGGCCACAGGGTTCCAGAATCCACTGATGTCATGATCCCAGGCCACAGAATTCCAGAATAAAACCTCAGTCATGTTCCAAGTCCACAGGGTTCCAGAACCAAGACTCAGTCAGGTTCCCAGGGCCCAGTATTCCACAGTCTAAACAGAAGTCATGTTCCCAGGCCACAGGTTTCCAGAATCAGGCCTCAGTCATGTTCTCAGGCCTCAGGTTTCCAGAATCAACCAATGTCAAATTCCTAGGCCATGGTTTTCCAGTACCAGGCCACAGTCATGTTTCCAGGGCACAGGGTTCTACAATCAAACCTCTGTCATGTGGCCAGTCCACAGGTTTCTGCCATCAAACCTCAGTCAAGTTCCCAGGCCACAGATTTCCAGAATCAAACCTCAGTCATATTCCCAGGCCACAGTTTTGCAGAATCACGCCTCAGTCATGTTCCCCGGCCACAGGGTTCCAGAATCCACTGATGTCATGTTCCCAGGCCACCTGATTCCAGAATAAAACCTCAGTCATGTTCCCAGTCCACAGGGTTCCTGAACCAAGTCTCAGTCAGGTTCCCAGGGCCCAGTATTCCACAATCTAAAAAGATGTCATGTTGCCAAGCCACAGGTTTCCACCATGAAACCTCAGACATGTTCCCAGGCCACAGGGTTCCAGAATCAAACCGTTCTCATGTTCCAAGGCCACAGGGTTCCAGAATCCACTGATGTCATGCTCCCAGGCCACAGGATTCCAGAATAAAACCTCAGTCATGTTCACAGTCCACAGGGTTCCAGAACCAAGCCTCAGTCATGTTCCCAGGGTACAGTATTCCACAATCTAAACAGATATCATGTTCCCAGGCCACAGGATTCCAGAATCACGCCTCAGTCTTGTTCCTGGCCACATGGTTCCAGAATCAAACCAATGTCAAGTTCCCAGGCCATGGGTTTCAAATATCAGGTCGCAGTCATGTTTCCAGGGCACAGGGTTCTACAATCAAACCTCAGTCATGTTGCCAGTCCACAGATTTCTACCATCAATCCTCAGTCAAGTTCCCAGGCCACAGTTTTCCAGAATAACGCCTCAGTCATGTTCCCAGGCCACAGGGTTCCAGAATCCACTGATGTCATGTTCCCAGGCCACAGAATTCCAGAATAAAACCTCAGTCATGTTCCAAGTCCACAGGGTTCCAGAACCAAGACTCAGTCAGGTTCCCAGGGCCCAGTATTCCACAGTCTAAACAGATGTCATGTTCCCAGGCCACAGGTTTCCAGAATCAGGCCTCAGTCATGTTCTCAGGCCACAGGGTTCCAGAATCAAACCAATGTCAAATTCCTAGGCCATGGTTTTCCAGTACCAGGCCACAGTCATGTTTCCAGGGCACAGGGTTCTACAATCAAACCTCTGTCATGTGGCCAGTCCACAGGTTTCTGCCATCAAACCTCAGTCAAGTTCCCAGGCCACAGATTTCCAGAATCAAACCTCAGTCATATTCCCAGGACACATGGTTCCAGAATCAAACCTCAGTCATGTTTGCAGGACCCATGGTTCCACAATCAATGCACAGTCATGTTCCCAGGACAAAGCTGTCCAGAATCAAACCTCAGTCATGTTCCCAGGGAACAGGGTTCCAGTAACAAACCTCAGTCATGTTGCCAAGCCACAGGTTTCCACCATCAAACCTCAGACATGTTCCCAGGCCACAGGGTTCCAGAATCAAACCGTTCTCATGTTCCCAGTCCACAGGGTTCCAGAACCAAGACTCAGTCAGGTTCCCAGGGTCCAGTATTCCACAATCTAAACAGATGTCATGTTCCCAGGCCACAGGATTCCAGAAACACGCCTCAGTCTTGTTCCTGGACACAGGGTTCCAGAATCAAACCAATGTCAAGTTCCCAGGCCATGGGTTTCAAGTATCAGGTCGCAGTCAGGTTTCCAGGGCACAGGGTTCTACAATCAAACCTCAGTCATGTTGCCAGTCCACAGATTTCTACCATCAATCCTCAGTCAAGTTCCCAGGCCACAGTTTTCCAGAATAACGCCTCAGTCATGTTCCCAGGCCACAGGGTTCCAGAATCCACTGATGTCATGTGCCCAGGCCACAGGATTCCAGAATAAAACCTCAGTCATGTTCCAAGTCCACAGGGTTCCAGAACCAAGACTCAGTCAGGTTCCCAGGGCTCAGTATTCCACAATCTAAACAGATGTCATGTTCCCAGGCCACAGGTTTCCAGAATCAGGCCTCAGTCATGTTCTCAGGCCACAGGGTTCCAGAATCAAACCAATGTCAAATTCCTAGGCCATGGTTTTCCAGTACCAGGCCACAGTCATGTTTCCAGGGCACAGGGTTCTACGATCAAACCTCTGTCATGTGGCCAGTCCACAGGTTTCTGCCATCAAACCTCAGTCAAGTTCCCAGGCCACAGATTTCCAGAATCAAACCTCAGTCATATTCCCAGGCCACAGTTTTGCAGAATCACGCCTCAGTCATGTTCCCCGGCCACAGGGTTCCAGAATCCACTGATGTCATGTTCCCAGGCCACCTGATTCCAGAATAAAACCTCAGTCATGTTCCCAGTCCACAGGGTTCTACAACCAAGTCTCAGTCAGGTTCCCAGGGCCCAGTATTCCACAATCTAAACAGATGTCATGTTGCCAAGCCACAGGTTTCCACCATGAAACCTCAGACATGTTCCCAGGCCACAGGGTTCCAGAATCAAACCGTTCTCATGTTCCAAGGCCACAGGGTTCCAGAATCCACTGATGTCATGCTCCCAGGCCACAGGATTCCAGAATAAAACCTCAGTCATGTTCCCAGTCCACAGGGTTCCAGAACCAAGACTCAGTCAGGTTCCCAGGGCCCAGTATTCCACAATCTAAACAGATGTCATGTTCCCAGGCCACAGGTTTCCAGAATCAAACCTCAGTCATGTTCCCAGGCCATAGGGTTCCAGAATCAAACCATTGTCAAATTCCTAGGCCATGAGTTTCCAGTACCAGGCCACAGTCATGTTTCCAGGGCACAGGGTTCTACAATCAAACCTCTGTCATGTGGCCAGTCCACAGGTTTCTGCCATCAAACCTCAATCAAGTTCCCAGGCCACAGATTTCCAGAATCAAACCTCAGTCATATTCCCAGGACACATGGTTCCAGAATCAAATCTCAGTCATGTTTGCAGGACCCATGGTTCCACAAAAAAACCATAGTCATGTTCCCAGGACAAAAGTGTCCAGAATCAAACCTCAGTCATGTTCCCAGGGAACAGGGTTCCAGTAACAAACCTCAGTCATGTTACCAAGCCACAGGTTTCCACCATGAAACCTCATACATGTTCCCAGGCCACAGTGTTCCAGAATCAAGCCGTTCTCATGTTCCCAGGCCACAGGGTTCCAGAATCCACTGATGTCATGTTCCCAGGCCACAGGATTCCAGAATAAAACCTCAGTCATGTTCACAGTCCACAGGGTTCCAGAACCAAGCCTCAGTCATGTTCCCAGGGCACAGTATTCCACAATCTAAACAGATATCATGTTCCCAGGCCACAGGATTCCAGAATCACGCCTCAGTCTTGTTCCTGGCCACAGGGTTCCAGAATCAAACCAATGTCAAGTTCCCAGGCCATGGGTTTCAAATATCAGATCGCAGTCATGTTTCCAGGGCACAGGGTTCTACAATCAAACCTCAGTCATGTTGCCAGTCCACAGATTTCTACCATCAATCCTCAGTCAAGTTCCCAGGCCACAGTTTTCCAGAATAACGCCTCAGTCATGTTCTCAGGCCACAGGGTTCCAGAATCCACTGATGTCATGTTCCCAGGCCACAGAATTCCAGAATAAAACCTCAGTCATGTTCCAAGTCCACAGGGTTCCAGAACCAAGACTCAGTCAGGTTCCCAGGGCCCAGTATTCCACAGTCTAAACAGATGTCATATTCCCAGGCCACAGGTTTCCAGAATCAGGCCTCAGTAATGTTCTCAGGCCACAGGTTTCTAGAATCAAACCAATGTCAAATTCCTAGGCCATGGTTTTCCAGTACCAGGCCACAGTCATGTTTCCAGGGCACAGGGTTCTACAATCAAACCTCTGTCATGTGGCCAGTCCACAGGTTTCTGCCATCAAACCTCATTCAAGTTCCCAGGCCACAGATTTCCAGAATCAAACCTCAGTCATATTCCCAGGACACATGGTTCCAGAATCAAACCTCAGTCATGTTTGCAGGACCCATGGTTCCACAATCAAAGCACAGTCATGTTCCCAGGACAAAGCTGTCCAGAATCAAACCTCAGTCATGTTCCCAGGGAACAGGGTTCCAGTAACAAACCTCAGTCATGTTGCCAAGCCACAGGTTTCCACCATCAAACCTCAGACATGTTCCCAGGCCACAGTTTTCCAGAATCAAACCGTTCTCATGTTCCCAGTCCACAGGGTTCCAGAACCAAGACTCAGTCAGGTTCCCAGGGCCCAGTATTCCACAATCTAAACAGATGTCATGTTCCCAGGCCACAGGATTCCAGAATCACGCCTCAGTCTTGTTCCTGGACACAGGGTTCCAGAATCAAACCAATGTCAAGTTCCCAGGCCATGGGTTTCAAGTATCAGGTCGCAGTCATGTTTCCAGGGCACAGGGTTCTACAATCAAACCTCAGTCATGTTGCCAGTCCACAGATTTCTACCATCAATCCTCAGTCAAGTTCCCAGGCCACAGTTTTCCAGAATTACGCCTCAGTCATGTTCCCAGGCCACAGGATTCCAGAATCCACTGATGTCATGTTCCCAGGCCACAGGATTCCAGAATAAAACCTCAGTCATGTTCCAAGTCCACAGGGTTCCAGAACCAAGACTCAGTCAGGTTCCCAGGGCCCAGTATTCCACAATCTAAACAGATATCATGTTCCCAGGCCACAGGTTTCCACCATGAAACCTCAGACATGTTCCCAGGCCACAGGGTTCCAGAATCCAACGGTTCTCATGTTCCAAGGCCACAGGGTTCCAGAATCCACTGATGTCATGCTCCCATGCCACAGGATTCCAGAATAAAACCTCAGTCATGTTCCCAGTCCACAGGGTTCCTGAACCAAGACTCAGTCATGTTCCCAGGCCACAGGGTTCCAGAATCAAAACAATGTCAAATTCCTAGGCCATGGTTTTCCAGTACCAGGCCACAGTCATGTTTCCAGGGCACAGGGTTCTACAAGAAAACTTCAGTCATGTTGCCAGTCCACAGGTTTCTGCCATCAAACCTCAGTGAAGTTCCCAGGCCACAGATTTCCAGAATCAAACCTCAGTCATATTCCCAGGACACATGGTTCCAGAATCAAACCTCAGTCATGTTTGCAGGACCCATGGTTCCACAATCAAAGCACAGTCATGTTCCCAGGACAAAGCTGTCCAGAATCAAACCTCAGTCATGTTCCCAGGGAACAGGGTTCCAGTAACAAACCTCAGTCATGTTACCAAGCCACAGGTTTCCACCATGAAACCTCATACATGTTCCCAGGCCACAGTGTTCCAGAATCAAGCCGTTCTCATGTTCCCAGGCCACAGGGTTCCAGAATCCACTGATGTCATGTTCCCAGGCCACAGGATTCCAGAATAAAACCTCAGTCATGTTCACAGTCCACAGGGTTCCAGAACCAAGCCTCAGTCATGTTCCCAGGGCACAGTATTCCACAATCTAAACAGATATCATGTTCCCAGGCCACAGGATTCCAGAATCACGCCTCAGTCTTGTTCCTGGCCACATGGTTCCAGAATCAAACCAATGTCAAGTTCCCAGGCCATGGGTTTCAAATATCAGGTCGCAGTCATGTTTCCAGGGCACAGGGTTCTACAATCAAACCTCAGTCATGTTGCCAGTCCACAGATTTCTACCATCAATCCTCAGTCAAGTTCCCAGGCCACAGTTTTCCAGAATAACGCCTCAGTCATGTTCCCAGGCCACAGGGTTCCAGAATCCACTGATGTCATGTTCCCAGGCCACAGAATTCCAGAATAAAACCTCAGTCATGTTCCAAGTCCACAGGGTTCCAGAACCAAGACTCAGTCAGGTTCCCAGGGCCCAGTATTCCACAGTCTAAACAGATGTCATGTTCCCAGGCCACAGGTTTCCAGAATCAGGCCTCAGTCATGTTCTCAGGCCACAGGGTTCCAGAATCAAACCAATGTCAAATTCCTAGGCCATGGTTTTCCAGTACCAGGCCACAGTCATGTTTCCAGGGCACAGGGTTCTACAATCAAACCTCTGTCATGTGGCCAGTCCACAGGTTTCTGCCATCAAACCTCAGTCAAGTTCCCAGGCCACAGATTTCCAGAATCAAACCTCAGTCATATTCCCAGGCCACAGTTTTCCAGAATCACGCCTCAGTCATGTTCCCCGGCCACAGGGTTCCAGAATCCACTGATGTCATGTTCCCAGGCCACCTGATTCCAGAATAAAACCTCAGTCATGTTCCCAGTCCACAGGGTCCCAGAACCAAGTCTCAGTCAGGTTCCCAGGGCCCAGTATTCCACAATCTAAACAGATGTCATGTTGCCAAGCCACAGGTTTCCACCATGAAACCTCAGACATGTTCCCAGGCCACAGGGTTCCAGAATCAAACCGTTCTCATGTTCCAAGGCCACAGGGTTCCAGAATCCACTGATGTCATGCTCCCAGGCCACAGGATTCCAGAATAAAACCTCAGTCATGTTCCCAGTCCACAGGGTTCCAGAACCAAGACTCAGTCAGGTTCCCAGGGCCCAGTATTCCACAATCTAAACAGATGTCATGGTCCCAGGCCACAGGTTTCCAGAATCAAACCTCAGTCATGTTCCCAGGCCATAGGGTTCCAGAATCAAACCATTGTCAAATTCCTAGGCCATGAGTTTCCAGTACCAGGCCACAGTCATGTTTCCAGGGCACAGGGTTCTACAATCAAACCTCTGTCATGTGGCCAGTCCACAGGTTTCTGCCATTAAACCTCAATCAAGTTCCCAGGCCACAGATTTCCAGAATCAAACCTCAGTCATATTCCCAGGACACATGGTTCCAGAATCAAATCTCAGTCATGTTTGCAGGACCCATGGTTCCACAAAAAAACCATAGTCATGTTCCCAGGACAAAAGTGTCCAGAATCAAACCTCAGTCATGTTCCCAGGGAACAGGGTTCCAGTAACAAACCTCAGTCATGTTACCAAGCCACAGGTTTCCACCATGAAACCTCATACATGTTCCCAGGCCACAGTGTTCCAGAATCAAGCCGTTCTCATGTTCCCAGGCCACAGGGTTCCAGAATCCACTGATGTCATGTTCCCAGGCCACAGGATTCCAGAATAAAACCTCAGTCATGTTCACAGTCCACAGGGTTCCAGAACCAAGCCTCAGTCATGTTCCCAGGGCACAGTATTCCACAATCTAAACAGATATCATGTTCCCAGGCCACAGGATTCCAGAATCACGCCTCAGTCTTGTTCCTGTCCACATGGTTCCAGAATCAAACCAATGTCAAGTTCCCAGGCCATGGGTTTCAAATATCAGGTCGCAGTCATGTTTCCAGGGCACAGGGTTCTACAATCAAACCTCAGTCATGTTGCCAGTCCACAGATTTCTACCATCAATCCTCAGTCAAGTTCCCAGGCCACAGTTTTCCAGAATAACGCCTCAGTCATGTTCCCAGGCCACAGGGTTCCAGAATCCACTGATGTCATGTTCCCAGGCCACAGAATTCCAGAATAAAACCTCAGTCATGTTCCAAGTCCACAGGGTTCCAGAACCAAGACTCAGTCAGGTTCCCAGGGCCCAGTATTCCACAGTCTAAACAGATGTCATGTTCCCAGGCCACAGGTTTCCAGAATCAGGCCTCAGTCATGTTCTCAGGCCACAGGGTTCCAGAATCAAACCAATGTCAAATTCCTAGGCCATGGTTTTCCAGTACCAGGCCACAGTCATGTTTCCAGGGCACAGGGTTCTACAATCAAACCTCTGTCATGTGGCCAGTCCACAGGTTTCTGCCATCAAACCTCAGTCAAGTTCCCAGGCCACAGATTTCCAGAATCAAACCTCAGTCATATTCCCAGGCCACAGTTTTCCAGAATCACGCCTCAGTCATGTTCCCCGGCCACAGGGTTCCAGAATCCACTGATGTCATGTTCCCAGGCCACCTGATTCCAGAATAAAACCTCAGTCATGTTCCCAGTCCACAGGGTCCCAGAACCAAGTCTCAGTCAGGTTCCCAGGGCCCAGTATTCCACAATCTAAACAGATGTCATGTTGCCAAGCCACAGGTTTCCACCATGAAACCTCAGACATGTTCCCAGGCCACAGGGTTCCAGAATCAAACCGTTCTCATGTTCCAAGGCCACAGGGTTCCAGAATCCACTGATGTCATGCTCCCAGGCCATAGGATTCCAGAATAAAACCTCAGTCATGTTCCCAGTCCACAGGGTTCCAGAACCAAGACTCAGTCAGGTTCCCAGGGCCCAGTAGTCCACAATCTAAACAGATGTCATGTTCCCAGGCCACAGGTTTCCTGAATCAAACCTCAGTCATGTTCCCAGGCCATAGGGTTCCAGAATCAAACCATTGTCAAATTCCTAGGCCATGAGTTTCCAGTACCAGGCCACAGTCATGTTTCCAGGGCACAGGGTTCTACAATCAAACCTCTGTCATGTGGCCAGTCCACAGGTTTCTGCCATCAAACCTCAATCAAGTTCCCAGGCCACAGATTTCCAGAATCAAACCTCAGTCATATTCCCAGGACACATGGTTCCAGAATCAAATCTCAGTCATGTTTGCAGGACCCATGGTTCCACAAAAAAACCATAGTCATGTTCCCAGGACAAAAGTGTCCAGAATCAAACCTCAGTCATGTTCCCAGGGAACAGGGTTCCAGTAACAAACCTCAGTCATGTTACCAAGCCACAGGTTTCCACCATGAAACCTCATACATGTTCCCAGGCCACAGTGTTCCAGAATCAAGCCGTTCTCATGTTCCCAGGCCACAGGGTTCCAGAATCCACTGATGTCATGTTCCCAGGCCACAGGATTCCAGAATAAAACCTCAGTCATGTTCACAGTCCACAGGGTTCCAGAACCAAGCCTCAGTCATGTTCCCAGGGCACAGTATTCCACAATCTAAACAGATATCATGTTCCCAGGCCACAGGATTCCAGAATCACGCCTCAGTCTTGTTCCTGGCCACATGGTTCCAGAATCAAACCAATGTCAAGTTCCCAGGCCATGGGTTTCAAATATCAGGTTGCAGTCATGTTTCCAGGGCACAGGGTTCTACAATCAAACCTCAGTCATGTTGCCAGTCCACAGATTTCTACCATCAATCCTCAGTCAAGTTCCCAGGCCACAGTTTTCCAGAATAACGCCTCAGTCATGTTCCCAGGCCACAGGGTTCCAGAATCCACTGATGTCATGTTCCCAGGCCACAGAATTCCAGAATAAAACCTCAGTCATGTTCCAAGTCCACAGGGTTCCAGAACCAAGACTCAGTCAGGTTCCCAGGGCCCAGTATTCCACAGTCTAAACAGATGTCATGTTCCCAGGCCACAGGTTTCCAGAATCAGGCCTCAGTCATGTTCTCAGGCCACAGGGTTCCAGAATCAAACCAATGTCAAATTCCTAGGCCATGGTTTTCCAGTACCAGGCCACAGTCATGTTTCCAGGGCACAGGGTTCTACAATCAAACCTCTGTCATGTGGCCAGTCCACAGGTTTCTGCCATCAAACCTCAGTCAAGTTCCCAGGCCACAGATTTCCAGAATCAAACCTCAGTCATATTCCCAGGCCACAGTTTTCCAGAATCACGCCTCAGTCATGTTCCCCGGCCACAGGGTTCCAGAATCCACTGATGTCATGTTCCCAGGCCACCTGATTCCAGAATAAAACCTCAGTCATGTTCCCAGTCCACAGGGTCCCAGAACCAAGTCTCAGTCAGGTTCCCAGGGCCCAGTATTCCACAATCTAAACAGATGTCATGTTGCCAAGCCACAGGTTTCCACCATGAAACCTCAGACATGTTCCCAGGCCACAGGGTTCCAGAATCAAACCGTTCTCATGTTCCAAGGCCACAGGGTTCCAGAATCCACTGATGTCATGCTCCCAGGCCACAGGATTCCAGAATAAAACCTCAGTCATGTTCCCAGTCCACAGGGTTCCAGAACCAAGACTCAGTCAGGTTCCCAGGGCCCAGTATTCCACAATCTAAACAGATGTCATGTTCCCAGGCCACAGGTTTCCTGAATCAAACCTCAGTCATGTTCCCAGGCCATAGGGTTCCAGAATCAAACCATTGTCAAATTCCTAGGCCATGGGTTTCCAGTACCAGGCCACAGTCATGTTTCCAGGGCACAGGGTTCTACAATCAAACCTCTGTCATGTGGCCAGTCCACAGGTTTCTGCCATCAAACCTCAATCAAGTTCCCAGGCCACAGATTTCCAGAATCAAACCTCAGTCATATTCCCAGGACACATGGTTCCAGAATCAAATCTCAGTCATGTTTGCAGGACCCATGGTTCCACAAAAAAACCACAGTCATGTTCCCAGGAAAAAAGTGTCCAGAATCAAACCTCAGTCATGTTCCCAGGGAACAGGGTTCCAGTAACAAACCTCAGTCATGTTACCAAGCCACAGGTTTCCACCATGAAACCTCATACATGTTCCCAGGCCACAGTGTTCCAGAATCAAGCCGTTCTCATGTTCCTAGGCCACAGGGTTCCAGAATCCACTGATGTCATGTTCCCAGGCCACAGGATTCCAGAATAAAACCTCAGTCATGTTCACAGTCCACAGGGTTCCAGAACCAAGCCTCAGTCATGTTCCCAGGGCACAGTATTCCACAATCTAAACAGATATCATGTTCCCAGGCCTCAGGATTCCAGAATCACGCCTCAGTCTTGTTCCTGGCCACAGTGTTCCAGAATCAAACCAATGTCAAATTCCTAGGCCATGGTTTTCCAGTACAAGGCCACAGTCATATTTCCAGGGCACAGGGTTCTACAATCAAACCTCTGTCATGTTGCCAGTCCACAGGTTTCTGCCATCAAACCTCAGTCAAGTTCCCAGGCCACAGATTACCAGAATCAAACCTCAGTCATATTCCCAGGACACATGGTTCCAGAATCAAACCTCAGTCATGTTTGCAGGACCCATGGTTCCACAATCAAAGCACAGTCATGTTCCCAGGACAAAGCTGTCCAGAATCAAACCTCAGTCATGTTCCCAGGGAACAGGGTTCCAGTAACAAACCTCAGTCATGTTGCCAAGCCACAGGTTTCCACCATCAAACCTCAGACATGTTCCCAGGCCACAGGTTTCCAGAATCAAACCGTTCTCATGTTCCCAGTCCACAGGGTTCCAGAACCAAGACTCAGTCAGGTTCCCAGGGCCCAGTATTCCACAATCTAAACAGATGTCATGTTCCCAGGCCACAGGATTCCAGAATCACGCCTCAGTCTTGTTCCTGGACACAGGGTTCCAGAATCAAACCAATGTCAAGTTCCCAGGCCATGGGTTTCAAGTATCAGGTCGCAGTCATGTTTCCAGGGCACAGGGTTCTACAATCAAACCTCAGTCATGTTGCCAGTCCACAGATTTCTACCATCAATCCTCAGTCAAGTTCCCAGGCCACAGTTTTCCAGAATAACGCCTCAGTCATGTTCCCAGGCCACAGGGTTCCAGAATCCACTGATGTCATGTTCCCAGGCCACAGGATTCCAGAATAAATCCTCAGTCATGTTCCAAGTCCACAGGGTTCCCGAACCAAGACTCAGTCAGGTTCCCAGGGCCCAGTATTCCACAGTCTAAACAGATGTCATGTTCCCAGGTCACAGGTTTCCAGAATCACGCCTCAGTCATCTTCTCAGGCCACAGGGTTCCAGAATCAAACCAATGTCAAATTCCTAGGCCATGGTTTTCCAGTACCAGGCCACAGTCATGTTTCCAGGGCACAGGGTTCTACAATCAAACCTCTGTCATGTGGCCAGTCCACAGGTTTCTGCCATCAAACCTCAGTCAAGTTCCCAGGCCACAGATTTCCAGAATCAAACCTCAGTCATATTCCCAGGCCACAGTTTTCCAGAATCACGCCTCAGTCATGTTCCCCGGCCACAGGGTTCCAGAATCCACTGATGTCATGTTCCCAGGCCACCTGATTCCAGAATAAAACCTCAGTCATGTTCCCAGTCCACAGGGTCCCAGAACCAAGTCTCAGTCAGGTTCCCAGGGCCCAGTATTCCACAATCTAAACAGATGTCATGTTGCCAAGCCACAGGTTTCCACCATGAAACCTCAGACATGTTCCCAGGCCACAGGGTTCCAGAATCAAACCGTTCTCATGTTCCAAGGCCACAGGGTTCCAGAATCCACTGATGTCATGTTCCCAGGCCACAGGATTCCAGAATAAAACCTCAGTCATGTTCACAGTCCACAGGGTTCCAGAACCAAGCCTCAGTCATGTTCCCAGGGCACAGTATTCCACAATCTAAACAGATATCATGTTCCCAGGCCACAGGATTCCAGAATCACGCCTCAGTCTTGTTCCTGGCCACATGGTTCCAGAATCAAACCAATGTCAAGTTCCCAGGCCATGGGTTTCAAATATCAGGTCGCAGTCATGTTTCCAGGGCACAGGGTTCTACAATCAAACCTCAGTCATGTTGCCAGTCCACAGATTTCTACCATCAATCCTCAGTCAAGTTCCCAGGCCACTGTTTTCCAGAATAACGCCTCAGTCATGTTCCCAGGCCACAGGGTTCCAGAATCCACTGATGTCATGATCCCAGGCCACAGAATTCCAGAATAAAACCTCAGTCATGTTCCAAGTCCACAGGGTTCCAGAACCAAGACTCAGTCAGGTTCCCAGGGCCCAGTATTCCACAGTCTAAACAGATGTCATGTTCCCAGGCCACAGGTTTCCAGAATCAGGCCTCAGTCATGTTCTCAGGCCACAGGTTTCCAGAATCAACCAATGTCAAATTCCTAGGCCATGGTTTTCCAGTACCAGGCCACAGTCATGTTTCCAGGGCACAGGGTTCTACAATCAAACCTCTGTCATGTGGCCAGTCCACAGGTTTCTGCCATCAAACCTCAGTCAAGTTCCCAGGCCACAGATTTCCAGAATCAAACCTCAGTCATATTCCCAGGCCACAGTTTTCCAGAATCACGCCTCAGTCATGTTCCCCGGCCACAGGGTTCCAGAATCCACTGATGTCATGTTCCCAGGCCACCTGATTCCAGAATAAAACCTCAGTCATGTTCCCAGTCCACAGGGTCCCAGAACCAAGTCTCAGTCAGGTTCCCAGGGCCCAGTATTCCACAATCTAAACAGATGTCATGTTGCCAAGCCACAGGTTTCCACCATGAAACCTCAGACATGTTCCCAGGCCACAGGGTTCCAGAATCAAACCGTTCTCATGTTCCAAGGCCACAGGGTTCCAGAATCCACTGATGTCATGCTCCCAGGCCACAGGATTCCAGAATAAAACCTCAGTCATGTTCCCAGTCCACAGGGTTCCAGAACCAAGACTCAGTCAGGTTCCCAGGGCCCAGTATTCCACAATCTAAACAGATGTCATGTTCCCAGGCCACAGGTTTCCTGAATCAAACCTCAGTCATGTTCCCAGGCCATAGGGTTCCAGAATCAAACCATTGTCAAATTCCTAGGCCATGGGTTTCCAGTACCAGGCCACAGTCATGTTTCCAGGGCACAGGGTTCTACAATCAAACCTCTGTCATGTGGCCAGTCCACAGGTTTCTGCCATCAAACCTCAATCAAGTTCCCAGGCCACAGATTTCCAGAATCAAACCTCAGTCATATTCCCAGGACACATGGTTCCAGAATCAAATCTCAGTCATGTTTGCAGGACCCATGGTTCCACAAAAAAACCACAGTCATGTTCCCAGGAAAAAAGTGTCCAGAATCAAACCTCAGTCATGTTCCCAGGGAACAGGGTTCCAGTAACAAACCTCAGTCATGTTACCAAGCCACAGGTTTCCACCATGAAACCTCATACATGTTCCCAGGCCACAGTGTTCCAGAATCAAGCCGTTCTCATGTTCCTAGGCCACAGGGTTCCAGAATCCACTGATGTCATGTTCCCAGGCCACAGGATTCCAGAATAAAACCTCAGTCATGTTCACAGTCCACAGGGTTCCAGAACCAAGCCTCAGTCATGTTCCCAGGGTACAGTATTCCACAATCTAAACAGATATCATGTTCCCAGGCCTCAGGATTCCAGAATCACGCCTCAGTCTTGTTCCTGGCCACAGTGTTCCAGAATCAAACCAATGTCAAATTCCTAGGCCATGGTTTTCCAGTACAAGGCCACAGTCATATTTCCAGGGCACAGGGTTCTACAATCAAACCTCTGTCATGTTGCCAGTCCACAGGTTTCTGCCATCAAACCTCAGTCAAGTTCCCAGGCCACAGATTACCAGAATCAAACCTCAGTCATATTCCCAGGACACATGGTTCCAGAATCAAACCTCAGTCATGTTTGCAGGACCCATGGTTCCACAATCAAAGCACAGTCATGTTCCCAGGACAAAGCTGTCCAGAATCAAACCTCAGTCATGTTCCCAGGGAACAGGGTTCCAGTAACAAACCTCAGTCATGTTGCCAAGCCACAGGTTTCCACCATCAAACCTCAGACATGTTCCCAGGCCACAGGTTTCCAGAATCAAACCGTTCTCATGTTCCCAGTCCACAGGGTTCCAGAACCAAGACTCAGTCAGGTTCCCAGGGCCCAGTATTCCACAGTCTAAACAGATGTCATGTTCCCAGGTCACAGGTTTCCAGAATCACGCCTCAGTCATCTTCTCAGGCCACAGGGTTCCAGAATCAAACCAATGTCAAATTCCTAGGCCATGGGTTTCCAGTACCAGGCCACAGTCATGTTTCCAGGGCACAGGGTTCTACAATCAAACCTCTGTCATGTGGCCAGTCCACAGGTTTCTGCCATCAAACCTCAGTCAAGTTCCCAGGCCACAGATTTCCAGAATCAAACCTCAGTCATATTCCCAGGCCACAGTTTTCCAGAATCACGCCTCAGTCATGTTCCCCGGCCACAGGGTTCCAGAATCCACTGATGTCATGTTCCCAGGCCACCTGATTCCAGAATAAAACCTCAGTCATGTTCCCAGTCCACAGGGTCCCAGAACCAAGTCTCAGTCAGGTTCCCAGGGCCCAGTATTCCACAATCTAAACAGATGTCATGTTGCCAAGCCACAGGTTTCCACCATGAAACCTCAGACATGTTCCCAGGCCACAGGGTTCCAGAATCAAACCGTTCTCATGTTCCAAGGCCACAGGGTTCCAGAATCCACTGATGTCATGCTCCCAGGCCACAGGATTCCAGAATAAAACCTCAGTCATGTTCCCAGTCCACAGGGTTCCAGAACCAAGACTCAGTCAGGTTCCCAGGGCCCAGTATTCAACAATCTAAACAGATGTCATGTTCCCAGGCCACAGGTTTCCTGAATCAAACCTCAGTCATGTTCCCAGGCCATAGGGTTCCAGAATCAAACCATTGTCAAATTCCTAGGCCATGGGTTTCCAGTACCAGGCCACAGTCATGTTTCCAGGGCACAGGGTTCTACAATCAAACCTCTGTCATGTGGCCAGTCCACAGGTTTCTGCCATCAAACCTCAATCAAGTTCCCAGGCCACAGATTTCCAGAATCAAACCTCAGTCATATTCCCAGGACACATGGTTCCAGAATCAAATCTCAGTCATGTTTGCAGGACCCATGGTTCCACAAAAAAAACACAGTCATGTTCCCAGGACAAAAGTGTCCAGAATCAAACCTCAGTCATGTTCCCAGGGAACAGGGTTCCAGTAACAAACTTCAGTCATGTTACCAAGCCACAGGTTTCCACCATGAAACCTCATACATGTTCCCAGGCCACAGTGTTCCAGAATCAAGCGGTTCTCATGTTCCCAGGCCACAGGGTTCCAGAATCCACTGATGTCATGTTCCCAGGCCACAGGATTCCAGAATAAAACCTCAGTCATGTTCACAGTCCACAGGGTTCCAGAACCAAGCCTCAGTCATGTTCCCAGGGCACAGTATTCCACAATCTAAACAGATATCATGTTCCCAGGCCACAGGATTCCAGAATCACGCCTCAGTCTTGTTCCTGGCCACATGGTTCCAGAATCCAACCAATGTCAAGTTCCCAGGCCATGGGTTTCAAATATCAGGTCGCAGTCATGTTTCCAGGGCACAGGGTTCTACAATCAAACCTCAGTCATGTTGCCAGTCCACAGATTTCTACCATCAATCCTCAGTCAAGTTCCCAGGCCACAGTTTTCCAGAATAACGCCTCAGTCATGTTCCCAGGCCACAGGGTTCCAGAATCCACTGATGTCATGATCCCAGGCCACAGAATTCCAGAATAAAACCTCAGTCATGTTCCAAGTCCACAGGGTTCCAGAACCAAGACTCAGTCAGGTTCCCAGGGCCCAGTATTCCACAGTCTAAACAGATGTCATGTTCCCAGGCCACAGGTTTCCAGAATCAGGCCTCAGTCATGTTCTCAGGCCACAGGTTTCCAGAATCAACCAATGTCAAATTCCTAGGCCATTGTTTTCCAGTACCAGGCCACAGTCATGTTTCCAGGGCACAGGGTTCTACAATCAAACCTCTGTCATGTGGCCAGTCCACAGGTTTCTGCCATCAAACCTCATTCAAGTTCCCAGGCCACAGATTTCCAGAATCAAACCACACTCATATTCCCAGGACACATGGTTCCAGAATCAAACCTCAGTCATGTTTGCAGGACCCATGGTTCCACAATCAAAGCACAGTCATGTTCCCAGGACAAAGCTGTCCAGAATCAAACCTCAGTCATGTTCCCAGGGAACAGGGTTCCAGTAACAAACCTCAGTCATGTTGCCAAGCCACAGGTTTCCACCATCAAACCTCAGACATGTTCCCAGGCCACAGGGTTCCAGAATCAAACCGTTCTCATGTTCCCAGTCCACAGGGTTCCAGAACCAAGACTCAGTCAGGTTCCCAGGGCCCAGTATTCCACAATCTAAACAGATGTCATGTTCCCAGGCCACAGGATTCCAGAATCACGCCTCAGTCTTGTTCCTGGACACAGGGTTCCAGAATCAAACCAATGTCAAGTTCCCAGGCCATGGGTTTCAAGTATCAGGTCGCAGTCATGTTTCCAGGGCACAGGGTTCTACAATCAAACCTCAGTCATGTTGCCAGTCCACAGATTTCTACCATCAATCCTCAGTCAAGTTCCCAGGCCACAGTTTTCCAGAATTACGCCTCAGTCATGTTCCCAGGCCACAGGGTTCCAGAATCCACTGATGTCATGTTCCCAGGCCACAGGATTCCAGAATAAATCCTCAGTCATGTTCCAAGTCCACAGGGTTCCAGAACCAAGACTCAGTCAGGTTCCCAGGGCCCAGTATTCCACAGTCTAAACAGATGTCATGTTCCCAGGTCACAGGTTTCCAGAATCACGCCTCAGTCATCTTCTCAGGCCACAGGGTTCCAGAATCAAACCAATGTCAAATTCCTAGGCCATGGTTTTCCAGTACCAGGCCACAGTCATGTTTCCAGGGCACAGGGTTCTACAATCAAACCTCTGTCATGTGGCCAGTCCACAGGTTTCTGCCATCAAACCTCAGTCAAGTTCCCAGGCCACAGATTTCCAGAATCAAACCTCAGTCATATTCCCAGGCCACAGTTTTGCAGAATCACGCCTCAGTCATGTTCCCCGGCCACAGGGTTCCAGAATCCACTGATGTCATGTTCCCAGGCCACCTGATTCCAGAATAAAACCTCAGTCTTGTTCCCAGTCCACAGGGTTCCAGAACCAAGTCTCAGTCAGGTTCCCAGGGCCCAGTATTCCACAATCTATACAGATGTCATGTTGCCAAGCCACAGGTTTCCACCATGAAACCTCAGACATGTTCCCAGGCCACAGGCTTCCAGAATCAAACCGTTCTCATGTTCCAAGGCCACAGGGTTCCAGAATCCACTGATGTCATGCTCCCAGGCCACAGGATTCCAGAATAAAACCTCAGTCATGTTCCCAGTCCACAGGGTTCCAGAACCAAGACTCAGTCAGGTTCCCAGGGCCCAGTATTCCACAATCTAAACAGATGTCATGTTCCCAGGCCACAGGTTTCCAAAATCAAACCTCAGTCATGTTCCCAGGCCATAGGGTTCCAGAATCAAACCATTGTCAAATTCCTAGGCCATGGGTTTCCAGTACCAGGCCACAGTCATGTTTCCAGGGCACAGGGTTCTACAATCAAACCTCTGTCATGTGGCCAGTCCACAGGTTTCTGCCATCAAACCTCAATCAAGTTCCCAGGCCACAGATTTCCAGAATCAAACCTCAGTCATATTCCCAGGACACATGGTTCCAGAATCAAATCTCAGTCATGTTTGCAGGACCCATGGTTCCACAAAAAAACCACAGTCATGTTCCCAGGACAAAAGTGTCCAGAATCAAACCTCAGTCATGTTCCCAGGGAACAGGGTTCCAGTAACAAACCTCAGTCATGTTACCAAGCCACAGGTTTCCACCATGAAACCTCATACATGTTCCCAGGCCACAGTGTTCCAGAATCAAGTCGTTCTCATGTTCCCAGGCCACAGGGTTCCAGAATCCACTGATGTCATGTTCCCAGGCCACAGGATTCCAGAATAAAACCTCAGTCATGTTCACAGTCCACAGGGTTTAGAACCAAGCCTCAGTCATGTTCCCAGGGCACAGTATTCCACAATCTAAACAGATATCATGTTCCCAGGCCACAGGATTCCAGAATCACGCCTCAGTCTTGTTCCTGGCCACATGGTTCCAGAATCAAACCAATGTCAAGTTCCCAGGCCATGGGTTTCAAATATCAGGTCGCAGTCATGTTTCCAGGGCACAGGGTTCTACAATCAAACCTCAGTCATGTTGCCAGTCCACAGATTTCTACCATCAATCCTCAGTTAAGTTCCGAGGCCACAGTTTTCCAGAATAACGCCTCAGTCATGTTCCCAGGCCACAGGGTTCCAGAATCCACTGATGTCATGTTCCCAGGCCACAGGATTCCAGAATAAAACCTCAGTCATGTTCCAAGTCCACAGGGTTCCAGAACCAAGACTCAGTCAGGTTCCCAGGGCCCAGTATTCCACAATCTAAACAGATATCATGTTCCCAGGCCACAGGTTTCCACCATGAAACCTCAGACATGTTCCCAGGCCACAGGGTTCCAGAATCAAACGGTTCTCATGTTCCAAGGCCACAGGGTTCCAGAATCCACTGATGTCATGCTCCCATGCCACAGGATTCCAGAATAAAACCTCAGTCATGTTCCCAGTCCACAGGGTTCCAGAACCAAGACTCAGTCATGTTCCCAGGCCAAAGGGTTCCAGAATCAAACCAATGTCAAATTCCTAGGCCATGGGTTTCCAGTACCAGTCCACAGTCATGTTTCCAGGGCACAGGGTTCTACAATCAAACCTCTGTCATGTTGCCAGTCCACAGGTTTCTACCATCAACCCTCAGTCATATTCCCAGGACACATGGTTCCAGAATCAAACCTCAGTCATGTTTGCAGGACCCATGGTTCCACAATCAAAGCACAGTCATGTTCCCAGGACAAAGCTGTCCAGAATCAAACCTCAGTCATGTTCCCAGGGAACAGGGTTCCAGTAACAAACCTCAGTCATGTTGCCAAGCCACAGGTTTCCACCATCAAACCTCAGACATGTTCCCAGGCCACAGGGTTCCAGAATCAAACCGTTCTCATGTTCCCAGTCCACAGGGTTCCAGAACCAAGACTCAGTCAGGTTCCCAGGGCCCAGTATTCCACAATCTAAACAGATGTCATGTTCCCAGGCCACAGGATTCCAGAATCACGCCTCAGTCTTGTTCCTGGACACAGGGTTCCAGAATCAAACCAATGTCAAGTTCCCAGGCCATGGGTTTCAAGTATCAGGTCGCAGTCATGTTTCCAGGGCACAGGGTTCTACAATCAAACCTCAGTCATGTTGCCAGTCCACAGATTTCTACCATCAATCCTCAGTCAAGTTCCCAGGCCACAGTTTTCCAGAATAACGCCTCAGTCATGTTCCCAGGCCACAGGGTTCCAGAATCCACTGATGTCATGTTCCCAGGCCACAGGATTCCAGAATAAATCCTCAGTCATGTTCCAAGTCCACAGGGTTCCCGAACCAAGACTCAGTCAGGTTCCCAGGGCCCAGTATTCCACAGTCTAAACAGATGTCATGTTCCCAGGTCACAGGTTTCCAGAATCACGCCTCAGTCATCTTCTCAGGCCACAGGGTTCCAGAATCAAACCAATGTCAAATTCCTAGGCCATGGTTTTCCAGTACCAGGCCACAGTCATGTTTCCAGGGCACAGGGTTCTACAATCAAACCTCTGTCATGTGGCCAGTCCACAGGTTTCTGCCATCAAACCTCAGTCAAGTTCCCAGGCCACAGATTTCCAGAATCAAACCTCAGTCATATTCCCAGGCCACAGTTTTCCAGAATCACGCCTCAGTCATGTTCCCCGGCCACAGGGTTCCAGAATCCACTGATGTCATGCTCCCAGGCCACAGGATTCCAGAATAAAACCTCAGTCATGTTCCCAGTCCACAGGGTTCCAGAACCAAGACTCAGTCAGGTTCCCAGGGCCCAGTATTCCACAATCTAAACAGATGTCATGTTCCCAGGCCACAGGTTTCCTGAATCAAACCTCAGTCATGTTCCCAGGCCATAGGGTTCCAGAATCAAACCATTGTCAAATTCCTAGGCCATGGGTTTCCAGTACCAGGCCACAGTCATGTTTCCAGGGCACAGGGTTCTACAATCAAACCTCTGTCATGTGGCCAGTCCACAGGTTTCTGCCATCAAACCTCAATCAAGTTCCCAGGCCACAGATTTCCAGAATCAAACCTCAGTCATATTCCCAGGACACATGGTTCCAGAATCAAATCTCAGTCATGTTTGCAGGACCCATGGTTCCACAAAAAAAACACAGTCATGTTCCCAGGACAAAAGTGTCCAGAATCAAACCTCAGTCATGTTCCCAGGGAACAGGGTCCCAGTAACAAACTTCAGTCATGTTACCAAGCCACAGGTTTCCACCATGAAACCTCATACATGTTCCCAGGCCACAGTGTTCCAGAATCAAGCGGTTCTCATGTTCCCAGGCCACAGGGTTCCAGAATCCACTGATGTCATGTTCCCAGGCCACAGGATTCCAGAATAAAACCTCAGTCATGTTCACAGTCCACAGGGTTCCAGAACCAAGCCTCAGTCATGTTCCCAGGGCACAGTATTCCACAATCTAAACAGATATCATGTTCCCAGGCCACAGGATTCCAGAATCACGCCTCAGTCTTGTTCCTGGCCACATGGTTCCAGAATCAAACCAATGTCAAGTTCCCAGGCCATGGGTTTCAAATATCAGGTCGCAGTCATGTTTCCAGGGCACAGGGTTCTACAATCAAACCTCAGTCATGTTGCCAGTCCACAGATTTCTACCATCAATCCTCAGTCAAGTTCCCAGGCCACAGTTTTCCAGAATAACGCCTCAGTCATGTTCCCAGGCCACAGGGTTCCAGAATCCACTGATGTCATGATCCCAGGCCACAGAATTCCAGAATAAAACCTCAGTCATGTTCCAAGTCCACAGGGTTCCAGAACCAAGACTCAGTCAGGTTCCCAGGGCCCAGTATTCCACAGTCTAAACAGATGTCATGTTCCCAGGCCACAGGTTTCCAGAATCAGGCCTCAGTCATGTTCTCAGGCCACAGGTTTCCAGAATCAACCAATGTCAAATTCCTAGGCCATGGTTTTCCAGTACCAGGCCACAGTCATGTTTCCAGGGCACAGGGTTCTACAATCAAACCTCTGTCATGTGGCCAGTCCACAGGTTTCTGCCATCAAACCTCATTCAAGTTCCCAGGCCACAGATTTCCAGAATCAAACCACACTCATATTCCCAGGACACATGGTTCCAGAATCAAACCTCAGTCATGTTTGCAGGACCCATGGTTCCACAATCAAAGCACAGTCATGTTCCCAGGACAAAGCTGTCCAGAATCAAACCTCAGTCATGTTCCCAGGGAACAGGGTTCCAGTAACAAACCTCAGTCATGTTGCCAAGCCACAGGTTTCCACCATCAAACCTCAGACATGTTCCCAGGCCACAGGGTTCCAGAATCAAACCGTTCTCATGTTCCCAGTCCACAGGGTTCCAGAACCAAGACTCAGTCAGGTTCCCAGGGCCCAGTATTCCACAATCTAAACAGATGTCATGTTCCCAGGCCACAGGATTCCAGAATCACGCCTCAGTCTTGTTCCTGGACACAGGGTTCCAGAATCAAACCAATGTCAAGTTCCCAGGCCATGGGTTTCAAGTATCAGGTCGCAGTCATGTTTCCAGGGCACAGGGTTCTACAATCAAACCTCAGTCATGTTGCCAGTCCACAGATTTCTACCATCAATCCTCAGTCAAGTTCCCAGGCCACAGTTTTCCAGAATTACGCCTCAGTCATGTTCCCAGGCCACAGGGTTCCAGAATCCTCTGATGTCATGTTCCCAGGCCACAGGATTCCAGAATAAATCCTCAGTCATGTTCCAAGTCCACAGGGTTCCAGAACAAAGACTCAGTCAGGTTCCCAGGGCCCAGTATTCCACAGTCTAAACAGATGTCATGTTCCCAGGTCACAGGTTTCCAGAATCACGCCTCAGTCATCTTCTCAGGCCACAGGGTTCCAGAATCAAACCAATGTCAAATTCCTAGGCCATGGTTTTCCAGTACCAGGCCACAGTCATGTTTCCAGGGCACAGGGTTCTACAATCAAACCTCTGTCATGTGGCCAGTCCACAGGTTTCTGCCATCAAACCTCAGTCAAGTTCCCAGGCCACAGATTTCCAGAATCAAACCTCAGTCATATTCCCAGGCCACAGTTTTCCAGAATCACGCCTCAGTCATGTTCCCCGGCCACAGGGTTCCAGAATCCACTGATGTCATGTTCCCAGGCCACCTGATTCCAGAATAAAACCTCAGTCATGTTCCCAGTCCACAGGGTTCTAGAACCAAGTCTCAGTCAGGTTCCCAGGGCCCAGTATTCCACAATCTAAACAGATGTCATGTTGCCAAGCCACAGGTTTCCACCATGAAACCTCAGACATGTTCCCAGGCCACAGGGTTCCAGAATCAAACCGTTCTCATGTTCCAAGGCCACAGGGTTCCAGAATCCACTGATGTCATGTTCCCAGGCCACAGGTTTACAGAATCAGGCCTCAGTCATGTTCTCAGGCCACAGGGTTCCAGAATCAAACCAATGTCAAATTCCTAGGCCATGGTTTTCCAGTACCAGGCCACAGTCATGTTTCCAGGGCACAGGGTTCTACAATCAAACCTCTGTCATGTGGCCAGTCCACAGGTTTCTGCCATCAAACCTCAGTCAAGTTCCCAGGCCACAGATTTCCAGAATCAAACCTCAGTCATATTCCCAGGACACATGGTTCCAGAATCAAACCTCAGTCATGTTTGCAGGACCCATGGTTCCACAATCAAAGCACAGTCATGTTCCCAGGACAAAGCTGTCCAGAATCAAACCTCAGTCATGTTCCCAGGGAACAGGGTTCCAGTAACAAACCTCAGTCATGTTGCCAAGCCACAGGTTTCCACCATCAAACCTCAGACATGTTCCCAGGCCACAGGGTTCCAGAATCAAACCGTTCTCATGTTCCCAGTCCACAGGGTTCCAGAACCAAGACTCAGTCAGGTTCCCAGGGCCCAGTATTCCACAATCTAAACAGATGTCATGTTCCCAGGCCACAGGATTCCAGAAACACGCCTCAGTCTTGTTCCTGGACACAGGGTTCCAGAATCAAACCAATGTCAAGTTCCCAGGCCATGGGTTTCAAGTATCAGGTCGCAGTCAGGTTTCCAGGGCACAGGGTTCTACAATCAAACCTCAGTCATGTTGCCAGTCCACAGATTTCTACCATCAATCCTCAGTCAAGTTCCCAGGCCACAGTTTTCCAGAATAATGCCTCAGTCATGTTCCCAGGCCACAGGGTTCCAGAATCCACTGATGTCATGTTCCCAGGCCACAGGATTCCAGAATAAATCCTCAGTAATGTTCCAAGTCCACAGGGTTCCAGAACCAAGACTCAGTCAGGTTCCCAGGGCCCAGTATTCCACAATCTAAACAGATGTCATGTTCCCAGGCCACAGGTTTCCAGAATCACGCCTCAGTCATGTTCTCAGGCCACAGGGTTCCAGAATCAAACCAATGTCAAATTCCTAGGCCATGGGTTTCCAGTACCAGGCCACAGTCATGTTTCCAGGGCACAGGGTTCTACAATCAAACCTCTGTCATGTGGCCAGTCCACAGGTTTCTGCCATCAAACCTCAGTCAAGTTCCCAGGCCACAGATTTCCAGAATCAAACCTCAGTCATATTCCCAGGCCACAGTTTTCCAGAATCACGCCTCAGTCATGTTCCCCGGCCACAGGGTTCCAGAATCCACTGATGTCATGTTCCCAGGCCACCTGATTCCAGAATAAAACCTCAGTCATGTTCCCAGTCCACAGGGTTCCAGAACCAAGTCTCAGTCAGGTTCCCAGGACCCAGTATTCCACAATCTATACAGATGTCATGTTGCCAAGCCACAGGTTTCCACCATGAAACCTCAGACATGTTCCCAGGCCACAGGGTTCCAGAATCAAACCGTTCTCATGTTCCAAGGCCACAGGGTTCCAGAATCCACTGATGTCATGCTCCCAGGCCACAGGATTCCAGAATAAAACCTCAGTCATGTTCCCAGTCCACAGGGTTCCAGAACCAAGACTCAGTCAGGTTCCCAGGGCCCAGTATTCCACAATCTAAACAGATGTCATGTTCCCAGGCCACAGGTTTCCAAAATCAAACCTCAGTCATGTTCCCAGGCCATAGGGTTCCAGAATCAAACCATTGTCAAATTCCTAGGCCATGGGTTTCCAGTACCAGGCCACAGTCATGTTTCCAGGGCACAGGGTTCTACAATCAAACCTCTGTCATGTGTCCAGTCCACAGGTTTCTGCCATCAAACCTCAATCAAGTTCCCAGGCCACAGATTTCCAGAATCAAACCTCAGTCATATTCCCAGGACACATGGTTCCAGAATCAAATCTCAGTCATGTTTGCAGGACCCATGGTTCCACAAAAAAACCACAGTCATGTTCCCAGGACAAAAGTGTCCAGAATCAAACCTCAGTCATGTTCCCAGGGAACAGGGTTCCAGTAACAAACCTCAGTCATGTTACCAAGCCACAGGTTTCCACCATGAAACCTCATACATGTTCCCAGGCCACAGTGTTCCAGAATCAAGTCGTTCTCATGTTCCCAGGCCACAGGGTTCCAGAATCCACTGATGTCATGTTCCCAGGCCACAGGATTCCAGAATAAAACCTCAGTCATGTTCACAGTCCACAGGGTTTAGAACCAAGCCTCAGTCATGTTCCCAGGGCACAGTATTCCACAATCTAAACAGATATCATGTTCCCAGGCCACAGGATTCCAGAATCACGCCTCAGTCTTGTTCCTGGCCACATGGTTCCAGAATCAAACCAATGTCAAGTTCCCAGGCCATGGGTTTCAAATATCAGGTCGCAGTCATGTTTCCAGGGCACAGGGTTCTACAATCAAACCTCAGTCATGTTGCCAGTCCACAGATTTCTACCATCAATCCTCAGTTAAGTTCCGAGGCCACAGTTTTCCAGAATAACGCCTCAGTCATGTTCCCAGGCCACAGGGTTCCAGAATCCACTGATGTCATGTTCCCAGGCCACAGGATTCCAGAATAAAACCTCAGTCATGTTCCAAGTCCACAGGGTTCCAGAACCAAGACTCAGTCAGGTTCCCAGGGCCCAGTATTCCACAATCTAAACAGATATCATGTTCCCAGGCCACAGGTTTCCACCATGAAACCTCAGACATGTTCCCAGGCCACAGGGTTCCAGAATCAAACGGTTCTCATGTTCCAAGGCCACAGGGTTCCAGAATCCACTGATGTCATGCTCCCATGCCACAGGATTCCAGAATAAAACCTCAGTCATGTTCCCAGTCCACAGGGTTCCAGAACCAAGACTCAGTCATGTTCCCAGGCCAAAGGGTTCCAGAATCAAACCAATGTCAAATTCCTAGGCCATGGTTTTCCAGTACCAGGCCAAAGTCATGTTTCCAGGGCACAGGGTTCTACAATCAAACCTCAGTCATGTTGCCAGTCCACAGGTTTCTGCCATCAAACCTCAGTCAAGTTCCCAGGCCACAGATTTCCAGAATCCAACCTCAGTCATATTCCCAGGACACATGGTTCCAGAATCAAACCTCAGTCATGTTTGCAGGACCCATGGTTCCACAATCAAAGCACAGTCATGTTCCCAGGACGAAGCTGTCCAGAATCAAACCTCAGTCATGTTCCCAGGGAACAGGGTTCCAGTAACAAACCTCAGTCATGTTACCAAGCCACAGGTTTCCACCATGAAACCTCATACATGTTCCCAGGCCACAGTGTTCCAGAATCAAGCCGTTCTCATGTTCCCAGGCCACAGGGTTCCAGAATCCACTGATGTCATGTTCCCAGGCCACAGGATTCCAGAATAAAACCTCAGTCATGTTCACAGTCCACAGGGTTCCAGAACCAAGCCTCAGTCATTTTCCCAGGGCACAGTATTCCACAATCTAAACAGATATCATGTTCCCAGGCCACAGGATTCCAGAATCACGCCTCAGTCTTGTTCCTGGACACATGGTTCCAGAATCAAACCAATGTCAAGTTCCCAGGCCATGGGTTTCAAATATCAGGTCGCAGTCATGTTTCCAGGGCACAGGGTTCTACAATCAAACCTCAGTCATGTTGCCAGTCCACAGATTTCTACCATCAATCCTCAGTCAAGTTCCCAGGCCACAGTTTTCCAGAATAACGCCTCAGTCATGTTCCCAGGCCACAGGGTTCCAGAATCCACTGATGTCATGTTCCCAGGCCACAGAATTCCAGAATAAAACCTCAGTCATGTTCCAAGTCCACAGGGTTCCAGAACCAAGACTCAGTCAGGTTCCCAGGGCCCAGTATTCCACAGTCTAAACAAATGTCATGTTCCCAGGCCACAGGTTTCCAGAATCAGGCCTCAGTCATGTTCTCAGGCCACAGGGTTCCAGAATCAAACCAATGTCAAATTCCTAGGCCATGGTTTTCCAGTACCAGGCCACAGTCATGTTTCCAGGGCACAGGGTTCTACAATCAAACCTCTGTCATGTGTCCAGTCCACAGGTTTCTGCCATCAAACCTCAGTCAAGTTCCCAGGCCACAGATTTCCAGAATCAAACCTCAGTCATATTCCCAGGCCACAGTTTTCCAGAATCACGCCTCAGTCATGTTCCCCGGCCACAGGGTTCCAGAATCCACTGATGTCATGTTCCCAGGCCACCTGATTCCAGAATAAAACCTCAGTCATGTTCCCAGTCCACAGGGTTCCAGAACCAAGCCTCAGTCATGTTCCCAGGCCACAGTGTTCCAGAATCAAGCCGTTCTCATGTTCCTAGGCCACAGGGTTCCAGAATCCACTGATGTCATGTTCCCAGGCCACAGGATTGCAGAATAAAACCTCAGTCATGTTCACAGTCCACAGGGTTCCAGAACCAAGCCTCAGTCATGTTCCCAGGGCACAGTATTCCACAATCTAAACAGATATCATGTTCCCAGGCCACAGGATTCCAGAATCACGCCTCAGTCTTGTTCCTGGCCACAGGGTTCCAGAATCAAACCAATGTCAAATTCCTAGGCCATGGTTTTCCAGTACAAGGCCACAGTCATGTTTCCAGGGCACAGGGTTCTACAATCAAACCTCTGTCATGTGGCCAGTCCACAGGTTTCTGCCATCAAACCTCAGTCAAGTTCCCAGGCCACAGATTTCCAGAATCAAACCTCAGTCATATTCCCAGGACACATGGTTCCAGAATCAAACCTCAGTCATGTTTGCAGGACCCATGGTTCCACAATCAAAGCACAGTCATGTTCCCAGGACAAAGCTGTCCAGAATCAAACCTCAGTCATGTTCCCAGGGAACAGGGTTCCAGTAACAAACCTCAGTCATGTTGCCAAGCCACAGGTTTCCACCATCAAACCTCAGACATGTTCCCAGGACACAGGGTTCCAGAATCAAACCGTTCTCATGTTCCCAGTCCACAGGGTTCCAGAACCAAGTTTCAGTCAGGTTCCCAGGGCCCAGTATTCCACAATCTAAACACATGTCATGTTCCCAGGCCACAGGATTCCAGAATCACGCCTCAGTCTTGTTCCTGGACACAGGGTTCCAGAATCAAACCAATGTCAAGTTCCCAGGCCATGGGTTTCAAGTATCAGGTCGCAGTCAGGTTTCCAGGGCACAGGGTTCTACAATCAAACCTCAGTCATGTTGCCAGTCCACAGATTTCTACCATCAATCCTCAGTCAAGTTCCCAGGCCACAGTTTTCCAGAATAACGCCTCAGTCATGTTCCCAGGCCACAGGGTTCCAGAATCCACTGATGTCATGTGCCCAGGCCACAGGATTCCAGAATAAATCCTCAGTCATGTTCCAAGTCCACAGGGTTCCAGAACCAAGACTCAGTCAGGTTCCCAGGGCTCAGTATTCCACAATCTAAACAGATGTCATGTTCCCAGGCCACAGGTTTCCAGAATCACGCCTCAGTCATCTTCTCAGGCCACAGGGTTCCAGAATCAAACCAATGTCAAATTCCTAGGCCATGGTTTTCCAGTACCAGGCCACAGTCATGTTTCCAGGGCACAGGGTTCTACAATCAAACCTCTGTCATGTGGCCAGTCCACAGGTTTCTGCCATCAAACCTCAGTCAAGTTCCCAGGCCACAGATTTCCAGAATCAAACCTCAGTCATATTCCCAGGCCACAGTTTTCCAGAATCACGCCTCAGTCATGTTCCCCGGCCACAGGGTTCCAGAATCCACTGATGTCATGTTCCCAGGCCACCTGATTCCAGAATAAAACCTCAGTCATGTTCCCAGTCCACAGGGTTCTAGAACCAAGTCTCAGTCAGGTTCCCAGGGCCCAGTATTCCACAATCTAAACAGATGTCATGTTGCCAAGCCACAGGTTTCCACCATGAAACCTCAGACATGTTCCCAGGCCACAGGGTTCCAGAATCAAACCGTTCTCATGTTCCAAGGCCACAGGGTTCCAGAATCCACTGATGTCATGCTCCCAGGCCACAGGATTCCAGAATAAAACCTCAGTCATGTTCCCAGTCCACAGGGTTCCAGAACCAAGACTCAGTCAGGTTCCCAGGGCCCAGTATTCCACAATCTAAACAGATGTCATGTTCCCAGGCCACAGGTTTCCAGAATCAAACCTCAGTCATGTTCCCAGGCCATAGGGTTCCAGAATCAAACCATTGTCAAATTCCTAGGCCATGAGTTTCCAGTACCAGGCCACAGTCATGTTTCCAGGGCACAGGGTTCTACAATCAAACCTCTGTCATGTGGCCAGTCCACAGGTTTCTGCCATCAAACCTCAATCAAGTTCCCAGGCCACAGATTTCCAGAATCAAACCTCAGTCATATTCCCAGGACACATGGTTCCAGAATCAAATCTCAGTCATGTTTGCAGGACCCATGGTTCCACAAAAAAACCATAGTCATGTTCCCAGGACAAAAGTGTCCAGAATCAAACCTCAGTCATGTTCCCAGGGAACAGGGTTCCAGTAACAAACCTCAGTCATGTTACCAAGCCACAGGTTTCCACCATGAAACCTCATACATGTTCCCAGGCCACAGTGTTCCAGAATCAAGCCGTTCTCATGTTCCCAGGCCACAGGGTTCCAGAATCCACTGATGTCATGTTCCCAGGCCACAGGATTCCAGAATAAAACCTCAGTCATATTCCAAGTCCACAGGGTTCCAGAACCAAGCCTCAGTCATGTTCCCAGGGCACAGTATTCCACAATCTAAACAGATATCATGTTCCCAGGCCACAGGATTCCAGAATCACGCCTCAGTCTTGTTCCTGGCCACATGGTTCCAGAATCAAACCAATGTCAAGTTCCCAGGCCATGGGTTTCAAATATCAGGTCGCAGTCATGTTTCCAGGGCACAGGGTTCTACAATCAAACCTCAGTCATGTTGCCAGTCCACAGATTTCTACCATCAATCCTCAGTCAAGTTCCCAGGCCACAGTTTTCCAGAATAACGCCTCAGTCATGTTCCCAGGCCACAGGGTTCCAGAATCCACTGATGTCATGTTCCCAGGCCACAGAATTCCAGAATAAAACCTCAGTCATGTTCCAAGTCCACAGGGTTCCAGAACCAAGACTCAGTCAGGTTCCCAGGGCCCAGTATTCCACAGTCTAAACAGATGTCATGTTCCCAGGCCACAGGTTTCCAGAATCAGGCCTCAGTAATGTTCTCAGGCCACAGGTTTCCAGAATCAAACCAATGTCAAATTCCTAGGCCATGGTTTTCCAGTACCAGGCCACAGTCATGTTTCCAGGGCACAGGGTTCTACAGTCAAACCTCTGTCATGTGGCCAGTCCACAGGTTTCTGCCATCAAACCTCATTCAAGTTCCCAGGCCACAGATTTCCAGAATCAAACCTCAGTCATATTCCCAGGACACATGGTTCCAGAATCAAACCTCAGTCATGTTTGCAGGACCCATGGTTCCACAATCAAAGCACAGTCATGTTCCCAGGACAAAGCTGTCCAGAATCAAACCTCAGTCATGTTCCCAGGGAACAGGGTTCCAGTAACAAACCTCAGTCATGTTGCCAAGCCACAGGTTTCCACCATCAAACCTCAGACATGTTCCCAGGCCACAGGGTTCCAGAATCAAACCGTTCTCATGTTCCCAGTCCACAGGGTTCCAGAACCAAGACTCAGTCAGGTTCCCAGGGCCCAGTATTCCACAATCTAAACAGATGTCATGTTCCCAGGCCACAGGATTCCAGAATCACGCCTCAGTCTTGTTCCTGGACACAGGGTTCCAGAATCAAACCAATGTCAAGTTCCCAGGCCATGGGTTTCAAGTATCAGGTCGCAGTCATGTTTCCAGGGCACAGGGTTCTACAATCAAACCTCAGTCATGTTGCCAGTCCACAGATTTCTACCATCAATCCTCAGTCAAGTTCCCAGGCCACAGTTTTCCAGAATTACGCCTCAGTCATGTTCCCAGGCCACAGGGTTCCAGAATCCACTGATGTCATGTGCCCAGGCCACAGGATTCCAGAATAAATCCTCAGTCATGTTCCAAGTCCACAGGGTTCCAGAACCAAGACTCAGTCAGGTTCCCAGGGCCCAGTATTCCACAGTCTAAACAGATGTCATGTTCCCAGGCCACAGGATTCCAGAATCACGCCTCAGTCTTGTTCCTGGACACAGGGTTCCAGAATCAAACCAATGTCAAGTTCCCAGGCCATGGGTTTCAAGTATCAGGTCGCAGTCATGTTTCCAGGGCACAGGGTTCTACAATCAAACCTCAGTCATGTTGCCAGTCCACAGATTTCTACCATCAATCCTCAGTCAAGTTCCCAGGCCACAGTTTTCCAGAATTACGCCTCAGTCATGTTCCCAGGCCACAGGGTTCCAGAATCCACTGATGTCATGTTCCCAGGCCACAGGATTCCAGAATAAATCCTCAGTCATGTTCCAAGTCCACAGGGTTCCAGAACCAAGACTCAGTCAGGTTCCCAGGGCCCAGTATTCCACAGTCTAAACAGATGTCATGTTCCCAGGTCACAGGTTTCCAGAATCACGCCTCAGTCATCTTCTCAGGCCACAGGGTTCCAGAATCAAACCAATGTCAAATTCCTAGGCCATGGTTTTCCAGTACCAGGCCACAGTCATGTTTCCAGAGCACAGGGTTCTACAATCAAACCTCTGTCATGTGGCCAGTCCACAGGTTTCTGCCATCAAACCTCAGTCAAGTTCCCAGGCCACAGATTTCCAGAATCAAACCTCAGTCATATTCCCAGGCCACAGTTTTGCAGAATCACGCCTCAGTCATGTTCCCCGGCCACAGGGTTCCAGAATCCACTGATGTCATGTTCCCAGGCCACCTGATTCCAGAATAAAACCTCAGTCATGTTCCCAGTCCACAGGGTTCCTGAACCAAGTCTCAGTCAGGTTCCCAGGGCCCAGTATTCCACAATCTAAACAGATGTCATGTTGCCAAGCCACAGGTTTCCACCATGAAACCTCAGACATGTTCCCAGGCCACAGGGTTCCAGAATCAAACCGTTCTCATGTTCCAAGGCCACAGGGTTCCAGAATCCACTGATGTCATGCTCCCAGGCCACAGGATTCCAGAATAAAACCTCAGTCATGTTCACAGTCCACAGGGTTCCAGAACCAAGCCTCAGTCATGTTCCCAGGGCACAGTATTCCACAATCTAAACAGATATCATGTTCCCAGGCCACAGGATTCCAGAATCACGCCTCAGTCTTGTTCCTGGCCACATGGTTCCAGAATCAAACCAATGTCAAGTTCCCAGGCCATGGGTTTCAAATATCAGGTCGCAGTCATGTTTCCAGGGCACAGGGTTCTACAATCAAACCTCAGTCATGTTGCCAGTCCACAGATTTCTACCATCAATCCTCAGTCAAGTTCCCAGGCCACAGTTTTCCAGAATAACGCCTCAGTCATGTTCCCAGGCCACAGGGTTCCAGAATCCACTGATGTCATGTTCCCAGGCCACAGAATTCCAGAATAAAACCTCAGTCATGTTCCAAGTCCACAGGGTTCCAGAACCAAGACTCAGTCAGGTTCCCAGGGCCCAGTATTCCACAGTCTAAACAGATGTCATGTTCCCAGGCCACAGGTTTCCAGAATCAGGCCTCAGTCATGTTCTCAGGCCACAGGGTTCCAGAATCAAACCAATGTCAAATTCCTAGGCCATGGTTTTCCAGTACCAGGCCACAGTCATGTTTCCAGGGCACAGGGTTCTACAATCAAACCTCTGTCATGTGGCCAGTCCACAGGTTTCTGCCATCAAACCTCAGTCAAGTTCCCAGGCCACAGATTTCCAGAATCAAACCTCAGTCATATTCCCAGGACACATGGTTCCAGAATCAAACCTCAGTCATGTTTGCAGGACCCATGGTTCCACAATCAAAGCACAGTCATGTTCCCAGGACAAAGCTGTCCAGAATCAAACCTCAGTCATGTTCCCAGGGAACAGGGTTCCAGTAACAAACCTCAGTCATGTTGCCAAGCCACAGGTTTCCACCATCAAACCTCAGACATGTTCCCAGGCCACAGGGTTCCAGAATCAAACCGTTCTCATGTTCCCAGTCCACAGGGTTCCAGAACCAAGACTCAGTCAGGTTCCCAGGGTCCAGTATTCCACAATCTAAACAGATGTCATGTTCCCAGGCCACAGGATTCCAGAAACACGCCTCAGTCTTGTTCCTTGACACAGGGTTCCAGAATCAAACCAATGTCAAGTTCCCAGGCCATGGGTTTCAAGTATCAGGTCGCAGTCAGGTTTCCAGGGCACAGGGTTCTACAATCAAACCTCAGTCATGTTGCCAGTCCACAGATTTCTACCATCAATCCTCAGTCAAGTTCCCAGGCCACAGTTTTCCAGAATAACGCCTCAGTCATGTTCCCAGGCCACAGGGTTCCAGAATCCACTGATGTCATGTGCCCAGGCCACAGGATTCCAGAATAAATCCTCAGTCATGTTCCAAGTCCACAGGGTTCCAGAACCAAGACTCAGTCAGGTTCCCAGGGCTCAGTATTCCACAATCTAAACAGATGTCATGTTCCCAGGCCACAGGTTTCCAGAATCAGGCCTCAGTCATGTTCTCAGGCCACAGGGTTCCAGAATCAAACCAATGTCAAATTCCTAGGCCATGGTTTTCCAGTACCAGGCCACAGTCATGTTTCCAGGGCACAGGGTTCTACGATCAAACCTCTGTCATGTGGCCAGTCCACAGGTTTCTGCCATCAAACCTCAGTCAAGTTCCCAGGCCACAGATTTCCAGAATCAAACCTCAGTCATATTCCCAGGCCACAGTTTTGCAGAATCACGCCTCAGTCATGTTCCCCGGCCACAGGGTTCCAGAATCCACTGATGTCATGTTCCCAGGCCACCTGATTCCAGAATAAAACCTCAGTCATGTTCCCAGTCCACAGGGTTCTACAACCAAGTCTCAGTCAGGTTCCCAGGGCCCAGTATTCCACAATCTAAACAGATGTCATGTTGCCAAGCCACAGGTTTCCACCATGAAACCTCAGACATGTTCCCAGGCCACAGGGTTCCAGAATCAAACCGTTCTCATGTTCCAAGGCCACAGGGTTCCAGAATCCACTGATGTCATGCTCCCAGGCCACAGGATTCCAGAATAAAACCTCAGTCATGTTTCCAGTCCACAGGGTTCCAGAACCAAGACTCAGTCAGGTTCCCAGGGCCCAGTATTCCACAATCTAAACAGATGTCATGTTCCCAGGCCACAGGTTTCCTGAATCAAACCTCAGTCATGTTCCCAGGCCATAGGGTTCCAGAATCAAACCATTGTCAAATTCCTAGGCCATGAGTTTCCAGTACCAGGCCACAGTCATGTTTCCAGGGCACAGGGTTCTACAATCAAACCTCTGTCATGTGGCCAGTCCACAGGTTTCTGCCATTAAACCTCAATCAAGTTCCCAGGCCACAGATTTCCAGAATCAAACCTCAGTCATATTCCCAGGACACATGGTTCCAGAATCAAATCTCAGTCATGTTTGCAGGACCCATGGTTCCACAAAAAAACCATAGTCATGTTCCCAGGACAAAAGTGTCCAGAATCAAACCTCAGTCATGTTCCCAGGGAACAGGGTTCCAGTAACAAACCTCAGTCATGTTACCAAGCCACAGGTTTCCACCATGAAACCTCATACATGTTCCCAGGCCACAGTGTTCCAGAATCAAGCCGTTCTCATGTTCCCAGGCCACAGGGTTCCAGAATCCACTGATGTCATGTTCCCAGGCCACAGGATTCCAGAATAAAACCTCAGTCATGTTCACAGTCCACAGGGTTCCAGAACCAAGCCTCAGTCATGTTCCCAGGGCACAGTATTCCACAATCTAAACAGATATCATGTTCCCAGGCCACAGGATTCCAGAATCACGCCTCAGTCTTGTTCCTGGCCACATGGTTCCAGAATCAAACCAATGTCAAGTTCCCAGGCCATGGGTTTCAAATATCAGGTCGCAGTCATGTTTCCAGGGCACAGGGTTCTACAATCAAACCTCAGTCATGTTGCCAGTCCACAGATTTCTACCATCAATCCTCAGTCAAGTTCCCAGGCCACAGTTTTCCAGAATAACGCCTCAGTCATGTTCCCAGGCCACAGGGTTCCAGAATCCACTGATGTCATGTTCCCAGGCCACAGAATTCCAGAATAAAACCTCAGTCATGTTCCAAGTCCACAGGGTTCCAGAACCAAGACTCAGTCAGGTTCCCAGGGCCCAGTATTCCACAGTCTAAACAGATGTCATGTTCCCAGGCCACAGGTTTCCAGAATCAGGCCTCAGTCATGTTCTCAGGCCACAGGGTTCCAGAATCAAACCAATGTCAAATTCCTAGGCCATGGTTTTCCAGTACCAGGCCACAGTCATGTTTCCAGGGCACAGGGTTCTACAATCAAACCTCTGTCATGTGGCCAGTCCACAGGTTTCTGCCATCAAACCTCAGTCAAGTTCCCAGGCCACAGATTTCCAGAATCAAACCTCAGTCATATTCCCAGGCCACAGTTTTCCAGAATCACGCCTCAGTCATGTTCCCCGGCCACAGGGTTCCAGAATCCACTGATGTCATGTTCCCAGGCCACCTGATTCCAGAATAAAACCTCAGTCATGTTCCCAGTCCACAGGGTCCCAGAACCAAGTCTCAGTCAGGTTCCCAGGGCCCAGTATTCCACAATCTAAACAGATGTCATGTTGCCAAGCCACAGGTTTCCACCATGAAACCTCAGACATGTTCCCAGGCCACAGGGTTCCAGAATCAAACCGTTCTCATGTTCCAAGGCCACAGGGTTCCAGAATCCACTGATGTCATGCTCCCAGGCCACAGGATTCCAGAATAAAACCTCAGTCATGTTCCCAGTCCACAGGGTTCCAGAACCAAGACTCAGTCAGGTTCCCAGGGCCCAGTATTCCACAATCTAAACAGATGTCATGTTCCCAGGCCACAGGTTTCCTGAATCAAACCTCAGTCATGTTCCCAGGCCATAGGGTTCCAGAATCAAACCATTGTCAAATTCCTAGGCCATGGGTTTCCAGTACCAGGCCACAGTCATGTTTCCAGGGCACAGGGTTCTACAATCAAACATCTGTCATGTGGCCAGTCCACAGGTTTCTGCCATCAAACCTCAATCAAGTTCCCAGGCCACAGATTTCCAGAATCAAACCTCAGTCATATTCCCAGGACACATGGTTCCAGAATCAAATCTCAGTCATGTTTGCAGGACCCATGGTTCCACAAAAAAACCACAGTCATGTTCCCAGGAAAAAAGTGTCCAGAATCAAACCTCAGTCATGTTCCCAGGGAACAGGGTTCCAGTAACAAACCTCAGTCATGTTACCAAGCCACAGGTTTCCACCATGAAACCTCATACATGTTCCCAGGCCACAGTGTTCCAGAATCAAGCCGTTCTCATGTTCCTAGGCCACAGGGTTCCAGAATCCACTGATGTCATGTTCCCAGGCCACAGGATTCCAGAATAAAACCTCAGTCATGTTCACAGTCCACAGGGTTCCAGAACCAAGCCTCAGTCAGGTTCCCAGGGCCCAGTATTCCACAATCTAAACAGATGTCATGTTCCCAGGCCACAGGATTCCAGAATCACGCCTCAGTCTTGTTCCTGGACACAGGGTTCCAGAATCAAACCAATGTCAAGTTCCCAGGCCATGGGTTTCAAGTATCAGGTCGCAGTCATGTTTCCAGGGCACAGGGTTCTACAATCAAACCTCAGTCATGTTGCCAGTCCACAGATTTCTACCATCAATCCTCAGTCAAGTTCCCAGGCCACAGTTTTCCAGAATAACGCCTCAGTCATGTTCCCAGGCCACAGGGTTCCAGAATCTACTGATGTCATGTTCCCAGGCCACAGGATTCCAGAATAAATCCTCAGTCATGTTCCAAGTCCACAGGGTTCCCGAACCAAGACTCAGTCAGGTTCCCAGGGCCCAGTATTCCACAGTCTAAACAGATGTCATGTTCCCAGGTCACAGGTTTCCAGAATCACGCCTCAGTCATCTTCTCAGGCCACAGGGTTCCAGAATCAAACCAATGTCAAATTCCTAGGCCATGGTTTTCCAGTACCAGGCCACAGTCATGTTTCCAGGGCACAGGGTTCTACAATCAAACCTCTGTCATGTGGCCAGTCCACAGGTTTCTGCCATCAAACCTCAGTCAAGTTCCCAGGCCACAGATTTCCAGAATCAAACCTCAGTCATATTCCCAGGCCACAGTTTTCCAGAATCACGCCTCAGTCATGTTCCCCGGCCACAGGGTTCCAGAATCCACTGATGTCATGTTCCCAGGCCACCTGATTCCAGAATAAAACCTCAGTCATGTTCCCAGTCCACAGGGTCCCAGAACCAAGTCTCAGTCAGGTTCCCAGGGCCCAGTATTCCACAATCTAAACAGATGTCATGTTGCCAAGCCACAGGTTTCCACCATGAAACCTCAGACATGTTCCCAGGCCACAGGGTTCCAGAATCAAACCGTTCTCATGTTCCAAGGCCACAGGGTTCCAGAATCCACTGATGTCATGCTCCCAGGCCACAGGATTCCAGAATAAAACCTCAGTCATGTTCCCAGTCCACAGGGTTCCAGAACCAAGACTCAGTCAGGTTCCCAGGGCCCAGTATTCCACAATCTAAACAGATGTCATGTTCCCAGGCCACAGGTTTCCTGAATCAAACCTCAGTCATGTTCCCAGGCCATAGGGTTCCAGAATCAAACCATTGTCAAATTCCTAGGCCATGGGTTTCCAGTACCAGGCCACAGTCATGTTTCCAGGGCACAGGGTTCTACAATCAAACCTCTGTCATGTGGCCAGTCCACAGGTTTCTGCCATCAAACCTCAATCAAGTTCCCAGGCCACAGATTTCCAGAATCAAACCTCAGTCATATTCCCAGGACACATGGTTCCAGAATCAAATCTCAGTCATGTTTGCAGGACCCATGGTTCCACAAAAAAACCACAGTCATGTTCCCAGGAAAAAAGTGTCCAGAATCAAACCTCAGTCATGTTCCCAGGGAACAGGGTTCCAGTAACAAACCTCAGTCATGTTACCAAGCCACAGGTTTCCACCATGAAACCTCATACATGTTCCCAGGCCACAGTGTTCCAGAATCAAGCCGTTCTCATGTTCCTAGGCCACAGGGTTCCAGAATCCACTGATGTCATGTTCCCAGGCCACAGGATTCCAGAATAAAACCTCAGTCATGTTCACAGTCCACAGGGTTCCAGAACCAAGACTCAGTCAGGTTCCCAGGGCCCAGTATTCCACAGTCTAAACAGATGTCATATTCCCAGGCCACAGGTTTCCAGAATCAGGCCTCAGTAATGTTCTCAGGCCACAGGTTTCTAGAATCAAACCAATGTCAAATTCCTAGGCCATGGTTTTCCAGTACCAGGCCACAGTCATGTTTCCAGGGCACAGGGTTCTACAATCATACCTCTGTCATGTGGCCAGTCCACAGGTTTCTGCCATCAAACCTCATTCAAGTTCCCAGGCCACAGATTTCCAGAATCAAACCTCAGTCATATTCCCAGGACACATGGTTCCAGAATCAAACCTCAGTCATGTTTGCAGGACCCATGGTTCCACAATCAAAGCACAGTCATGTTCCCAGGACAAAGCTGTCCAGAATCAAACCTCAGTCATGTTCCCAGGGAACAGGGTTCCAGTAACAAACCTCAGTCATGTTGCCAAGCCACAGGTTTCCACCATCAAACCTCAGACATGTTCCCAGGCCACAGGTTTCCAGAATCAAACCGTTCTCATGTTCCCAGTCCACAGGGTTCCAGAACCAAGACTCAGTCAGGTTCCCAGGGCCCAGTATTCCACAATCTAAACAGATGTCATGTTCCCAGGCCACAGGATTCCAGAATCACGCCTCAGTCTTGTTCCTGGACACAGGTTTCCAGAATCAAACCAATGTCAAGTTCCCAGGCCATGGGTTTCAAGTATCAGGTCGCAGTCATGTTTCCAGGGCACAGGGTTCTACAATCAAACCTCAGTCATATTGCCAGTCCACAGATTTCTACCATCAATCCTCAGTCAAGTTCCCAGGCCACAGTTTTCCAGAATTACGCCTCAGTCATGTTCCCAGGCCACAGGATTCCAGAATCCACTGATGTCATGTTCCCAGGCCACAGGATTCCAGAATAAAACCTCAGTCATGTTCCAAGTCCACAGGGTTCCAGAACCAAGACTCAGTCAGGTTCCCAGGGCCCAGTATTCCACAATCTAAACAGATATCATGTTCCCAGGCCACAGGTTTCCACCATGAAACCTCAGACATGTTCCCAGGCCACAGGGTTCCAGAATCCAACGGTTCTCATGTTCCAAGGCCACAGGGTTCCAGAATCCACTGATGTCATGCTCCCATGCCACAGGATTCCAGAATAAAACCTCAGTCATGTTCCCAGTCCACAGGGTTCCAGAACCAAGACTCAGTCATGTTCCCAGGCCACAGGGTTCCAGAATCAAAACAATGTCAAATTCCTAGGCCATGGTTTTCCAGTACCAGGCCACAGTCATGTTTCCAGGGCACAGGGTTCTACAAGAAAACCTCAGTCATGTTGCCAGTCCACAGGTTTCTGCCATCAAACCTCAGTGAAGTTCCCAGGCCACAGATTTCCAGAATCAAACCTCAGTCATATTCCCAGGACACATGGTTCCAGAATCAAACCTCAGTCATGTTTGCAGGACCCATGGTTCCACAATCAAAGCACAGTCATGTTCCCAGGACAAAGCTGTCCAGAATCAAACCTCAGTCATGTTCCCAGGGAACAGGGTTCCAGTAACAAACCTCAGTCATGTTACCAAGCCACAGGTTTCCACCATGAAACCTCATACATGTTCCCAGGCCACAGTGTTCCAGAATCAAGCCGTTCTCATGTTCCCAGGCCACAGGGTTCCAGAATCCACTGATGTCATGTTCCCAGGCCACAGGATTCCAGAATAAAACCTCAGTCATGTTCACAGTCCACAGGGTTCCAGAACCAAGCCTCAGTCATGTTCCCAGGGCACAGTATTCCACAATCTAAACAGATATCATGTTCCCAGGCCACAGGATTCCAGAATCACGCCTCAGTCTTGTTCCTGGCCACATGGTTCCAGAATCAAACCAATGTCAAGTTCCCAGGCCATGGGTTTCAAATATCAGGTCGCAGTCATGTTTCCAGGGCACAGGGTTCTACAATCAAACCTCAGTCATGTTGCCAGTCCACAGATTTCTACCATCAATCCTCAGTCAAGTTCCCAGGCCACAGTTTTCCAGAATAACGCCTCAGTCATGTTCCCAGGCCACAGGGTTCCAGAATCCACTGATGTCATGTTCCCAGGCCACAGAATTCCAGAATAAAACCTCAGTCATGTTCCAAGTCCACAGGGTTCCAGAACCAAGACTCAGTCAGGTTCCCAGGGCCCAGTATTCCACAGTCTAAACAGATGTCATGTTCCCAGGCCACAGGTTTCCAGAATCAGGCCTCAGTCATGTTCTCAGGCCACAGGGTTCCAGAATCAAACCAATGTCAAATTCCTAGGCCATGGTTTTCCAGTACCAGGCCACAGTCATGTTTCCAGGGCACAGGGTTCTACAATCAAACCTCTGTCATGTGGCCAGTCCACAGGTTTCTGCCATCAAACCTCAGTCAATTTCCCAGGCCACAGATTTCCAGAATCAAACCTCAGTCATATTCCCAGGCCACAGTTTTCCAGAATCACGCCTCAGTCATGTTCCCCGGCCACAGGGTTCCAGAATCCACTGATGTCATGTTCCCAGGCCACCTGATTCCAGAATAAAACCTCAGTCATGTTCCCAGTCCACAGGGTCCCAGAACCAAGTCTCAGTCAGGTTCCCAGGGCCCAGTATTCCACAATCTAAACAGATGTCATGTTGCCAAGCCACAGGTTTCCACCATGAAACCTCAGACATGTTCCCAGGCCACAGGGTTCCAGAATCAAACCGTTCTCATGTTCCAAGGCCACAGGGTTCCAGAATCCACTGATGTCATGCTCCCAGGCCACAGGATTCCAGAATAAAACCTCAGTCATGTTCCCAGTCCACAGGGTTCCAGAACCAAGACTCAGTCAGGTTCCCAGGGCCCAGTATTCCACAATCTAAACAGATGTCATGTTCCCAGGCCACAGGTTTCCTGAATCAAACCTCAGTCATGTTCCCAGGCCATAGGGTTCCAGAATCAAACCATTGTCAAATTCCTAGGCCATGGGTTTCCAGTACCAGGCCACAGTCATGTTTCCAGGGCACAGGGTTCTACAATCAAACCTCTGTCATGTGGCCAGTCCACAGGTTTCTGCCATCAAACCTCAATCAAGTTCCCAGGCCACAGATTTCCAGAATCAAACCTCAGTCATATTCCCAGGACACATGGTTCCAGAATCAAATCTCAGTCATGTTTGCAGGACCCATGGTTCCACAAAAAAACCACAGTCATGTTCCCAGGAAAAAAGTGTCCAGAATCAAACCTCAGTCATGTTCCCAGGGAACAGGGTTCCAGTAACAAACCTCAGTCATGTTACCAAGCCACAGGTTTCCACCATGAAACCTCATACATGTTCCCAGGCCACAGTGTTCCAGAATCAAGCCGTTCTCATGTTCCTAGGCCACAGGGTTCCAGAATCCACTGATGTCATGTTCCCAGGCCACAGGATTCCAGAATAAAACCTCAGTCATGTTCACAGTCCACAGGGTTCCAGAACCAAGCCTCAGTCATGTTCCCAGGGCACAGTATTCCACAATCTAAACAGATATCATGTTCCCAGGCCTCAGGATTCCAGAATCACGCCTCAGTCTTGTTCCTGGCCACAGTGTTCCAGAATCAAACCAATGTCAAATTCCTAGGCCATGGTTTTCCAGTACAAGGCCACAGTCATATTTCCAGGGCACAGGGTTCTACAATCAAACCTCTGTCATGTTGCCAGTCCACAGGTTTCTGCCATCAAACCTCAGTCAAGTTCCCAGGCCACAGATTACCAGAATCAAACCTCAGTCATATTCCCAGGACACATGGTTCCAGAATCAAACCTCAGTCATGTTTGCAGGACCCATGGTTCCACAATCAAAGCACAGTCATGTTCCCAGGACAAAGCTGTCCAGAATCAAACCTCAGTCATGTTCCCAGGGAACAGGGTTCCAGTAACAAACCTCAGTCATGTTGCCAAGCCACAGGTTTCCACCATCAAACCTCAGACATGTTCCCAGGCCACAGGGTTCCAGAATCAAACCGTTCTCATGTTCCCAGTCCACAGGGTTCCAGAACCAAGACTCAGTCAGGTTCCCAGGGCCCAGTATTCCACAATCTAAACAGATGTCATGTTCCCAGGCCACAGGATTCCAGAATCACGCCTCAGTCTTGTTCCTGGACACAGGGTTCCAGAATCAAACCAATGTCAAGTTCCCAGGCCATGGGTTTCAAGTATCAGGTCGCAGTCATGTTTCCAGGGCACGGGGTTCTACAATCAAACCTCAGTCATGTTGCCAGTCCACAGATTTCTACCATCAATCCTCAGTCAAGTTCCCAGGCCACAGTTTTCCAGAATAACGCCTCAGTCATGTTCCCAGGCCACAGGGTTCCAGAATCTACTGATGTCATGTTCCCAGGCCACAGGATTCCAGAATAAAACCTCAGTCATGTTCACAGTCCACACGGTTCCAGAACCAAGCCTCAGTCATGTTCCCAGGGCACAGTATTCCACAATCTAAACAGATATCATGTTCCCAGGCCACAGGATTCCAGAATCACGCCTCAGTCTTGTTCCTGGCCACATGGTTCCAGAATCAAACCAATGTCAAGTTCCCAGGCCATGGGTTTCAAATATCAGGTCGCAGTCATGTTTCCAGGGCACAGGGTTCTACAATCAAACCTCAGTCATGTTGCCAGTCCACAGATTTCTACCATCAATCCTCAGTCAAGTTCCCAGGCCACAGTTTTCCAGAATAACGCCTAAGTCATTTTCCCAGGCCACAGGGTTCCAGAATCCACTGATGTCATGATCCCAGGCCACAGAATTCCAGAATAAAACCTCAGTCATGTTCCAAGTCCACAGGGTTCCAGAACCAAGACTCAGTCAGGTTCCCAGGGCCCAGTATTCCACAGTCTAAACAGATGTCATGTTCCCAGGCCACAGGTTTCCAGAATCACGCCTCAGTCATGTTCCCAGGCCACAGGGTTCCAGAATCAAACCAATGTCAAGTTCCCAGGCCATGGGTTTCAAATATCAGGTCGCAGTCATGTTTCCAGGGCACAGGGTTCTACAATCAAACCTCAGTCATGTTGCCAGTCCACAGATTTCTACCATCAATCCTCAGTTAAGTTCCGAGGCCACAGTTTTCCAGAATAACGCCTCAGTCATGTTCCCAGGCCACAGGGTTCCAGAATCCACTGATGTCATGTTCCCAGGCCACAGGATTCCAGAATAAAACCTCAGTCATGTTCCAAGTCCACAGGGTTCCAGAACCAAGACTCAGTCAGGTTCCCAGGGCCCAGTATTCCACAATCTAAACAGATATCATGTTCCCAGGCCACAGGTTTCCACCATGAAACCTCAGACATGTTCCCAGGCCACAGGGTTCCAGAATCAAACGGTTCTCATGTTCCAAGGCCACAGGGTTCCAGAATCCACTGATGTCATGCTCCCATGCCACAGGATTCCAGAATAAAACCTCAGTCATGTTCCCAGTCCACAGGGTTCCAGAACCAAGACTCAGTCATGTTCCCAGGCCAAAGGGTTCCAGAATCAAACCAATGTCAAATTCCTAGGCCATGGTTTTCCAGTACCAGGCCAAAGTCATGTTTCCAGGGCACAGGGTTCTACAATCAAACCTCAGTCATGTTGCCAGTCCACAGGTTTCTGCCATCAAACCTCAGTGAAGTTCCCAGGCCACAGATTTCCAGAATCCAACCTCAGTCATATTCCCAGGACACATGGTTCCAGAATCAAACCTCAGTCATGTTTGCAGGACCCATGGTTCCACAATCAAAGCACAGTCATGTTCCCAGGACAAAGCTGTCCAGAATCAAACCTCAGTCATGTTCCCAGGGAACAGGGTTCCAGTAACAAACCTCAGTCATGTTACCAAGCCACAGGTTTCCACCATGAAACCTCATACATGTTCCCAGGCCACAGTGTTCCAGAATCAAGCCGTTCTCATGTTCCCAGGCCACAGGGTTCCAGAATCCACTGATGTCATGTTCCCAGGCCACAGGATTCCAGAATAAAACCTCATTCATGTTCACAGTCCACAGGGTTCCAGAACCAAGCCTCAGTCATGTTCCCAGGGCACAGTATTCCACAATCTAAACAGATATCATGTTCCCAGGCCACAGGATTCCAGAATCACGCCTCAGTCTTGTTCCTGGACACATGGTTCCAGAATCAAACCAATGTCAAGTTCCCAGGCCATGGGTTTCAAATATCAGGTCGCAGTCATGTTTCCAGGGCACAGGGTTCTACAATCAAACCTCAGTCATGTTGCCAGTCCACAGATTTCTACCATCAATCCTCAGTCAAGTTCCCAGGCCACAGTTTTCCAGAATAACGCCTCAGTCATGTTCCCAGGCCACAGGGTTCCAGAATCCACTGATGTCATGTTCCCAGGCCACAGAATTCCAGAATAAAACCTCAGTCATGTTCCAAGTCCACAGGGTTCCAGAACCAAGACTCAGTCAGGTTCCCAGGGCCCAGTATTCCACAGTCTAAACAAATGTCATGTTCCCAGGCCACAGGTTTCCAGAATCAGGCCTCAGTCATGTTCTCAGGCCACAGGGTTCCAGAATCAAACCAATGTCAAATTCCTAGGCCATGGTTTTCCAGTACCAGGCCACAGTCATGTTTCCAGGGCACAGGGTTCTACAATCAAACCTCTGTCATGTGGCCAGTCCACAGGTTTCTGCCATCAAACCTCAGTCAAGTTCCCAGGCCACAGATTTCCAGAATCAAACCTCAGTCATATTCCCAGGCCACAGTTTTCCAGAATCACGCCTCAGTCATGTTCCCCGGCCACAGGGTTCCAGAATCCACTGATGTCATGTTCCCAGGCCACCTGATTCCAGAATAAAACCTCAGTCATGTTCCCAGTCCACAGGGTTCCAGAACCAAGCCTCAGTCATGTTCCCAGGCCACAGTGTTCCAGAATCAAGCCGTTCTCATGTTCCTAGGCCACAGGGTTCCAGAATCCACTGATGTCATGTTCCCAGGCCACAGGATTGCAGAATAAAACCTCAGTCATGTTCACAGTCCACAGGGTTCCAGAACCAAGCCTCAGTCATGTTCCCAGGGCACAGTATTCCACAATCTAAACAGATATCATGTTCCCAGGCCACAGGATTCCAGAATCACGCCTCAGTCTTGTTCCTGGCCACAGGGTTCCAGAATCAAACCAATGTCAAATTCCTAGGCCATGGTTTTCCAGTACAAGGCCACAGTCATGTTTCCAGGGCACAGGGTTCTACAATCAAACCTCTGTCATGTGGCCAGTCCACAGGTTTCTGCCATCAAACCTCAGTCAAGTTCCCAGGCCACAGATTTCCAGAATCAAACCTCAGTCATATTCCCAGGACACATGGTTCCAGAATCAAACCTCAGTCATGTTTGCAGGACCCATGGTTCCACAATCAAAGCACAGTCATGTTCCCAGGACAAAGCTGTCCAGAATCAAACCTCAGTCATGTTCCCAGGGAACAGGGTTCCAGTAACAAACCTCAGTCATGTTGCCAAGCCACAGGTTTCCACCATCAAACCTCAGACATGTTCCCAGGACACAGGGTTCCAGAATCAAACCGTTCTCATGTTCCCAGTCCACAGGGTTCCAGAACCAAGTTTCAGTCAGGTTCCCAGGGCCCAGTATTCCACAATCTAAACAGATGTCATGTTCCCAGGCCACAGGATTCCAGAATCACGCCTCAGTCTTGTTCCTGGACACAGGGTTCCAGAATCAAACCAATGTCAAGTTCCCAGGCCATGGGTTTCAAGTATCAGGTCGCAGTCAGGTTTCCAGGGCACAGGGTTCTACAATCAAACCTCAGTCATGTTGCCATTCCACAGATTTCTACCATCAATCCTCAGTCAAGTTCCCAGGCCACAGTTTTCCAGAATAACGCCTCAGTCATGTTCCCAGGCCACAGGGTTCCAGAATCCACTGATGTCATGTGCCCAGGCCACAGGATTCCAGAATAAATCCTCAGTCATGTTCCAAGTCCACAGGGTTCCAGAACCAAGACTCAGTCAGGTTCCCAGGGCTCAGTATTCCACAATCTAAACAGATGTCATGTTCCCAGGCCACAGGTTTCCAGAATCACGCCTCAGTCATCTTCTCAGGCCACAGGGTTCCAGAATCAAACCAATGTCAAATTCCTAGGCCATGGTTTTCCAGTACCAGGCCACAGTCATGTTTCCAGGGCACAGGGTTCTACGATCAAACCTCTGTCATGTGGCCAGTCCACAGGTTTCTGCCATCAAACCTCAGTCAAGTTCCCAGGCCACAGATTTCCAGAATCAAACCTCAGTCATATTCCCAGGCCACAGTTTTGCAGAATCACGCCTCAGTCATGTTCCCCGGCCACAGGGTTCCAGAATCCACTGATGTCATGTTCCCAGGCCACCTGATTCCAGAATAAAACCTCAGTCATGTTCCCAGTCCACAGGGTTCTACAACCAAGTCTCAGTCAGGTTCCCAGGGCCCAGTATTCCACAATCTAAACAGATGTCATGTTGCCAAGCCACAGGTTTCCACCATGAAACCTCAGACATGTTCCCAGGCCACAGGGTTCCAGAATCAAACCGTTCTCATGTTCCAAGGCCACAGGGTTCCAGAATCCACTGATGTCATGCTCCCAGGCCACAGGATTCCAGAATAAAACCTCAGTCATGTTCCCAGTCCACAGGGTTCCAGAACCAAGACTCAGTCAGGTTCCCAGGGCCCAGTATTCCACAATCTAAACAGATGTCATGTTCCCAGGCCACAGGTTTCCAGAATCAAACCTCAGTCATGTTCCCAGGCCATAGGGTTCCAGAATCAAACCATTGTCAAATTCCTAGGCCATGAGTTTCCAGTACCAGGCCACAGTCATGTTTCCAGGGCACAGGGTTCTACAATCAAACCTCTGTCATGTGGCCAGTCCACAGGTTTCTGCCATCAAACCTCAATCAAGTTCCCAGGCCACAGATTTCCAGAATCAAACCTCAGTCATATTCCCAGGACACATGGTTCCAGAATCAAATCTCAGTCATGTTTGCAGGACCCATGGTTCCACAAAAAAACCATAGTCATGTTCCCAGGACAAAAGTGTCCAGAATCAAACCTCAGTCATGTTCCCAGGGAACAGGGTTCCAGTAACAAACCTCAGTCATGTTACCAAGCCACAGGTTTCCACCATGAAACCTCATACATGTTCCCAGGCCACAGTGTTCCAGAATCAAGCCGTTCTCATGTTCCCAGGCCACAGGGTTCCGGAATCCACTGATGTCATGTTCCCAGGCCACAGGATTCCAGAATAAAACCTCAGTCATGTTCACAGTCCACAGGGTTCCAGAACCAAGCCTCAGTCATGTTCCCAGGGCACAGTATTCCACAATCTAAACAGATATCATGTTCCCAGGCCACAGGATTCCAGAATCACGCCTCAGTCTTGTTCCTGGCCACATGGTTCCAGAATCAAACCAATGTCAAGTTCCCAGGCCATGGGTTTCAAATATCAGGTCGCAGTCATGTTTCCAGGGCACAGGGTTCTACAATCAAACCTCAGTCATGTTGCCAGTCCACAGATTTCTACCATCAATCCTCAGTCAAGTTCCCAGGCCACAGTTTTCCAGAATAACGCCTCAGTCATGTTCCCAGGCCACAGGGTTCCAGAATCCACTGATGTCATGTTCCCAGGCCACAGAATTCCAGAATAAAACCTCAGTCATGTTCCAAGTCCACAGGGTTCCAGAACCAAGACTCAGTCAGGTTCCCAGGGCCCAGTATTCCACAGTCTAAACAGATGTCATGTTCCCAGGCCACAGGTTTCCAGAATCAGGCCTCAGTCATGTTCTCAGGCCACAGGTTTCCAGAATCAAACCAATGTCAAATTCCTAGGCCATGGTTTTCCAGTACCAGGCCACAGTCATGTTTCCAGGGCACAGGGTTCTACAGTCAAACCTCTGTCATGTGGCCAGTCCACAGGTTTCTGCCATCAAACCTCATTCAAGTTCCCAGGCCACAGATTTCCAGAATCAAACCTCAGTCATATTCCCAGGACACATGGTTCCAGAATCAAACCTCAGTCATGTTTGCAGGACCCATGGTTCCACAATCAAAGCACAGTCATGTTCCCAGGACAAAGCTGTCCAGAATCAAACCTCAGTCATGTTCCCAGGGAACAGGGTTCCAGTAACAAACCTCAGTCATGTTGCCAAGCCACAGGTTTCCACCATCAAACCTCAGACATGTTCCCAGGCCACAGGGTTCCAGAATCAAACCGTTCTCATGTTCCCAGTCCACAGGGTTCCAGAACCAAGACTCAGTCAGGTTCCCAGGGCCCAGTATTCCACAATCTAAACAGATGTCATGTTCCCAGGCCACAGGATTCCAGAATCACGCCTCAGTCTTGTTCCTGGACACAGGGTTCCAGAATCAAACCAATGTCAAGTTCCCAGGCCATGGGTTTCAAGTATCAGGTCGCAGTCATGTTTCCAGGGCACAGGGTTCTACAATCAAACCTCAGTCATGTTGCCAGTCCACAGATTTCTACCATCAATCCTCAGTCAAGTTCCCAGGCCACAGTTTTCCAGAATTACGCCTCAGTCATGTTCCCAGGCCACAGGGTTCCAGAATCCACTGATGTCATGTTCCCAGGCCACAGGATTCCAGAATAAATCCTCAGTCATGTTCCAAGTCCACAGGGTTCCAGAACCAAGACTCAGTCAGGTTCCCAGGGCCCAGTATTCCACAGTCTAAACAGATGTCATGTTCCCAGGTCACAGGTTTCCAGAATCACGCCTCAGTCATCTTCTCAGGCCACAGGGTTCCAGAATCAAACCAATGTCAAATTCCTAGGCCATGGTTTTCCAGTACCAGGCCACAGTCATGTTTCCAGGGCACAGGGTTCTACAATCAAACCTCTGTCATGTGGCCAGTCCACAGGTTTCTGCCATCAAACCTCAGTCAAGTTCCCAGGCCACAGATTTCCAGAATCAAACCTCAGTCATATTCCCAGGCCACAGTTTTGCAGAATCACGCCTCAGTCATGTTCCCCGGCCACAGGGTTCCAGAATCCACTGATGTCATGTTCCCAGGCCACCTGATTCCAGAATAAAACCTCAGTCATGTTCCCAGTCCACAGGGTTCCTGAACCAAGTCTCAGTCAGGTTCCCAGGGCCCAGTATTCCACAATCTAAAAAGATGTCATGTTGCCAAGCCACAGGTTTCCACCATGAAACCTCAGACATGTTCCCAGGCCACAGGGTTCCAGAATCAAACCGTTCTCATGTTCCAAGGCCACAGGGTTCCAGAATCCACTGATGTCATGCTCCCAGGCCACAGGATTCCAGAATAAAACCTCAGTCATGTTCCCAGTCCACAGGGTTCCAGAACCAAGACTCAGTCAGGTTCCCAGGGCCCAGTATTCCACAATCTAAACAGATGTCATGTTCCCAGGCCACAGGTTTCCAGAATCAAACCTCAGTCATGTTCCCAGGCCATAGGGTTCCAGAATCAAACCATTGTCAAATTCCTAGGCCATGAGTTTCCAGTACCAGGCCACAGTCATGTTTCCAGGGCACAGGGTTCTACAATCAAACCTCTGTCATGTGGCCAGTCCACAGGTTTCTGCCATCAAACCTCAATCAAGTTCCCAGGCCACAGATTTCCAGAATCAAACCTCAGTCATATTCCCAGGACACATGGTTCCAGAATCAAATCTCAGTCATGTTTGCAGGACCCATGGTTCCACAAAAAAACCATAGTCATGTTCCCAGGACAAAAGTGTCCAGAATCAAACCTCAGTCATGTTCCCAGGGAACAGGGTTCCAGTAACAAACCTCAGTCATGTTACCAAGCCACAGGTTTCCACCATGAAACCTCATACATGTTCCCAGGCCACAGTGTTCCAGAATCAAGCCGTTCTCATGTTCCCAGGCCACAGGGTTCCAGAATCCACTGATGTCATGTTCCCAGGCCACAGGATTCCAGAATAAAACCTCAGTCATGTTCACAGTCCACAGGGTTCCAGAACCAAGCCTCAGTCATGTTCCCAGGGCACAGTATTCCACAATCTAAACAGATATCATGTTCCCAGGCCACAGGATTCCAGAATCACGCCTCAGTCTTGTTCCTGGCCACATGGTTCCAGAATCAAACCAATGTCAAGTTCCCAGGCCATGGGTTTCAAATATCAGGTCGCAGTCATGTTTCCAGGGCACAGGGTTCTACAATCAAACCTCAGTCATGTTGCCAGTCCACAGATTTCTACCATCAATCCTCAGTCAAGTTCCCAGGCCACAGTTTTCCAGAATAACGCCTCAGTCATGTTCCCAGGCCACAGGGTTCCAGAATCCACTGATGTCATGTTCCCAGGCCACAGAATTCCAGAATAAAACCTCAGTCATGTTCCAAGTCCACAGGGTTCCAGAACCAAGACTCAGTCAGGTTCCCAGGGCCCAGTATTCCACAGTCTAAACAGATGTCATGTTCCCAGGCCACAGGTTTCCAGAATCAGGCCTCAGTAATGTTCTCAGGCCACAGGTTTCCAGAATCAAACCAATGTCAAATTCCTAGGCCATGGTTTTCCAGTACCAGGCCACAGTCATGTTTCCAGGGCACAGGGTTCTACAGTCAAACCTCTGTCATGTGGCCAGTCCACAGGTTTCTGCCATCAAACCTCATTCAAGTTCCCAGGCCACAGATTTCCAGAATCAAACCTCAGTCATATTCCCAGGACACATGGTTCCAGAATCAAACCTCAGTCATGTTTGCAGGACCCATGGTTCCACAATCAAAGCACAGTCATGTTCCCAGGACAAAGCTGTCCAGAATCAAACCTCAGTCATGTTCCCAGGGAACAGGGTTCCAGTAACAAACCTCAGTCATGTTGCCAAGCCACAGGTTTCCACCATCAAACCTCAGACATGTTCCCAGGCCACAGGGTTCCAGAATCAAACCGTTCTCATGTTCCCAGTCCACAGGGTTCCAGAACCAAGACTCAGTCAGGTTCCCAGGGCCCAGTATTCCACAATCTAAACAGATGTCATGTTCCCAGGCCACAGGATTCCAGAATCACGCCTCAGTCTTGTTCCTGGACACAGGGTTCCAGAATCAAACCAATGTCAAGTTCCCAGGCCATGGGTTTCAAGTATCAGGTCGCAGTCATGTTTCCAGGGCACAGGGTTCTACAATCAAACCTCAGTCATGTTGCCAGTCCACAGATTTCTACCATCAATCCTCAGTCAAGTTCCCAGGCCACAGTTTTCCAGAATTACGCCTCAGTCATGTTCCCAGGCCACAGGGTTCCAGAATCCACTGATGTCATGTTCCCAGGCCACAGGATTCCAGAATAAATCCTCAGTCATGTTCCAAGTCCACAGGGTTCCAGAACCAAGACTCAGTCAGGTTCCCAGGGCCCAGTATTCCACAGTCTAAACAGATGTCATGTTCCCAGGTCACAGGTTTCCAGAATCACGCCTCAGTCATCTTCTCAGGCCACAGGGTTCCAGAATCAAACCAATGTCAAATTCCTAGGCCATGGTTTTCCAGTACCAGGCCACAGTCATGTTTCCAGGGCACAGGGTTCTACAATCAAACCTCTGTCATGTGGCCAGTCCACAGGTTTCTGCCATCAAACCTCAGTCAAGTTCCCAGGCCACAGATTTCCAGAATCAAACCTCAGTCATATTCCCAGGCCACAGTTTTGCAGAATCACGCCTCAGTCATGTTCCCCGGCCACAGGGTTCCAGAATCCACTGATGTCATGTTCCCAGGCCACCTGATTCCAGAATAAAACCTCAGTCATGTTCCCAGTCCACAGGGTTCTACAACCAAGTCTCAGTCAGGTTCCCAGGGCCCAGTATTCCACAATCTAAACAGATGTCATGTTGCCAAGCCACAGGTTTCCACCATGAAACCTCAGACATGTTCCCAGGCCACAGGGTTCCAGAATCAAACCGTTCTCATGTTCCAAGGCCACAGGGTTCCAGAATCCACTGATGTCATGCTCCCAGGCCACAGGATTCCAGAATAAAACCTCAGTCATGTTCCCAGTCCACAGGGTTCCAGAACCAAGACTCAGTCAGGTTCCCAGGGCCCAGTATTCCACAATCTAAACAGATGTCATGGTCCCAGGCCACAGGTTTCCAGAATCAAACCTCAGTCATGTTCCCAGGCCATAGGGTTCCAGAATCAAACCATTGTCAAATTCCTAGGCCATGAGTTTCCAGTACCAGGCCACAGTCATGTTTCCAGGGCACAGGGTTCTACAATCAAACCTCTGTCATGTGGCCAGTCCACAGGTTTCTGCCATCAAACCTCAATCAAGTTCCCAGGCCACAGATTTCCAGAATCAAACCTCAGTCATATTCCCAGGACACATGGTTCCAGAATCAAATCTCAGTCATGTTTGCAGGACCCATGGTTCCACAAAAAAACCATAGTCATGTTCCCAGGACAAAAGTGTCCAGAATCAAACCTCAGTCATGTTCCCAGGGAACAGGGTTCCAGTAACAAACCTCAGTCATGTTACCAAGCCACAGGTTTCCACCATGAAACCTCATACATGTTCCCAGGCCACAGTGTTCCAGAATCAAGCCGTTCTCATGTTCCCAGGCCACAGGGTTCCAGAATCCACTGATGTCATGTTCCCAGGCCACAGGATTCCAGAATAAAACCTCAGTCATGTTCACAGTCCACAGGGTTCCAGAACCAAGCCTCAGTCATGTTCCCAGGGCACAGTATTCCACAATCTAAACAGATATCATGTTCCCAGGCCACAGGATTCCAGAATCACGCCTCAGTCTTGTTCCTGGACACATGGTTCCAGAATCAAACCAATGTCAAGTTCCCAGGCCATGGGTTTCAAATATCAGGTCGCAGTCATGTTTCCAGGGCACAGGGTTCTACAATCAAACCTCAGTCATGTTGCCAGTCCACAGATTTCTACCATCAATCCTCAGTCAAGTTCCCAGGCCACAGTTTTCCAGAATAACGCCTCAGTCATGTTCCCAGGCCACAGGGTTCCAGAATCCACTGATGTCATGTTCCCAGGCCACAGAATTCCAGAATAAAACCTCAGTCATGTTCCAAGTCCACAGGGTTCCAGAACCAAGACTCAGTCAGGTTCCCAGGGCCCAGTATTCCACAGTCTAAACAAATGTCATGTTCCCAGGCCACAGGTTTCCAGAATCAGGCCTCAGTCATGTTCTCAGGCCACAGGGTTCCAGAATCAAACCAATGTCAAATTCCTAGGCCATGGTTTTCCAGTACCAGGCCACAGTCATGTTTCCAGGGCACAGGGTTCTACAATCAAACCTCTGTCATGTGTCCAGTCCACAGGTTTCTGCCATCAAACCTCAGTCAAGTTCCCAGGCCACAGATTTCCAGAATCAAACCTCAGTCATATTCCCAGGCCACAGTTTTCCAGAATCACGCCTCAGTCATGTTCCCCGGCCACAGGGTTCCAGAATCCACTGATGTCATGTTCCCAGGCCACCTGATTCCAGAATAAAACCTCAGTCATGTTCCCAGTCCACAGGGTTCCAGAACCAAGCCTCAGTCATGTTCCCAGGCCACAGTGTTCCAGAATCAAGCCGTTCTCATGTTCCTAGGCCACAGGGTTCCAGAATCCACTGATGTCATGTTCCCAGGCCACAGGATTGCAGAATAAAACCTCAGTCATGTTCACAGTCCACAGGGTTCCAGAACCAAGCCTCAGTCATGTTCCCAGGGCACAGTATTCCACAATCTAAACAGATATCATGTTCCCAGGCCACAGGATTCCAGAATCACGCCTCAGTCTTGTTCCTGGCCACAGGGTTCCAGAATCAAACCAATGTCAAATTCCTAGGCCATGGTTTTCCAGTACAAGGCCACAGTCATGTTTCCAGGGCACAGGGTTCTACAATCAAACCTCTGTCATGTGGCCAGTCCACAGGTTTCTGCCATCAAACCTCAGTCAAGTTCCCAGGCCACAGATTTCCAGAATCAAACCTCAGTCATATTCCCAGGACACATGGTTCCAGAATCAAACCTCAGTCATGTTTGCAGGACCCATGGTTCCACAATCAAAGCACAGTCATGTTCCCAGGACAAAGCTGTCCAGAATCAAACCTCAGTCATGTTCCCAGGGAACAGGGTTCCAGTAACAAACCTCAGTCATGTTGCCAAGCCACAGGTTTCCACCATCAAACCTCAGACATGTTCCCAGGACACAGGGTTCCAGAATCAAACCGTTCTCATGTTCCCAGTCCACAGGGTTCCAGAACCAAGTTTCAGTCAGGTTCCCAGGGCCCAGTATTCCACAATCTAAACAGATGTCATGTTCCCAGGCCACAGGATTCCAGAATCACGCCTCAGTCTTGTTCCTGGACACAGGGTTCCAGAATCAAACCAATGTCAAGTTCCCAGGCCATGGGTTTCAAGTATCAGGTCGCAGTCAGGTTTCCAGGGCACAGGGTTCTACAATCAAACCTCAGTCATGTTGCCAGTCCACAGATTTCTACCATCAATCCTCAGTCAAGTTCCCAGGCCACAGTTTTCCAGAATAACGCCTCAGTCATGTTCCCAGGCCACAGGGTTCCAGAATCCACTGATGTCATGTGCCCAGGCCACAGGATTCCAGAATAAATCCTCAGTCATGTTCCAAGTCCACAGGGTTCCAGAACCAAGACTCAGTCAGGTTCCCAGGGCTCAGTATTCCACAATCTAAACAGATGTCATGTTCCCAGGCCACAGGTTTCCAGAATCACGCCTCAGTCATCTTCTCAGGCCACAGGGTTCCAGAATCAAACCAATGTCAAATTCCTAGGCCATGGTTTTCCAGTACCAGGCCACAGTCATGTTTCCAGGGCACAGGGTTCTACGATCAAACCTCTGTCATGTGGCCAGTCCACAGGTTTCTGCCATCAAACCTCAGTCAAGTTCCCAGGCCACAGATTTCCAGAATCAAACCTCAGTCATATTCCCAGGCCACAGTTTTGCAGAATCACGCCTCAGTCATGTTCCCCGGCCACAGGGTTCCAGAATCCACTGATGTCATGTTCCCAGGCCACCTGATTCCAGAATAAAACCTCAGTCATGTTCCCAGTCCACAGGGTTCTACAACCAAGTCTCAGTCAGGTTCCCAGGGCCCAGTATTCCACAATCTAAACAGATGTCATGTTGCCAAGCCACAGGTTTCCACCATGAAACCTCAGACATGTTCCCAGGCCACAGGGTTCCAGAATCAAACCGTTCTCATGTTCCAAGGCCACAGGGTTCCAGAATCCACTGATGTCATGCTCCCAGGCCACAGGATTCCAGAATAAAACCTCAGTCATGTTCCCAGTCCACAGGGTTCCAGAACCAAGACTCAGTCAGGTTCCCAGGGCCCAGTATTCCACAATCTAAACAGATGTCATGTTCCCAGGCCACAGGTTTCCAGAATCAAACCTCAGTCATGTTCCCAGGCCATAGGGTTCCAGAATCAAACCATTGTCAAATTCCTAGGCCATGAGTTTCCAGTACCAGGCCACAGTCATGTTTCCAGGGCACAGGGTTCTACAATCAAACCTCTGTCATGTGGCCAGTCCACAGGTTTCTGCCATCAAACCTCAATCAAGTTCCCAGGCCACAGATTTCCAGAATCAAACCTCAGTCATATTCCCAGGACACATGGTTCCAGAATCAAATCTCAGTCATGTTTGCAGGACCCATGGTTCCACAAAAAAACCATAGTCATGTTCCCAGGACAAAAGTGTCCAGAATCAAACCTCAGTCATGTTCCCAGGGAACAGGGTTCCAGTAACAAACCTCAGTCATGTTACCAAGCCACAGGTTTCCACCATGAAACCTCATACATGTTCCCAGGCCACAGTGTTCCAGAATCAAGCCGTTCTCATGTTCCCAGGCCACAGGGTTCCAGAATCCACTGATGTCATGTTCCCAGGCCACAGGATTCCAGAATAAAACCTCAGTCATGTTCACAGTCCACAGGGTTCCAGAACCAAGCCTCAGTCATGTTCCCAGGGCACAGTATTCCACAATCTAAACAGATATCATGTTCCCAGGCCACAGGATTCCAGAATCACGCCTCAGTCTTGTTCCTGGCCACATGGTTCCAGAATCAAACCAATGTCAAGTTCCCAGGCCATGGGTTTCAAATATCAGGTCGCAGTCATGTTTCCAGGGCACAGGGTTCTACAATCAAACCTCAGTCATGTTGCCAGTCCACAGATTTCTACCATCAATCCTCAGTCAAGTTCCCAGGCCACAGTTTTCCAGAATAACGCCTCAGTCATGTTCCCAGGCCACAGGGTTCCAGAATCCACTGATGTCATGTTCCCAGGCCACAGAATTCCAGAATAAAACCTCAGTCATGTTCCAAGTCCACAGGGTTCCAGAACCAAGACTCAGTCAGGTTCCCAGGGCCCAGTATTCCACAGTCTAAACAGATGTCATGTTCCCAGGCCACAGGTTTCCAGAATCAGGCCTCAGTAATGTTCTCAGGCCACAGGTTTCCAGAATCAAACCAATGTCAAATTCCTAGGCCATGGTTTTCCAGTACCAGGCCACAGTCATGTTTCCAGGGCACAGGGTTCTACAGTCAAACCTCTGTCATGTGGCCAGTCCACAGGTTTCTGCCATCAAACCTCATTCAAGTTCCCAGGCCACAGATTTCCAGAATCAAACCTCAGTCATATTCCCAGGACACATGGTTCCAGAATCAAACCTCAGTCATGTTTGCAGGACCCATGGTTCCACAATCAAAGCACAGTCATGTTCCCAGGACAAAGCTGTCCAGAATCAAACCTCAGTCATGTTCCCAGGGAACAGGGTTCCAGTAACAAACCTCAGTCATGTTGCCAAGCCACAGGTTTCCACCATCAAACCTCAGACATGTTCCCAGGCCACAGGGTTCCAGAATCAAACCTTTCTCATGTTCCCAGTCCACAGGGTTCCAGAACCAAGACTCAGTCAGGTTCCCAGGGCCCAGTATTCCACAATCTAAACAGATGTCATGTTCCCAGGCCACAGGATTCCAGAATCACGCCTCAGTCTTGTTCCTGGACACAGGGTTCCAGAATCAAACCAATGTCAAGTTCCCAGGCCATGGGTTTCAAGTATCAGGTCGCAGTCATGTTTCCAGGGCACAGGGTTCTACAATCAAACCTCAGTCATGTTGCCAGTCCACAGATTTCTACCATCAATCCTCAGTCAAGTTCCCAGGCCACAGTTTTCCAGAATTACGCCTCAGTCATGTTCCCAGGCCACAGGGTTCCAGAATCCACTGATGTCATGTTCCCAGGCCACAGGATTCCAGAATAAATCCTCAGTCATGTTCCAAGTCCACAGGGTTCCAGAACCAAGACTCAGTCAGGTTCCCAGGGCCCAGTATTCCACAGTCTAAACAGATGTCATGTTCCCAGGTCACAGGTTTCCAGAATCACGCCTCAGTCATCTTCTCAGGCCACAGGGTTCCAGAATCAAACCAATGTCAAATTCCTAGGCCATGGTTTTCCAGTACCAGGCCACAGTCATGTTTCCAGGGCACAGGGTTCTACAATCAAACCTCTGTCATGTGTCCAGTCCACAGGTTTCTGCCATCAAACCTCAGTCAAGTTCCCAGGCCACAGATTTCCAGAATCAAACCTCAGTCATATTCCCAGGCCACAGTTTTGCAGAATCACGCCTCAGTCATGTTCCCCGGCCACAGGGTTCCAGAATCCACTGATGTCATGTTCCCAGGCCACCTGATTCCAGAATAAAACCTCAGTCATGTTCCCAGTCCACAGGGTTCCTGAACCAAGTCTCAGTCAGGTTCCCAGGGCCCAGTATTCCACAATCTAAACAGATGTCATGTTGCCAAGCCACAGGTTTCCACCATGAAACCTCAGACATGTTCCCAGGCCACAGGGTTCCAGAATCAAACCGTTCTCATGTTCCAAGGCCACAGGGTTCCAGAATCCACTGATGTCATGCTCCCAGGCCACAGGATTCCAGAATAAAACCTCAGTCATGTTCCCAGTCCACAGGGTTCCAGAACCAAGACTCAGTCAGGTTCCCAGGGCCCAGTATTCCACAATCTAAACAGATGTCATGTTCCCAGGCCACAGGTTTCCAGAATCAAACCTCAGTCATGTTCCCAGGCCATAGGGTTCCAGAATCAAACCATTGTCAAATTCCTAGGCCATGAGTTTCCAGTACCAGGCCACAGTCATGTTTCCAGGGCACAGGGTTCTACAATCAAACCTCTGTCATGTGGCCAGTCCACAGGTTTCTGCCATCAAACCTCAATCAAGTTCCCAGGCCACAGATTTCCAGAATCAAACCTCAGTCATATTCCCAGGACACATGGTTCCAGAATCAAATCTCAGTCATGTTTGCAGGACCCATGGTTCCACAAAAAAACCATAGTCATGTTCCCAGGACAAAAGTGTCCAGAATCAAACCTCAGTCATGTTCCCAGGGAACAGGGTTCCAGTAACAAACCTCAGTCATGTTACCAAGCCACAGGTTTCCACCATGAAACCTCATACATGTTCCCAGGCCACAGTGTTCCAGAATCAAGCCGTTCTCATGTTCCCAGGCCACAGGGTTCCAGAATCCACTGATGTCATGTTCCCAGGCCACAGGATTCCAGAATAAAACCTCAGTCATGTTCACAGTCCACAGGGTTCCAGAACCAAGCCTCAGTCATGTTCCCAGGGCACAGTATTCCACAATCTAAACAGATATCATGTTCCCAGGCCACAGGATTCCAGAATCACGCCTCAGTCTTGTTCCTGGACACATGGTTCCAGAATCAAACCAATGTCAAGTTCCCAGGCCATGGGTTTCAAATATCAGGTCGCAGTCATGTTTCCAGGGCACAGGGTTCTACAATCAAACCTCAGTCATGTTGCCAGTCCACAGATTTCTACCATCAATCCTCAGTCAAGTTCCCAGGCCACAGTTTTCCAGAATAACGCCTCAGTCATGTTCCCAGGCCACAGGGTTCCAGAATCCACTGATGTCATGTTCCCAGGCCACAGAATTCCAGAATAAAACCTCAGTCATGTTCCAAGTCCACAGGGTTCCAGAACCAAGACTCAGTCAGGTTCCCAGGGCCCAGTATTCCACAGTCTAAACAGATGTCATGTTCCCAGGCCACAGGTTTCCAGAATCAGGCCTCAGTAATGTTCTCAGGCCACAGGTTTCTAGAATCAAACCAATGTCAAATTCCTAGGCCATGGTTTTCCAGTACCAGGCCACAGTCATGTTTCCAGGGCACAGGGTTCTACAATCAAACCTCTGTCATGTGGCCAGTCCACAGGTTTCTGCCATCAAACCTCATTCAAGATCCCAGGCCACAGATTTCCAGAATCAAACCTCAGTCATATTCCCAGGACACATGGTTCCAGAATCAAACCTCAGTCATGTTTGCAGGACCCATGGTTCCACAATCAAAGCACAGTCATGTTCCCAGGACAAAGCTGTCCAGAATCAAACCTCAGTCATGTTCCCAGGGAACAGGGTTCCAGTAACAAACCTCAGTCATGTTGCCAAGCCACAGGTTTCCACCATCAAACCTCAGACATGTTCCCAGGCCACAGGTTTCCAGAATCAAACCTTTCTCATGTTCCCAGTCCACAGGGTTCCAGAACCAAGACTCAGTCAGGTTCCCAGGGCCCAGTATTCCACAATCTAAACAGATGTCATGTTCCCAGGCCACAGGATTCCAGAATCACGCCTCAGTCTTGTTCCTGGACACAGGGTTCCAGAATCAAACCAATGTCAAGTTCCCAGGCCATGGGTTTCAAGTATCAGGTCGCAGTCATGTTTCCAGGGCACAGGGTTCTACAATCAAACCTCAGTCATGTTGCCAGTCCACAGATTTCTACCATCAATCCTCAGTCAAGTTCCCAGGCCACAGTTTTCCAGAATTACGCCTCAGTCATGTTCCCAGGCCACAGGATTCCAGAATACACTGATGTCATGTTCCCAGGCCACAGGATTCCAGAATAAAACCTCAGTCATGTTCCAAGTCCACAGGGTTCCAGAACTAAGACTCAGTCAGGTTCCCAGGGCCCAGTATTCCACAATCTAAACAGATATCATGTTCCCAGGCCACAGGTTTCCACCATGAAACCTCAGACATGTTCCCAGGCCACAGGGTTCCAGAATCCAACGGTTCTCATGTTCCAAGGCCACAGGGTTCCAGAATCCACTGATGTCATGCTCCCATGCCACAGGATTCCAGAATAAAACCTGAGTCATGTTCCCAGTCCACAGGGTTCCAGAACCAAGACTCAGTCATGTTCCCAGGCCACAGGGTTCCAGAATCAAAACAATGTCAAATTCCTAGGCCATGGTTTTCCAGTACCAGGCCACAGTCATGTTTCCAGGGCACAGGGTTCTACAAGAAAACCTCAGTCATGTTGCCAGTCCACAGGTTTCTGCCATCAAACCTCAGTGAAGTTCCCAGGCCACAGATTTCCAGAATCAAACCTCAGTCATATTCCCAGGACACATGGTTCCAGAATCAAACCTCAGTCATGTTTGCAGGACCCATGGTTCCACAATCAAAGCACAGTCATGTTCCCAGGACAAAGCTGTCCAGAATCAAACCTCAGTCATGTTCCCAGGGAACAGGGTTCCAGTAACAAACCTCAGTCATGTTACCAAGCCACAGGTTTCCACCATGAAACCTCATACATGTTCCCAGGCCACAGTGTTCCAGAATCAAGCCGTTCTCATGTTCCCAGGCCACAGGGTTCCAGAATCCACTGATGTCATGTTCCCAGGCCACAGGATTCCAGAATAAAACCTCAGTCATGTTCACAGTCCACAGGGTTCCAGAACCAAGCCTCAGTCATGTTCCCAGGGCACAGTATTCCACAATCTAAACAGATATCATGTTCCCAGGCCACAGGATTACAGAATCACGCCTCAGTCTTGTTCCTGGCCACATGGTTCCAGAATCAAACCAATGTCAAGTTCCCAGGCCATGGGTTTCAAATATCAGGTCGCAGTCATGTTTCCAGGGCACAGGGTTCTACAATCAAACCTCTGTCATGTGGCCAGTCCACAGGTTTCTGCCATCAAACCTCAGTCAAGTTCCCAGGCCACAGATTTCCAGAATCAAACCTCAGTCATATTCCCAGGCCACAGTTTTCCAGAATCACGCCTCAGTCATGTTCCCCGGCCACAGGGTTCCAGAATCCACTGATGTCATGTTCCCAGGCCACCTGATTCCAGAATAAAACCTCAGTCATGTTCCCAGTGCACAGGGTTCCAGAACCAAGTCTCAGGCAGGTTCCCAGGGCCCAGTATTCCACAATCTAAACAGATGTCATGTTGCCAAGCCACAGGTTTCCACCATGAAACCTCAGACATGTTCCCAGGCCACAGGGTTCCAGAATCAAACCGTTCTCATGTTCCAAGGCCACAGGGTTCCAGAATCCACTGATGTCATGCTCCCAGGCCACAGGATTCCAGAATAAAACCTGAGTCATGTTCCCAGTCCACAGGGTTCCAGAACCAAGACTCAGTCAGGTTCCCAGGGCCCAGTATTCCACAATCTAAACAGATGTCATGTTCCCAGGCCACAGGTTTCCTGAATCAAACCTCAGTCATGTTCCCAGGCCATAGGGTTCCAGAATCAAACCATTGTCAAATTCCTAGGCCATGGGTTTCCAGTACCAGGCCACAGTCATGTTTCCAGGGCACAGGGTTCTACAATCAAACCTCTGTCATGTGGCCAGTCCACAGGTTTCTGCCATCAAACCTCAATCAAGTTCCCAGGCCACAGATTTCCAGAATCAAACCTCAGTCATATTCCCAGGACACATGGTTCCAGAATCAAATCTCAGTCATGTTTGCAGGACCCATGGTTCCACAAAAAAACCACAGTCATGTTCCCAGGACAAAAGTGTCCAGAATCAAACCTCAGTCATGTTCCCAGGGAACAGGGTTCCAGTAACAAACCTCAGTCATGTTACCAAGCCACAGGTTTCCACCATGAAACCTCATACATGTTCCCAGGCCACAGTGTTCCAGAATCAAGCCGTTCTCATGTTCCCAGGCCACAGGGTTCCAGAATCCACTGATGTCATGTTCCCAGGCCACAGGATTCCAGAATAAAACCTCAGTCATTTTCACAGTCCACAGGGTTCCAGAACCAAGCCTCAGTCATGTTCCCAGGGCACAGTATTCCACAATCTAAACAGATATCATGTTCCCAGGCCACAGGATTCCAGAATCACGCCTCAGTCTTGTTCCTGGCCACATGGTTCCAGAATCAAACCAATGTCAAGTTTCCAGGCCATGGGTTTCAAGTATCAGGTCGCAGTCATGTTTCCAGGGCAAAGGGTTCTACAATCAAACCTCAGTCATGTTGCCAGTCCACAGATTTCTACCATCAATCCTCAGTCAAGTTCCCAGGCCACAGTTTTCCAGAATAACGCCTCAGTCATGTTCCCAGGCCACAGGGTTCCAGAATCCACTGATGTCATGTTCCCAGGCCACAGAATTCCAGAATAAAACCTCAGTCATGTTCCAAGTCCACAGGGTTCCAGAACCAAGACTCAGTCAGGTTCCCAGGGTCCAGTAGTCCACAATCTAAACAGATGTCATGTTCCCAGGCCACAGGTTTCCAGAATCACGCCTCAGTCATGTTCTCAGGCCACAGGGTTCCAGAATCAAACCAATGTCAAATTCCTAGGCCATGGTTTTCCAGTACGAGGCCACAGTCATGTTTCCAGGGCACAGGGTTCTACAATCAAACCTCTGTCATGTGGCCAGTCCACAGGTTTCTGCCATCAAACCTCAGTCAAGTTCCCAGGCCACAGATTTCCAGAATCAAACCTCAGTCATATTCCCAGGACACATGGTTCCAGAATCAAACCTCAGTCATGTTTGCAGGACCCATGGTTCCACAATCAAAGCACAGTCATGTTCCCAGGACAAAGCTGTCCAGAATCAAACCTCAGTCATGTTCCCAGGGAACAGGGTTTCAGTAACAAACCTCAGTCATGTTGCCAAGCCACAGGTTTCCACCATCAAACCTCAGACATGTTCCCAGGACACAGGGTTCCAGAATCAAACCGTTCTCATGTTCCCAGTCCACAGGGTTCCAGAACCAAGTTTCAGTCAGGTTCCCAGGGCCCAGTATTCCACAATCTAAACAGATGTCATGTTCCCAGGCCACAGGATTCCAGAATCACGCCTCAGTCTTGTTCCTGGACACAGGGTTCCAGAATCAAACCAATGTCAAGTTCCCAGGCCATGGGTTTCAAGTATCAGGTCGCAGTCATGTTTCCAGGGCACAGGGTTCTACAATCAAACCTCAGTCATGTTGCCAGTCCACAGATTTCTACCATCAATCCTCAGTCAAGTTCCCAGGCCACAGTTTTCCAGAATTACGCCTCAGTCATGTACCCAGGCCACAGGGTTCCAGAATCCACTGATGTCATGTTCCCAGGCCACAGGATTCCAGAATAAATCCTCAGTCATGTTCCAAGTCCACAGGGTTCCAGAACCAAGACTCAGTCAGGTTCCCAGGGCCCAGTATTCCACAGTCTAAACAGATGTCATGTTCCCAGGTCACAGGTTTCCAGAATCAGGCCTCAGTCATGTTCTCAGGCCACAGGGTTCCAGAATCAAACCAATGTCAAATTCCTAGGCCATGGTTTTCCAGTACCAGGCCACAGTCATGTTTCCAGGGCACAGGGTTCTACAATCAAACCTCTGTCATGTGGCCAGTCCACAGGTTTCTGCCATGAAACCTCAGTCAACTTCCCAGGCCACAGATTTCCAGAATCAAACCTCAGTCATATTCCCAGGCCACAGTTTTCCAGAATCACGCCTCAGTCATGTTCCCCGGCCACAGGGTTCCAGAATAAAATCTCAGTCATGTTTGCAGGACCCATGGTTCCTCAATCAAACCACAGTCATGTTCCCAGGACAAAGTTGTCCAGAATCAAACCTCAGTCATGTTCCCAGGGAAGAGGGTTCCAGTAACAAACCTCATTCATGTTGCCAAGCCACAGGTTTCCACCATCAAACCTCAGACATGTTCCCAGGCCACAGGGTTCCAGAATCAAACCGTTCTCATGTTCCCAGGCCACAGGGTTCCAGAATCCACTGATGTCATGTTCCCAGGCCACAGGATTCCAGAATAAAACCTCAGTCATGTTCCCAGTCCACAGGGTTCTAGAACCAAGCCTCAGTCATGTTGCCAGTCCACAGATTTCTACCATCAATCCTCAGTCAAGTTCCCAGGCCACAGTTTTCCAGAATAACGCCTCAGTCATGTTCCCAGGCCAAAGGGTTCCAGAATCCACTGATGTCATGTTCCCAGGCCACAGGATTCCAGAATAAAACCTCAGTCATGTTCCAAGTCCACAGGGTTCCCGAACCAAGACTCAGTCAGGTTCCCAGGGCCCAGTATTCCACAATCTAAACAGATGTCATGTTCCCAGGCCACAGGTTTCCAGAATCAAACCTCAGTCATGTTCCCAGGCCACAGTTTTCCAGAATAACGCCTCAGTCATGTTCCCAGGCCAAAGGGTTCCAGAATCAAACCAATGTCAAATTCCTAGGCCATGGGTTTCCAGTACCAGGCCACAGTCATGTTTCCAGGGCACAGGGTTCTACAATCAAACCTCAGTCATGTTGCCAGTCCACAGGTTTCTGTCATCAAACCTCAGTCAAGTTCCCAGGCCACAGATTTCCAGAATCAAACCTCAGTCATATTCCCAGGCCACAGGGATCCAGAATCAAACCTCAGTCATGTTCCCAGGCCATAGGGTGCCATCATCAAACCTCAGTCATATTCCCAGACCACAGGTTTCCACAATCAAACCGATTTCATGTTCCCAGGCAACAGGGTACCAGAATCCAAACCGATATCATGTTCCCAGGCCACAGGATTCCACAATCTAACATCAGTCATGTTCCCAGGCCAATGGTTTCCAGAATCAAACCACAGTCATATTCCTAGGCCACATGGTTCCAGAATCAAACCTCAGTTATATTCCCAGTCCACAGGATTCCAGAATCACGCCTCAGTCATGTTCCCAGGCAACAGGGTTCCAGAATCAAACCAATGTCAAATTCCTAGGCCATGGGTTTCCAGTACCAGGCCACAGTCATGTTTCCAGGGCACAGGGTTCTACAATCAAACCTCTGTCATGTTGCCAGTCCACAGGTTTCTGCCATCAAACCTCAGTCAAGTTCCCAGGCCACAGATTTCCAGAATCAAACCTCAGTCATATTCCCAGGCCACAGTTTTGCAGAATCACGCCTCAGTCATGTTCCCCGGCCACAGGGTTCCAGAATCCACTGATGTCATGTTCCCAGGCCACCTGATTCCAGAATAAAACCTCAGTCATGTTCCCAGTCCACAGGGTTCTACAACCAAGTCTCAGTCAGGTTCCCAGGGCCCAGTATTCCACAATCTAAACAGATGTCATGTTGCCAAGCCACAGGTTTCCACCATGAAACCTCAGACATGTTCCCAGGCCACAGGGTTCCAGAATCAAACCGTTCTCATGTTCCAAGGCCACAGGGTTCCAGAATCCACTGATGTCATGCTCCCAGGCCACAGGATTCCAGAATAAAACCTCAGTCATGTTCCCAGTCCACAGGGTTCCAGAACCAAGACTCAGTCAGGTTCCCAGGGCCCAGTATTCCACAATCTAAACAGATGTCATGTTCCCAGGCCACAGGTTTCCAGAATCAAACCTCAGTCATGTTCCCAGGCCATAGGGTTCCAGAATCAAACCATTGTCAAATTCCTAGGCCATGAGTTTCCAGTACCAGGCCACAGTCATGTTTCCAGGGCACAGGGTTCTACAATCAAACCTCTGTCATGTGGCCAGTCCACAGGTTTCTGCCATCAAACCTCAATCAAGTTCCCAGGCCACAGATTTCCAGAATCAAACCTCAGTCATATTCCCAGGACACATGGTTCCAGAATCAAATCTCAGTCATGTTTGCAGGACCCATGGTTCCACAAAAAAACCATAGTCATGTTCCCAGGACAAAAGTGTCCAGAATCAAACCTCAGTCATGTTCCCAGGGAACAGGGTTCCAGTAACAAACCTCAGTCATGTTACCAAGCCACAGGTTTCCACCATGAAACCTCATACATGTTCCCAGGCCACAGTGTTCCAGAATCAAGCCGTTCTCATGTTCCCAGGCCACAGGGTTCCAGAATCCACTGATGTCATGTTCCCAGGCCACAGGATTCCAGAATAAAACCTCAGTCATGTTCACAGTCCACAGGGTTCCAGAACCAAGCCTCAGTCATGTTCCCAGGGCACAGTATTCCACAATCTAAACAGATATCATGTTCCCAGGCCACAGGATTCCAGAATCACGCCTCAGTCTTGTTCCTGGACACATGGTTCCAGAATCAAACCAATGTCAAGTTCCCAGGCCATGGGTTTCAAATATCAGGTCGCAGTCATGTTTCCAGGGCACAGGGTTCTACAATCAAACCTCAGTCATGTTGCCAGTCCACAGATTTCTACCATCAATCCTCAGTCAAGTTCCCAGGCCACAGTTTTCCAGAATAACGCCTCAGTCATGTTCCCAGGCCACAGGGTTCCAGAATCCACTGATGTCATGTTCCCAGGCCACAGAATTCCAGAATAAAACCTCAGTCATGTTCCAAGTCCACAGGGTTCCAGAACCAAGACTCAGTCAGGTTCCCAGGGCCCAGTATTCCACAGTCTAAACAAATGTCATGTTCCCAGGCCACAGGTTTCCAGAATCAGGCCTCAGTCATGTTCTCAGGCCACAGGGTTCCAGAATCAAACCAATGTCAAATTCCTAGGCCATGGTTTTCCAGTACCAGGCCACAGTCATGTTTCCAGGGCACAGGGTTCTACAATCAAACCTCTGTCATGTGTCCAGTCCACAGGTTTCTGCCATCAAACCTCAGTCAAGTTCCCAGGCCACAGATTTCCAGAATCAAACCTCAGTCATATTCCCAGGCCACAGTTTTCCAGAATCACGCGTCAGTCATGTTCCCCGGCCACAGGGTTCCAGAATCCACTGATGTCATGTTCCCAGGCCACCTGATTCCAGAATAAAACCTCAGTCATGTTCCCAGTCCACAGGGTTCCAGAACCAAGCCTCAGTCATGTTCCCAGGCCACAGTGTTCCAGAATCAAGCCGTTCTCATGTTCCTAGGCCACAGGGTTCCAGAATCCACTGATGTCATGTTCCCAGGCCACAGGATTGCAGAATAAAACCTCAGTCATGTTCACAGTCCACAGGGTTCCAGAACCAAGCCTCAGTCATGTTCCCAGGGCACAGTATTCCACAATCTAAACAGATATCATGTTCCCAGGCCACAGGATTCCAGAATCACGCCTCAGTCTTGTTCCTGGCCACAGGGTTCCAGAATCAAACCAATGTCAAATTCCTAGGCCATGGTTTTCCAGTACAAGGCCACAGTCATGTTTCCAGGGCACAGGGTTCTACAATCAAACCTCTGTCATGTGGCCAGTCCACAGGTTTCTGCCATCAAACCTCAGTCAAGTTCCCAGGCCACAGATTTCCAGAATCAAACCTCAGTCATATTCCCAGGACACATGGTTCCAGAATCAAACCTCAGTCATGTTTGCAGGACCCATGGTTCCACAATCAAAGCACAGTCATGTTCCCAGGACAAAGCTGTCCAGAATCAAACCTCAGTCATGTTCCCAGGGAACAGGGTTCCAGTAACAAACCTCAGTCATGTTGCCAAGCCACAGGTTTCCACCATCAAACCTCAGACATGTTCCCAGGACACAGGGTTCCAGAATCAAACCGTTCTCATGTTCCCAGTCCACAGGGTTCCAGAACCAAGTTTCAGTCAGGTTCCCAGGGCCCAGTATTCCACAATCTAAACAGATGTCATGTTCCCAGGCCACAGGATTCCAGAATCACGCCTCAGTCTTGTTCCTGGACACAGGGTTCCAGAATCAAACCAATGTCAAGTTCCCAGGCCATGGGTTTCAAGTATCAGGTCGCAGTCAGGTTTCCAGGGCACAGGGTTCTACAATCAAACCTCAGTCATGTTGCCAGTCCACAGATTTCTACCATCAATCCTCAGTCAAGTTCCCAGGCCACAGTTTTCCAGAATAACGCCTCAGTCATGTTCCCAGGCCACAGGGTTCCAGAATCCACTGATGTCATGTGCCCAGGCCACAGGATTCCAGAATAAATCCTCAGTCATGTTCCAAGTCCACAGGGTTCCAGAACCAAGACTCAGTCAGGTTCCCAGGGCTCAGTATTCCACAATCTAAACAGATGTCATGTTCCCAGGCCACAGGTTTCCAGAATCACGCCTCAGTCATCTTCTCAGGCCACAGGGTTCCAGAATCAAACCAATGTCAAATTCCTAGGCCATGGTTTTCCAGTACCAGGCCACAGTCATGTTTCCAGGGCACAGGGTTCTACGATCAAACCTCTGTCATGTGGCCAGTCCACAGGTTTCTGCCATCAAACCTCAGTCAAGTTCCCAGGCCACAGATTTCCAGAATCAAACCTCAGTCATATTCCCAGGCCACAGTTTTGCAGAATCACGCCTCAGTCATGTTCCCCGGCCACAGGGTTCCAGAATCCACTGATGTCATGTTCCCAGGCCACCTGATTCCAGAATAAAACCTCAGTCATGTTCCCAGTCCACAGGGTTCTACAACCAAGTCTCAGTCAGGTTCCCAGGGCCCAGTATTCCACAATCTAAACAGATGTCATGTTGCCAAGCCACAGGTTTCCACCATGAAACCTCAGACATGTTCCCAGGCCACAGGGTTCCAGAATCAAACCGTTCTCATGTTCCAAGGCCACAGGGTTCCAGAATCCACTGATGTCATGCTCCCAGGCCACAGGATTCCAGAATAAAACCTCAGTCATGTTCCCAGTCCACAGGGTTCCAGAACCAAGACTCAGTCAGGTTCCCAGGGCCCAGTATTCCACAATCTAAACAGATGTCATGTTCCCAGGCCACAGGTTTCCAGAATCAAACCTCAGTCATGTTCCCAGGCCATAGGGTTCCAGAATCAAACCATTGTCAAATTCCTAGGCCATGAGTTTCCAGTACCAGGCCACAGTCATGTTTCCAGGGCACAGGGTTCTACAATCAAACCTCTGTCATGTGGCCAGTCCACAGGTTTCTGCCATCAAACCTCAATCAAGTTCCCAGGCCACAGATTTCCAGAATCAAACCTCAGTCATATTCCCAGGACACATGGTTCCAGAATCAAATCTCAGTCATGTTTGCAGGACCCATGGTTCCACAAAAAAACCATAGTCATGTTCCCAGGACAAAAGTGTCCAGAATCAAACCTCAGTCATGTTCCCAGGGAACAGGGTTCCAGTAACAAACCTCAGTCATGTTACCAAGCCACAGGTTTCCACCATGAAACCTCATACATGTTCCCAGGCCACAGTGTTCCAGAATCAAGCCGTTCTCATGTTCCCAGGCCACAGGGTTCCAGAATCCACTGATGTCATGTTCCCAGGCCACAGGATTCCAGAATAAAACCTCAGTCATGTTCACAGTCCACAGGGTTCCAGAACCAAGCCTCAGTCATGTTCCCAGGGCACAGTATTCCACAATCTAAACAGATATCATGTTCCCAGGCCACAGGATTCCAGAATCACGCCTCAGTCTTGTTCCTGGACACATGGTTCCAGAATCAAACCAATGTCAAGTTCCCAGGCCATGGGTTTCAAATATCAGGTCGCAGTCATGTTTCCAGGGCACAGGGTTCTACAATCAAACCTCAGTCATGTTGCCAGTCCACAGATTTCTACCATCAATCCTCAGTCAAGTTCCCAGGCCACAGTTTTCCAGAATAACGCCTCAGTCATGTTCCCAGGCCACAGGGTTCCAGAATCCACTGATGTCATGTTCCCAGGCCACAGAATTCCAGAATAAAACCTCAGTCATGTTCCAAGTCCACAGGGTTCCAGAACCAAGACTCAGTCAGGTTCCCAGGGCCCAGTATTCCACAGTCTAAACAGATGTCATGTTCCCAGGCCACAGGTTTCCAGAATCAGGCCTCAGTAATGTTCTCAGGCCACAGGTTTCCAGAATCAAACCAATGTCAAATTCCTAGGCCATGGTTTTCCAGTACCAGGCCACAGTCATGTTTCCAGGGCACAGGGTTCTACAGTCAAACCTCTGTCATGTGGCCAGTCCACAGGTTTCTGCCATCAAACCTCATTCAAGTTCCCAGGCCACAGATTTCCAGAATCAAACCTCAGTCATATTCCCAGGACACATGGTTCCAGAATCAAACCTCAGTCATGTTTGCAGGACCCATGGTTCCACAATCAAAGCACAGTCATGTTCCCAGGACAAAGCTGTCCAGAATCAAACCTCAGTCATGTTCCCAGGGAACAGGGTTCCAGTAACAAACCTCAGTCATGTTGCCAAGCCACAGGTTTCCACCATCAAACCTCAGACATGTTCCCAGGCCACAGGGTTCCAGAATCAAACCTTTCTCATGTTCCCAGTCCACAGGGTTCCAGAACCAAGACTCAGTCAGGTTCCCAGGGCCCAGTATTCCACAATCTAAACAGATGTCATGTTCCCAGGCCACAGGATTCCAGAATCACGCCTCAGTCTTGTTCCTGGACACAGGGTTCCAGAATCAAACCAATGTCAAGTTCCCAGGCCATGGGTTTCAAGTATCAGGTCGCAGTCATGTTTCCAGGGCACAGGGTTCTACAATCAAACCTCAGTCATGTTGCCAGTCCACAGATTTCTACCATCAATCCTCAGTCAAGTTCCCAGGCCACAGTTTTCCAGAATTACGCCTCAGTCATGTTCCCAGGCCACAGGATTCCAGAATACACTGATGTCATGTTCCCAGGCCACAGGATTCCAGAATAAAACCTCAGTCATGTTCCAAGTCCACAGGGTTCCAGAACTAAGACTCAGTCAGGTTCCCAGGGCCCAGTATTCCACAATCTAAACAGATATCATGTTCCCAGGCCACAGGTTTCCACCATGAAACCTCAGACATGTTCCCAGGCCACAGGGTTCCAGAATCCAACGGTTCTCATGTTCCAAGGCCACAGGGTTCCAGAATCCACTGATGTCATGCTCCCATGCCACAGGATTCCAGAATAAAACCTGAGTCATGTTCCCAGTCCACAGGGTTCCAGAACCAAGACTCAGTCATGTTCCCAGGCCACAGGGTTCCAGAATCAAAACAATGTCAAATTCCTAGGCCATGGTTTTCCAGTACCAGGCCACAGTCATGTTTCCAGGGCACAGGGTTCTACAAGAAAACCTCAGTCATGTTGCCAGTCCACAGGTTTCTGCCATCAAACCTCAGTGAAGTTCCCAGGCCACAGATTTCCAGAATCAAACCTCAGTCATATTCCCAGGACACATGGTTCCAGAATCAAACCTCAGTCATGTTTGCAGGACCCATGGTTCCACAATCAAAGCACAGTCATGTTCCCAGGACAAAGCTGTCCAGAATCAAACCTCAGTCATGTTCCCAGGGAACAGGGTTCCAGTAACAAACCTCAGTCATGTTACCAAGCCACAGGTTTCCACCATGAAACCTCATACATGTTCCCAGGCCACAGTGTTCCAGAATCAAGCCGTTCTCATGTTCCCAGGCCACAGGGTTCCAGAATCCACTGATGTCATGTTCCCAGGCCACAGGATTCCAGAATAAAACCTCAGTCATGTTCACAGTCCACAGGGTTCCAGAACCAAGCCTCAGTCATGTTCCCAGGGCACAGTATTCCACAATCTAAACAGATATCATGTTCCCAGGCCAGAGGATTACAGAATCACGCCTCAGTCTTGTTCCTGGCCACATGGTTCCAGAATCAAACCAATGTCAAGTTCCCAGGCCATGGGTTTCAAATATCAGGTCGCAGTCATGTTTCCAGGGCACAGGGTTCTACAATCAAACCTCTGTCATGTGGCCAGTCCACAGGTTTCTGCCATCAAACCTCAGTCAAGTTCCCAGGCCACAGATTTCCAGAATCAAACCTCAGTCATATTCCCAGGCCACAGTTTTCCAGAATCACGCCTCAGTCATGTTCCCCGGCCACAGGGTTCCAGAATCCACTGATGTCATGTTCCCAGGCCACCTGATTCCAGAATAAAACCTCAGTCATGTTCCCAGTCCACAGGGTTCCAGAACCAAGTCTCAGTCAGGTTCCCAGGGCCCAGTATTCCACAATCTAAACAGATGTCATGTTGCCAAGCCACAGGTTTCCACCATGAAACCTCAGACATGTTCCCAGGCCACAGGGTTCCAGAATCAAACCGTTCTCATGTTCCAAGGCCACAGGGTTCCAGAATCCACTGATGTCATGCTCCCAGGCCACAGGATTCCAGAATAAAACCTGAGTCATGTTCCCAGTCCACAGGGTTCCAGAACCAAGACTCAGTCAGGTTCCCAGGGCCCAGTATTCCACAATCTAAACAGATGTCATGTTCCCAGGCCACAGGTTTCCTGAATCAAACCTCAGTCATGTTCCCAGGCCATAGGGTTCCAGAATCAAACCATTGTCAAATTCCTAGGCCATGGGTTTCCAGTACCAGGCCACAGTCATGTTTCCAGGGCACAGGGTTCTACAATCAAACCTCTGTCATGTGGCCAGTCCACAGGTTTCTGCCATCAAACCTCAATCAAGTTCCCAGGCCACAGATTTCCAGAATCAAACCTCAGTCATATTCCCAGGACACATGGTTCCAGAATCAAATCTCAGTCATGTTTGCAGGACCCATGGTTCCACAAAAAAACCACAGTCATGTTCCCAGGACAAAAGTGTCCAGAATCAAACCTCAGTCATGTTCCCAGGGAACAGGGTTCCAGTAACAAACCTCAGTCATGTTACCAAGCCACAGGTTTCCACCATGAAACCTCATACATGTTCCCAGGCCACAGTGTTCCAGAATCAAGCCGTTCTCATGTTCCCAGGCCACAGGGTTCCAGAATCCACTGATGTCATGTTCCCAGGCCACAGGATTCCAGAATAAAACCTCAGTCATTTTCACAGTCCACAGGGTTCCAGAACCAAGCCTCAGTCATGTTCCCAGGGCACAGTATTCCACAATCTAAACAGATATCATGTTCCCAGGCCACAGGATTCCAGAATCACGCCTCAGTCTTGTTCCTGGCCACATGGTTCCAGAATCAAACCAATGTCAAGTTTCCAGGCCATGGGTTTCAAGTATCAGGTCGCAGTCATGTTTCCAGGGCAAAGGGTTCTACAATCAAACCTCAGTCATGTTGCCAGTCCACAGATTTCTACCATCAATCCTCAGTCAAGTTCCCAGGCCACAGTTTTCCAGAATAACGCCTCAGTCATGTTCCCAGGCCACAGGGTTCCAGAATCCACTGATGTCATGTTCCCAGGCCACAGAATTCCAGAATAAAACCTCAGTCATGTTCCAAGTCCACAGGGTTCCAGAACCAAGACTCAGTCAGGTTCCCAGGGTCCAGTAGTCCACAATCTAAACAGATGTCATGTTCCCAGGCCACAGGTTTCCAGAATCACGCCTCAGTCATGTTCTCAGGCCACAGGGTTCCAGAATCAAACCAATGTCAAATTCCTAGGCCATGGTTTTCCAGTACGAGGCCACAGTCATGTTTCCAGGGCACAGGGTTCTACAATCAAACCTCTGTCATGTGGCCAGTCCACAGGTTTCTGCCATCAAACCTCAGTCAAGTTCCCAGGCCACAGATTTCCAGAATCAAACCTCAGTCATATTCCCAGGACACATGGTTCCAGAATCAAACCTCAGTCATGTTTGCAGGACCCATGGTTCCACAATCAAAGCACAGTCATGTTCCCAGGACAAAGCTGTCCAGAATCAAACCTCAGTCATGTTCCCAGGGAACAGGGTTTCAGTAACAAACCTCAGTCATGTTGCCAAGCCACAGGTTTCCACCATCAAACCTCAGACATGTTCCCAGGACACAGGGTTCCAGAATCAAACCGTTCTCATGTTCCCAGTCCACAGGGTTCCAGAACCAAGTTTCAGTCAGGTTCCCAGGGCCCAGTATTCCACAATCTAAACAGATGTCATGTTCCCAGGCCACAGGATTCCAGAATCACGCCTCAGTCTTGTTCCTGGACACAGGGTTCCAGAATCAAACCAATGTCAAGTTCCCAGGCCATGGGTTTCAAGTATCAGGTCGCAGTCATGTTTCCAGGGCACAGGGTTCTACAATCAAACCTCAGTCATGTTGCCAGTCCACAGATTTCTACCATCAATCCTCAGTCAAGTTCCCAGGCCACAGTTTTCCAGAATTACGCCTCAGTCATGTACCCAGGCCACAGGGTTCCAGAATCCACTGATGTCATGTTCCCAGGCCACAGGATTCCAGAATAAATCCTCAGTCATGTTCCAAGTCCACAGGGTTCCAGAACCAAGACTCAGTCAGGTTCCCAGGGCCCAGTATTCCACAGTCTAAACAGATGTCATGTTCCCAGGTCACAGGTTTCCAGAATCAGGCCTCAGTCATGTTCTCAGGCCACAGGGTTCCAGAATCAAACCAATGTCAAATTCCTAGGCCATGGTTTTCCAGTACCAGGCCACAGTCATGTTTCCAGGGCACAGGGTTCTACAATCAAACCTCTGTCATGTGGCCAGTCCACAGGTTTCTGCCATGAAACCTCAGTCAACTTCCCAGGCCACAGATTTCCAGAATCAAACCTCAGTCATATTCCCAGGCCACAGTTTTCCAGAATCACGCCTCAGTCATGTTCCCCGGCCACAGGGTTCCAGAATAAAATCTCAGTCATGTTTGCAGGACCCATGGTTCCTCAATCAAACCACAGTCATGTTCCCAGGACAAAGTTGTCCAGAATCAAACCTCAGTCATGTTCCCAGGGAAGAGGGTTCCAGTAACAAACCTCATTCATGTTGCCAAGCCACAGGTTTCCACCATCAAACCTCAGACATGTTCCCAGGCCACAGGGTTCCAGAATCAAACCGTTCTCATGTTCCCAGGCCACAGGGTTCCAGAATCCACTGATGTCATGTTCCCAGGCCACAGGATTCCAGAATAAAACCTCAGTCATGTTCCCAGTCCACAGGGTTCTAGAACCAAGCCTCAGTCATGTTGCCAGTCCACAGATTTCTACCATCAATCCTCAGTCAAGTTCCCAGGCCACAGTTTTCCAGAATAACGCCTCAGTCATGTTCCCAGGCCAAAGGGTTCCAGAATCCACTGATGTCATGTTCCCAGGCCACAGGATTCCAGAATAAAACCTCAGTCATGTTCCAAGTCCACAGGGTTCCCGAACCAAGACTCAGTCAGGTTCCCAGGGCCCAGTATTCCACAATCTAAACAGATGTCATGTTCCCAGGCCACAGGTTTCCAGAATCAAACCTCAGTCATGTTCCCAGGGAACAGGGTTCCAGTAACAAACCTCAGTCATGTTGCCAAGCCACAGGTTTCCACCATCAAACCTCAGACATGTTCCCAGGCCACAGGTTTCCAGAATCAAACCTTTCTCATGTTCCCAGTCCACAGGGTTCCAGAACCAAGACTCAGTCAGGTTCCCAGGGCCCAGTATTCCACAATCTAAACAGATGTCATGTTCCCAGGCCACAGGATTCCAGAATCACGCCTCAGTCTTGTTCCTGGACACAGGGTTCCAGAATCAAACCAATGTCAAGTTCCCAGGCCATGGGTTTCAAGTATCAGGTCGCAGTCATGTTTCCAGGGCACAGGGTTCTACAATCAAACCTCAGTCATGTTGCCAGTCCACAGATTTCTACCATCAATCCTCAGTCAAGTTCCCAGGCCACAGTTTTCCAGAATTACGCCTCAGTCATGTTCCCAGGCCACAGGATTCCAGAATACACTGATGTCATGTTCCCAGGCCACAGGATTCCAGAATAAAACCTCAGTCATGTTCCAAGTCCACAGGGTTCCAGAACTAAGACTCAGTCAGGTTCCCAGGGCCCAGTATTCCACAATCTAAACAGATATCATGTTCCCAGGCCACAGGTTTCCACCATGAAACCTCAGACATGTTCCCAGGCCACAGGGTTCCAGAATCCAACGGTTCTCATGTTCCAAGGCCACAGGGTTCCAGAATCCACTGATGTCATGCTCCCATGCCACAGGATTCCAGAATAAAACCTGAGTCATGTTCCCAGTCCACAGGGTTCCAGAACCAAGACTCAGTCATGTTCCCAGGCCACAGGGTTCCAGAATCAAAACAATGTCAAATTCCTAGGCCATGGTTTTCCAGTACCAGGCCACAGTCATGTTTCCAGGGCACAGGGTTCTACAAGAAAACCTCAGTCATGTTGCCAGTCCACAGGTTTCTGCCATCAAACCTCAGTGAAGTTCCCAGGCCACAGATTTCCAGAATCAAACCTCAGTCATATTCCCAGGACACATGGTTCCAGAATCAAACCTCAGTCATGTTTGCAGGACCCATGGTTCCACAATCAAAGCACAGTCATGTTCCCAGGACAAAGCTGTCCAGAATCAAACCTCAGTCATGTTCCCAGGGAACAGGGTTCCAGTAACAAACCTCAGTCATGTTACCAAGCCACAGGTTTCCACCATGAAACCTCATACATGTTCCCAGGCCACAGTGTTCCAGAATCAAGCCGTTCTCATGTTCCCAGGCCACAGGGTTCCAGAATCCACTGATGTCATGTTCCCAGGCCACAGGATTCCAGAATAAAACCTCAGTCATGTTCACAGTCCACAGGGTTCCAGAACCAAGCCTCAGTCATGTTCCCAGGGCACAGTATTCCACAATCTAAACAGATATCATGTTCCCAGGCCAGAGGATTACAGAATCACGCCTCAGTCTTGTTCCTGGCCACATGGTTCCAGAATCAAACCAATGTCAAGTTCCCAGGCCATGGGTTTCAAATATCAGGTCGCAGTCATGTTTCCAGGGCACAGGGTTCTACAATCAAACCTCTGTCATGTGGCCAGTCCACAGGTTTCTGCCATCAAACCTCAGTCAAGTTCCCAGGCCACAGATTTCCAGAATCAAACCTCAGTCATATTCCCAGGCCACAGTTTTCCAGAATCACGCCTCAGTCATGTTCCCCGGCCACAGGGTTCCAGAATCCACTGATGTCATGTTCCCAGGCCACCTGATTCCAGAATAAAACCTCAGTCATGTTCCCAGTCCACAGGGTTCCAGAACCAAGTCTCAGTCAGGTTCCCAGGGCCCAGTATTCCACAATCTAAACAGATGTCATGTTGCCAAGCCACAGGTTTCCACCATGAAACCTCAGACATGTTCCCAGGCCACAGGGTTCCAGAATCAAACCGTTCTCATGTTCCAAGGCCACAGGGTTCCAGAATCCACTGATGTCATGCTCCCAGGCCACAGGATTCCAGAATAAAACCTGAGTCATGTTCCCAGTCCACAGGGTTCCAGAACCAAGACTCAGTCAGGTTCCCAGGGCCCAGTATTCCACAATCTAAACAGATGTCATGTTCCCAGGCCACAGGTTTCCTGAATCAAACCTCAGTCATGTTCCCAGGCCATAGGGTTCCAGAATCAAACCATTGTCAAATTCCTAGGCCATGGGTTTCCAGTACCAGGCCACAGTCATGTTTCCAGGGCACAGGGTTCTACAATCAAACCTCTGTCATGTGGCCAGTCCACAGGTTTCTGCCATCAAACCTCAATCAAGTTCCCAGGCCACAGATTTCCAGAATCAAACCTCAGTCATATTCCCAGGACACATGGTTCCAGAATCAAATCTCAGTCATGTTTGCAGGACCCATGGTTCCACAAAAAAACCACAGTCATGTTCCCAGGACAAAAGTGTCCAGAATCAAACCTCAGTCATGTTCCCAGGGAACAGGGTTCCAGTAACAAACCTCAGTCATGTTACCAAGCCACAGGTTTCCACCATGAAACCTCATACATGTTCCCAGGCCACAGTGTTCCAGAATCAAGCCGTTCTCATGTTCCCAGGCCACAGGGTTCCAGAATCCACTGATGTCATGTTCCCAGGCCACAGGATTCCAGAATAAAACCTCAGTCATTTTCACAGTCCACAGGGTTCCAGAACCAAGCCTCAGTCATGTTCCCAGGGCACAGTATTCCACAATCTAAACAGATATCATGTTCCCAGGCCACAGGATTCCAGAATCACGCCTCAGTCTTGTTCCTGGCCACATGGTTCCAGAATCAAACCAATGTCAAGTTTCCAGGCCATGGGTTTCAAGTATCAGGTCGCAGTCATGTTTCCAGGGCAAAGGGTTCTACAATCAAACCTCAGTCATGTTGCCAGTCCACAGATTTCTACCATCAATCCTCAGTCAAGTTCCCAGGCCACAGTTTTCCAGAATAACGCCTCAGTCATGTTCCCAGGCCACAGGGTTCCAGAATCCACTGATGTCATGTTCCCAGGCCACAGAATTCCAGAATAAAACCTCAGTCATGTTCCAAGTCCACAGGGTTCCAGAACCAAGACTCAGTCAGGTTCCCAGGGTCCAGTAGTCCACAATCTAAACAGATGTCATGTTCCCAGGCCACAGGTTTCCAGAATCACGCCTCAGTCATGTTCTCAGGCCACAGGGTTCCAGAATCAAACCAATGTCAAATTCCTAGGCCATGGTTTTCCAGTACGAGGCCACAGTCATGTTTCCAGGGCACAGGGTTCTACAATCAAACCTCTGTCATGTGGCCAGTCCACAGGTTTCTGCCATCAAACCTCAGTCAAGTTCCCAGGCCACAGATTTCCAGAATCAAACCTCAGTCATATTCCCAGGACACATGGTTCCAGAATCAAACCTCAGTCATGTTTGCAGGACCCATGGTTCCACAATCAAAGCACAGTCATGTTCCCAGGACAAAGCTGTCCAGAATCAAACCTCAGTCATGTTCCCAGGGAACAGGGTTTCAGTAACAAACCTCAGTCATGTTGCCAAGCCACAGGTTTCCACCATCAAACCTCAGACATGTTCCCAGGACACAGGGTTCCAGAATCAAACCGTTCTCATGTTCCCAGTCCACAGGGTTCCAGAACCAAGTTTCAGTCAGGTTCCCAGGGCCCAGTATTCCACAATCTAAACAGATGTCATGTTCCCAGGCCACAGGATTCCAGAATCACGCCTCAGTCTTGTTCCTGGACACAGGGTTCCAGAATCAAACCAATGTCAAGTTCCCAGGCCATGGGTTTCAAGTATCAGGTCGCAGTCATGTTTCCAGGGCACAGGGTTCTACAATCAAACCTCAGTCATGTTGCCAGTCCACAGATTTCTACCATCAATCCTCAGTCAAGTTCCCAGGCCACAGTTTTCCAGAATTACGCCTCAGTCATGTACCCAGGCCACAGGGTTCCAGAATCCACTGATGTCATGTTCCCAGGCCACAGGATTCCAGAATAAATCCTCAGTCATGTTCCAAGTCCACAGGGTTCCAGAACCAAGACTCAGTCAGGTTCCCAGGGCCCAGTATTCCACAGTCTAAACAGATGTCATGTTCCCAGGTCACAGGTTTCCAGAATCAGGCCTCAGTCATGTTCTCAGGCCACAGGGTTCCAGAATCAAACCAATGTCAAATTCCTAGGCCATGGTTTTCCAGTACCAGGCCACAGTCATGTTTCCAGGGCACAGGGTTCTACAATCAAACCTCTGTCATGTGGCCAGTCCACAGGTTTCTGCCATGAAACCTCAGTCAACTTCCCAGGCCACAGATTTCCAGAATCAAACCTCAGTCATATTCCCAGGCCACAGTTTTCCAGAATCACGCCTCAGTCATGTTCCCCGGCCACAGGGTTCCAGAATAAAATCTCAGTCATGTTTGCAGGACCCATGGTTCCTCAATCAAACCACAGTCATGTTCCCAGGACAAAGTTGTCCAGAATCAAACCTCAGTCATGTTCCCAGGGAAGAGGGTTCCAGTAACAAACCTCATTCATGTTGCCAAGCCACAGGTTTCCACCATCAAACCTCAGACATGTTCCCAGGCCACAGGGTTCCAGAATCAAACCGTTCTCATGTTCCCAGGCCACAGGGTTCCAGAATCCACTGATGTCATGTTCCCAGGCCACAGGATTCCAGAATAAAACCTCAGTCATGTTCCCAGTCCACAGGGTTCTAGAACCAAGCCTCAGTCATGTTGCCAGTCCACAGATTTCTACCATCAATCCTCAGTCAAGTTCCCAGGCCACAGTTTTCCAGAATAACGCCTCAGTCATGTTCCCAGGCCAAAGGGTTCCAGAATCCACTGATGTCATGTTCCCAGGCCACAGGATTCCAGAATAAAACCTCAGTCATGTTCCAAGTCCACAGGGTTCCCGAACCAAGACTCAGTCAGGTTCCCAGGGCCCAGTATTCCACAATCTAAACAGATGTCATGTTCCCAGGCCACAGGTTTCCAGAATCAAACCTCAGTCATGTTCCCAGGCCACAGTTTTCCAGAATAACGCCTCAGTCATGTTCCCAGGCCAAAGGGTTCCAGAATCAAACCAATGTCAAATTCCTAGGCCATGGGTTTCCAGTACCAGGCCACAGTCATGTTTCCAGGGCACAGGGTTCTACAATCAAACCTCAGTCATGTTGCCAGTCCACAGGTTTCTGTCATCAAACCTCAGTCAAGTTCCCAGGCCACAGATTTCCAGAATCAAACCTCAGTCATATTCCCAGGCCACAGGGATCCAGAATCAAACCTCAGTCATGTTCCCAGGCCATAGGGTGCCATCATCAAACCTCAGTCATATTCCCAGACCACAGGTTTCCACAATCAAACCGATTTCATGTTCCCAGGCAACAGGGTACCAGAATCCAAACCGATATCATGTTCCCAGGCCACAGGATTCCACAATCTAACATCAGTCATGTTCCCAGGCCAATGGTTTCCAGAATCAAACCACAGTCATATTCCTAGGCCACATGGTTCCAGAATCAAACCTCAGTTATATTCCCAGTCCACAGGATTCCAGAATCACGCCTCAGTCATGTTCCCAGGCAACAGGGTTCCAGAATCAAACCAATGTCAAATTCCTAGGCCATGGGTTTCCAGTACCAGGCCACAGTCATGTTTCCAGGGCACAGGGTTCTACAATCAAACCTCTGTCATGTTGCCAGTCCACAGGTTTCTGCCATCAAACCTCAGTCAAGTTCCCAGGCCACAGATTTCCAGAATCAAACCTCAGTCATATTCCCAGGACACATGGCTCCAGAATCAAACCTCAGTCATGTTTGCAGGACCCATGGTTCCACAATCAAACCACAGTCGTGTGCCAAGGACAAAGCTGTCCAGAATCAAACCTCAGTCATGTTCCCAGGGAACAGGGTTCCAGTAACAAACCTCAGTCATGTTGCCAAGCCACAGGTTTCCACCATCAAACCTCAGACATGTTCCCAGGCCACAGGGTTCCAGAATCAAACCGTTCTCATGTTCCCAGGCCACAGGGTTCCAGAATCAACTGATGTCATGTTCCCAGGCCACAGGATTCCAGAATAAAACCTCAGTCATGTTCCCAGTCCACAGGGTTCCAGAACCAAGCCTCAGTCAGGTTCCCAGAACCCACTATTCCACAATCTAAACAGATGTCATGTTCCCAGGCCACAGGATTCCACAATCACGCCTCAGTCTTGTTCCTGGACACAGGGTTCCAGAATCAAACCAATGTCAAGTTCCCAGGCCATGGGTTTCAAGTATCAGGCCGCAGTCATGTTTCCAGGGCACAGGGTTCTACAATCAAACCTCAGTCATGTTGCCAGTCCACAGATTTCTACCATCAATCCTCAGTCAAGTTCTCAGGCCACAGTTTTCCAGAATAACGCCTCAGTCATGTTCCCAGGCCACAGGGTTCCAGAATCCACTGATGTCAAGTTCCCAGGCCACAGGATTCCAAAATAAAACCTCAGTCATGTTCCAAGTCCACAGGGTTCCAGAACCAAGACTCAGTCAGGCTCCCAGGGCCCAGTAGTCCACAATCTAAACAGATGTCATGTTCCCAGGCCACAGGTTTCCAGAATCACGCCTCAGTCATGTTCTCAGGCCACAGGTTTCCAGAATCAAACCAATGTCAAGTTCCCAGGCCATGGGTTTCAAGTATCAAGTCGCAGTCATGTTTCCAGGGCACAGGGTTCTACAATCAAACCTCTGTCATGTTGCCAGTCCACAGATTTCTACCATCAAACCTCAGTCAAGTTCCCAGGCCACAGTTTTCCAGAATAACGCCTCAGTCATGTTCCCAGGCCAAAGGGTTCCAGAATCAAACCAATGTCAAATTCCTAGGCCATGGGTTTCCAGTACCAGGCCACAGTCATGTTTCCAGGGCACAGGGTTCTACAATCAAACCTCAGTCATGTTGCCAGTCCACAGGTTTCTGCCATCAAACCTCAGTCAAGTTCCCAGGCCACAGATTTCCAGAATCAAACCTCAGTCATATTCCCAGGACACATGGTTCCAGAAACAAACCTCAGTCATGTTTGCAGGACCCATGGTTCCACAATCAAAGCACAGTCATGTTCCCAGGACAAAGCTGTCCAGAATCAAACCTCAGTCATGTTCCAAGGGAACAGGGTTCCAGTAACAAACCTCAGTCATGTTGCCAAGCCACAGGTTTCCACCATCAAACCTCAGACATGTTCCCAGGCCACAGGGTTCCAGAATCAAACCGTTCTCATATTCCCAGTACACAGGGTTCCAGAACCAAGCCTCAGTCAGATTCCCAGGGCACAGTATTCCACAGTCTAAACAGATGCCAGGTTCCCAGGCCACAAGTTTCCAGAATCACGCCTCAGTCATGTTCCCAGGCCACAGGATTCCACAATCTAACATCAGTCATGTTCCCAGGCCAATGGTTTCCAGAATCAAACCACAGTCATATTCCTAGGCCACATGGTTCCAGAATCAAACCTCAGTTATATTCCCAGTCCACAGGATTCCAGAACCAAGCCTTCAGTCAGGATCCCAGGGCACAGTATTCCACAATCTAAACAGATGTCATGTTCCCAGGCCACAGGTTTCCAGAATCACGCCTCAGTCATGTTCCCAGGCCACAGGGTTCCAGAATCAAACCAATGTCAAATTCCTAGGCCATGGGTTTCCAGTAACAGTCCACAGTCATGTTTCCAGGGCACAGGGTTCTACAATCAAACCTCTGTCATGTTGCCAGTCCACAGGTTTCTGCCATCAAACCTCAGTCAAGTTCCCAGGCCACAGATTTCCAGAATCAAACCTCAGTCATATTCCCAGGACCCATGGTTCCACAATCAAAGCACAGTCATGTTCCCAGGACAAAGCTGTCCAGAATCAAACCTCAGTCATGTTCCCAGGGAACAGGGTTCCAGTAACAAACTTCAGTCATGTTGCCATGCCACAGGTTTCCACCATCAAACCTCAGACATGTTCCCAGGACACAGGGTTCCAGAATCAAACCGTTCTCATGTTCCCAGGCCACAGGTTTCCAGAATCCACTGATGTCATGTTCCCAGGCCACAGGATTCCAGAATAAATCCTCAGTCATGTTCCAAGTCCACAGGGTTCCAGAACCAAGTCTCAGTCAGGTTCCCAGGGCCCAGTATTCCACAATCTAAACAGATGTCATGTTCCCAGGCCACAGGATTCCAGAATCACGCCTCAGTCTTGTTCCTGGACACAGGGTTCCAGAATCAAACCAATGTCAAGTTCCCAGGCCATGGGTTTCAAGTATCAGGTCGTAGTCATGTTTCCAGGGCACAGGGTTCTACAATCAAACCTCAGTCATGTTGCCAGTCCACAGATTTCTACCATCAATCCTCAGTCAAGTTCCCAGGCCACAGTTTTCCAGAATAACGCCTCAATCATGTTCCCAGGCCACAGGGTTCCAGAATCCACTGATGTCATGTTCCCAGGCCACAGGATTCCAGAATAAATCCTCAGTCATGTTCCAAGTCCACAGGGTTCCAGAACCAAGACTCAGTCAGGTTCCCAGGGCCCAGTATTCCACAATCTAAACAGATGTCATGTTCCCAGGCCACAGGTTTCCAGCATCACGCCTCAGTCATGTTCTCAGGCCACAGGGTTCCAGAATCAAACCAATGTCAAATTCCTAGGCCATGGTTTTCCAGTACCAGGCCACAGTCATGTTTCCAGGGCACAGGGTTCTACAATCAAACCTCTGTCATGTGGCCAGTCGACAGTTTTCTGCCATCAAACCTCAGTCAAGTTCCCAGGCCACAGATTTCCAGAATCAAACCTCAGTCATGTTCCCCGGCCACAGGGTTCCAGAATCCACTGATGTCATGTTCCCAGGCCACCTGATTCCAGAATAAAACCTCAGTCATGTTCCCAGTCCACAGGGTTCCAGAACCAAGTCTCAGTCAGGTTCCCAGGGCCCAGTATTCCACAATCTAAACAGATGTCATGTTGCCAAACCACAGGTTTCCACCATGAAACCTCAGACATGTTCCCAGGCACAGGGTTCCAGAATCAAACCGTTCTCATGTTTCAAGGCCACAGGGTTCCAGAATCCACTGATGTCATGCTCCCAGGCCACAGGATTCCAGAATAAAACCTCAGTCATGTTCCCAGTCCACAGGGTTCCAGAACCAAGACTCAGTCAGGTTCCTAGGGCCCAGTATTCCACAATCTAAACAGATGTCATGTTCCCAGGCCACAGGTTTCCAGAATCAAACCTCAGTCATGTTCCCAGGCCATAGGGTTCCAGAATCAAACCATTGTCAAATTCCTAGGTCATGGGTTTCCAGTACCAGGCCACAGTCATGTTTCCAGGGCACAGGGTTCTACAATCAAACCTCTGTCATGTGGCCAGTCCACAGTTTTCTGCCATCAAACCTCAGTCAAGTTCCCAGGCCACAGATTTCCAGAATCAAACCTCAGTCATATTCCCAGGCCACAGTTTTGCAGAATCATGCCTCAGTCATGTTCCCCGGCCACAGGGTTCCAGAATCCACTGATGTCATGTTCCCAGGCCACCTTATTCCAGAATAAAACCTCAGTCATGTTCCCAGTCCACAGGGTTCCAGAGCCAAGTCTCAGTCAGGTTCCCAGGGCCCAGTATTCCACAATCTAAACAGATGTCATGTTCCCAGGCCACAGGATTCCAGAATCACGCCTCAGTCTTGTTCCTGGACACAGGGTTCCAGAATCAAACCAATGTCAAGTTCCCAGGCCATGGGTTTCAAGTATCAGGTCGCAGTCATGTTTCCAGGGCACAGGTTTCTACAATCAAACCTCAGTCATGTTGCCAGTCCACAGATTTCTAGCATCAATCCTCAGTCAAGTTCCCAGGCCACAGTTTTCCAGAATAACGCCTCAGGCATGTTCCCAGGCCACAGGGTTCCAGAATCCACTGATGTCATGTTCCCAGGCCACAGGATTCCAGAATAAATCCTCAGTCATGTTCCAAGTCCACAGGATTCCAGAACCAACACTCAGTCAGGTTCCCAGGGCCCAGTATTCCACAATCTAAACAGATGTCATGTTCGCAGGCCACAGGTTTCCAGAATCACGCCTCAGTCATCTTCTCAGGCCACAGGGTTCCAGAATCAAACCAATGTCAAATTCCTAGTCCATGGTTTTCCAGTACCAGGCCACAGTCATGTTTCCAGGGCACAGGGTTCTACAATCAAACCTCTGTCATGTGGCCAGTCCACAGTTTTCTGCCATCAAACCTCAGTCAAGTTCCCAGGCCACAGATTTCCAGAATCAAACCTCAGTCATATTCCCAGGCCACAGTTTTGCAGAATCACGTCTCAGTCATGTTCCCCGGCCACAGGGTTCCAGAATCCACTGATGTCATGTTCCCAGGCCACCTGATTCCAGAATAAAACCTCAGTCATGTTCCCAGTCCACAGGGTTCCAGAACCAAGTCTCAGTCAGGTTCCCAGGGCCCAGTATTCCACAATCTAAACAGATGTCATGTTGCCAAGCCACAGGTTTCCACCATGAAACCTCAGACATGTTCCCAGGCACAGGGTTCCAGAATCAAACCGTTCTCATGTTCCAAGGCCACAGGGTTCCAGAATCCACTGATGTCATGCTCCCAGGCCACAGGATTCCAGAATAAAACCTCAGTCATGTTCCCAGTCCACAGGGTTCCAGAACCAAGACTCAGTCAGGTTCCTAGGGCCCAGTATTCCACAATCTAAACAGATGTCATGTTCCCAGGTCACAGGTTTCCAGAATCAAACCTCAGTCATGTTCCCAGGCCATAGGGTTCCAGAATCAAACCATTGTCAAATTCCTAGGCCATGGGTTTCCAGTACCAGGCCACAGTCATGTTTCCAGGGCACAGGGTTCTACAATCAAACCTCTGTCATGTGGCCAGTCCACAGGTTTCTGCCATCAAACCTCAATCAAGTTCCCAGGCCACAGGTTTCCAGAATCAAACCTCAGTCATATTCCCAGGACACATGGTTCCAGAATCAAATCTCAGTCATGTTTGCAGGACCCATGGTTCCACAAAAAAACCACAGTCATGTTCCCAGGACAAAAGTGTCCAGAATCAAACCTCAGTCATGTTCCCAGGGAATAGGGTTCCAGTAACAAACCTGAGTCATGTTACCAAGCCACAGGTTTCCACCATGAAACCTCCTACATGTTCCCAGGCCACAGTGTTCCAGAATCAAACCGTTCTCATGTTCCCAGGCCACAGGGTTCCAGAATCAACTGATGTCATGTTCCCAGGCCACAGGATTCCAGAATAAAACCTCAGTCATGTTCACAGTCCACAGGGTTCCAGAACCAAGCCTCAGTCATGTTCCCAGGGCACAGTATTCCACAATCTAAACAGATATCATGTTCCCAGGCCACAGGATTCCAGAATCACGCCTCAGTCTTGTTCCTGGCCACAGGGTTCCAGAATCAAACCAATGTCAAGTTCCCAGGCCATGGATTTCAAATATCAGGTCGCAGTCATGTTTCCAGGGCACAGGGTTCTACAATCAAAGCTCAGTCATGTTGCCAGTCCACAGATTTCTACCATCAAACCTCAGTCAAGTTCCCAGGCCACAGTTTTCCAGAATAACGCCTCAGTCATGTTCCCAGGCCAAAGGGTTCCAGAATCAAACCAATGTCAAATTCCTAGGCCATGGTTTTCCAGTACCAGGCCACAGTCATGTTTCCAGGGCACAGGGTTCTACAATCAAACCTCAGTCATGTTGCCAGTCCACAGGTTTCTGCCATCAAACCTCAGTCAAGTTCCCAGGCCACAGACTTCCAGAATCCAACCTCAGTCATATTCCCAGGAAACATGGTTCCAGAATCAAACCTCAGTCATGTTTGCAGGACCCAAGATTCCACAATCAAAACACAGTCATGTTCCCAGCACAAAGGTGTCCAGAATCAAACCTCAGTCATGTTCCCAGGGAACAGGGATCCCGAAATAAACCTCAGTCATGTTGCCAAGCCATAGGTTTCCACCATCAAACCTCAGACATGTTCCCAGGCCACAGGGTTCCAGAATCCACTGATGAAATGTTCCCAGGCCACAGGGTTCCAGAAACAATCCTCAGTTACGTTCGCAGGCTACAGGGTTCCAGAATCAAACCTCAGTCATGTTCCCAGTCCACAGGGTTCCAGAACCAAGCCTCAGTCAGATTCCCAGGGCACAGTATTCCACAATCTAAACAGATGTCAGGTTCCCAGGCCACAAGTTTCCAGAATCACGCCTCAGTCATGTTCCCAGGCCACAGGGATCCAGAATCAAACCTCAGTCATGTTCCCAGGCCATAGGGTACCACCATCAATCCTCAGCCATATTCCCAGACCACAGGTTTCCACAATCAAACCGATTTCATGTTCCCAGGCAACAGGGTACCAGAATCCAAACCGATATCATGTTCCCAGGCCACAGGATTCCACAATCTAACATCAGTCATGTTCCCAGGCCAATGGTTTCCAGAATCAAACCACAGTCATATTCCTAGGCCACATGGTTCCAGAATCAAACCTCAGTTATATTCCCAGTCCACAGGATTCCAGAACCAAGCCTTCAGTCAGGATCCCAGGGCACAGTATTCCACAATCTAAACAGATGTCATGTTCCCAGGCCACAGGTTTCCAGAATCACGCCTCAGTCATGTTCCCAGGCCACAGGGTTCCAGAATCAAACCAATGTCAAATTCCTAGGCCATGGGTTTCCAGTACCAGTCCACAGTCATGTTTCCAGGGCACAGGGTTCTACAATCAAACCTCTGTCATGTTGCCAGTCCACAGGTTTCTGCCATCAAACCTCAGTCAAGTTCCCAGGCCACAGATTTCCAGAATAAAACCTCAGTCATATTCCCAGGACACATGGTTCCAGAATCAAACCTCAGTCATGTTTGCAGGACCCATGGTTCCACAATCAAACCACAGTCGTGTTCCCAGGACAAAGCTGTCCAGAATCAAACCTCAGTCATGTTCCCAGGGAACAGGGTTCCAGTAACCAACCTCAGTCATGTTGCCAAGCCACAGGTTTCCACCATCAAACCTCAGACATGTTCCCAGGCCACAGGGTTCCAGAATCAAACCGTTCTCCTGTTCCCAGGCAACAGGGTACCAGAATCCAAACCGATATCATGTTCCCAGGCCACAGGATTCCACAATCTAACATCAGTCATGTTCCCAGGCCAATGGTTTCCAGAATCAAACCACAGTCATATTCCTAGGCCACATGGTTCCAGAATCAAACCTCAGTCATGTTCCCAGGCCATAGGGTTCCAGAATCAAACCATTGTCAAATTCCTAGGCCATGGGTTTCCAGTACCAGGCCACAGTCATGTTTCCAGGGCACAGGGTTCTACAATCAAACCTCTGTCATGTGGCCAGTCCACAGGTTTCTGCCATCAAACCTCAATCAAGTTCCCAGGCCACAGATTTCCAGAATCAAACCTCAGTCATATTCCCAGGACACATGGTTCCAGAATCAAATCTCAGTCATGTTTGCAGGACCCATGGTTCCACAAAAAAACCACAGTCATGTTCCCAGGACAAAAGTGTCCAGAATCAAACCTCAGTCATGTTCCCAGGGAATAGGGTTCCAGTAACAAACCTGAGTCATGTTACCAAGCCACAGGTTTCCACCATGAAACCTCCTACATGTTCCCAGGCCACAGTGTTCCAGAATCAAACCGTTCTCATGTTCCCAGGCCACAGGGTTCCAGAATCAACTGATGTCATGTTCCCAGGCCACAGGATTCCAGAATAAAACCTCAGTCATGTTCACAGTCCACAGGGTTCCAGAACCAAGCCTCAGTCAGGTTCCCAGGGCACAGTATTCCACAATCTAAACAGATATCATGTTCCCAGGCCACAGGATTCCAGAATCACGCCTCAGTCTTGTTCCTGGCCACAGGGTTCCAGAATCAAACCAATGTCAAGTTCCCAGGCCATGGATTTCAAATATCAGGTCGCAGTCATGTTTCCAGGGCACAGGGTTCTACAATCAAAGCTCAGTCATGTTGCTAGTCCACAGATTTCTACCATCAAACCTCAGTCAAGTTCCCAGGCCACAGTTTTCCAGAATAACGCCTCAGTCATGTTCCCAGGCCAAAGGGTTCCAGAATCAAACCAATGTCAAATTCCTAGGCCATGGTTTTCCAGTACCAGACCACAGTCATGTTTCCAGGGCACAGGGTTCTACAATCAAACCTCAGTCATGTTGCCAGTCCACAGGTTTCTGCCATCAAACCTCAGTCAAGTTCCCAGGCCACAGACTTCCAGAATCCAACCTCAGTCATATTCCCAGGAAACATGGTTCCAGAATCAAACCTCAGTCATGTTTGCAGGACCCAAGATTCCACAATCAAAACACAGTCATGTTCCCAGTACAAAGGTGTCCAGAATCAAACCTCAGTCATGTTCCCAGGGAACAGGGATCCCGAAATAAACCTCAGTCATGTTGCCAAGCCATAGGTTTCCACCATCAAACCTCAGACATGTTCCCAGGCCACAGGGTTCCAGAATCCACTGATGAAATGTTCCCAGGCCACAGGGTTCCAGAAACAATCCTCAGTTACGTTCGCAGGCTACAGGGTTCCAGAATCAAACCTCAGTCATGTTCCCAGTCCACAGGGTTCCAGAACCAAGCCTCAGTCAGATTCCCAGGGCACAGTATTCCACAATCTAAACAGATGTCAGGTTCCCAGGCCACAAGTTTCCAGAATCACGCCTCAGTCATGTTCCCAGGCCACAGGGATCCAGAATCAAACCTCAGTCATGTTCCCAGGCCATAGGGTACCACCATCAATCCTCAGCCATATTCCCAGACCACAGGTTTCCACAATCAAACCGATTTCATGTTCCCAGGCAACAGGGTACCAGAATCCAAACCGATATCATGTTCCCAGGCCACAGGATTCCACAATCTAACATCAGTCAAGTTCCCAGGCCACAGATTTCCAGAATAAAACCTCAGTCATATTCCCAGGACACATGGTTCCAGAATCAAACCTCAGTCATGTTTGCAGGACCCATGGTTCCACAATCAAACCACAATCGTGTTCCCAGGACAAAGCTGTCCAGAATCAAACCTCAGTCATGTTCCCAGGGAACAGGGTTCCAGTAACCAACCTCAGTCATGTTGCCAAGCCACAGGTTTCCACCATCAAACCTCAGACATGTTCCCAGGCCACAGGGTTCCAGAATCAAACCGTTCTCATGTTCCCAGGCCACAGGGTTCCAGAATCAACTGATGTCATGTTCCCAGGCCACAGGATTCCAGAATAAAACCTCAGTCATGTTCCCAGTCCACAGGGTTCCAGAACCAAGCCTCAGTCAGGTTCCCAGAACCCACTATTCCACAATCTAAACAGATGTCATGTTCCCAGGCCACAGGATTCCACAATCACGCCTCAGTCTTGTTCCTGGACACAGGGTTCCAGAATCAAACCAATGTCAAGTTCCCAGGCCATGGGTTTCAAGTATCAGGTCGCAGTCATGTTTCCAGGGCACAGGGTTCTACAATCAAACCTCAGTCATGTTGCCAGTCCACAGATTTCTACCATCAATCCTCAGTCAAGTTTCCAGGCCACAGTTTTCCAGAATAACGCCTCAGTCATGTTCCCAGGCCACAGGTTTCCAGAATCCACTGATGTCATGTTCCCAGGCCACAGGATTCCAGAATAAATCCTCAGTCATGTTCCAAGTCCACAGGGTTCCCGAACCAAGACTCAGTCAGGTTCCCAGGGCCCAGTAGTCCACAATCTAAACAGATGTCATGTTCCCAGGCCACAGGTTTCCACAATCACGCCTCAGTCATGTTCTCAGGCCACAGGTTTCCAGAATCAAACCAATGTCAAGTTCCCAGGCCATGGGTTTCAAGTATCAAGTCGCAGTCATGTTTCCAGGGCACAGGGTTCTACAATCAAACCTCAGTCATGTTGCCAGTCCACAGATTTCTACCATCAAACCTCAGTCAAGTTCCCAGGCCACAGTTTTCCAGAATAACGCCTCAGTCATGTTCCCAGGCCAAAGGGTTCCAGAATCAAACCAATGTCAAATTCCTAGGCCATGGTTTTCCAGTACCAGGCCACAGTCATGTTTCCAGGGCACAGGGTTCTACAATCAAACCTCAGTCATGTTGCCAGTCCACAGGTTTCTGCCATCAAACCTCAGTCAAGTTCCCAGGCCACAGATTTCCAGAATCAAACCTCAGTCATATTCCCAGGACCCATGGTTCCACAATCAAAGCACAGTCATGTTCCCAGGACAAAGCTGTCCAGAATCAAACCTCAGTCATGTTCCCAGGGAACAGGGTTCCAGTTAAAAACCTCAGTCATGTTGCCAATCCACAGGTTTCCACCATCAAACCTCAGACATGTTCCCAGGACACAGGGTTCCAGAATCAAACCGTTCTCATGTTCCCAGGCCACAGGTTTCCAGAATCCACTGATGTCATGTTCCCAGGCCACAGGATTCCAGAATAAATCCTCAGTCATGTTCCAAGTCCACAGGGTTCCAGAACCAAGACTCAGTCAGGTTCCCAGGGCCCTGTATTCCACAATCTAAACAGATGTCATGTTCCCAGCCCACAGGATTCCAGAATCACGCCTCAGTCTTGTTCCTGGACACAGGGTTCCAGAATCAAACCAATGTCAAGTTCCCAGGCCATGGGTTTCAAGTATCAGGTCGCAGTCATGTTTCCAGGGCACAGGGTTCTACAATCAAACCTCAGTCCTGTTGCCAGTCCACAGATTTCTACCATCAATCCTCAGTCAAGTTCCCAGGACACAGTTTTCCAGAATAACGCCTCAGTCATGTTCCCAGGCCACAGGGTTCCAGAATCCACTGATGTCATGTTCCCAGGCCACAGGATTCCAGAATAAATCCTCAGTCATGTTCCAAGTCCACAGGGTTCCAGAACCAAGACTCAGTCAGGTTCCCAGGGCCCAGTATTCCACAATCTAAACAGATGTCATGTTCCCAGGCCACAGGTTTCCAGAATCACGCCTCAGTCATGTTCTCAGGCCACAGGGTTCCAGAATCAAACCAATGTCAAATTCCTAGGCCATGGTTTTCCAGTACCAGGCCACAGTCATGTTTCCAGGGCACAGGGTTCTACAATCAAACCTCTGTCATGTGGCCAGTCCACAGTTTTCTGCCATCAAACCTCAGTCAAGTTCCCAGGCCACAGATTTCCAGAATCAAACCTCAGTCATATTCCCAGGCCACAGTTTTGCAGAATCATGCCTCAGTCATGTTCCCCGGCCACAGGGTTCCAGAATCCACTGATGTCATGTTCCCAGGCCACCTTATTCCAGAATAAAACCTCAGTCATGTTCCCAGTCCACAGGGTTCCAGAGCCAAGTCTCAGTCAGGTTCCCAGGGCCCAGTATTCCACAATCTAAACAGATGTCATGTTCCCAGGCCACAGGATTCCACAATCACGCCTCAGTCTTGTTCCTGGACACAGGGTTCCAGAATCAAACCAATGTCAAGTTCCCAGGCCATGGGTTTCAAGTATCAGGTCGCAGTCATGTTTCCAGGGCACAGGTTTCTACAATCAAACCTCAGTCATGTTGCCAGTCCACAGATTTTTACCATCAATCCTCAGTCAAGTTCCCAGGCCACAGTTTTCCAGAATAACGCCTCAGTCATGTTCCCAGGCCACAGGGTTCCAGAATCCACTGATGTCATGTTCCCAGGCCACAGGATTCCAGAATAAATCCTCAGTCATGTTCCAAGTCCACAGGGTTCCAGAACCAACACTCAGTCAGGTTCCCAGGGCCCAGTATTCCACAATCTAAACAGATGTCATGTTCCCAGGCCACAGGTTTCCAGAATCACGCCTCAGTCATGTTCTCAGGCCACAGGGTTCCAGAATCAAACCAATGTCAAATTCCTAGGCCATGGGTTTCCAGTACCAGGCCACAGTCATGTTTCCAGGGCACAGGGTTCTACAATCAAACCTCTGTCATGTGGCCAGTCCACAGTTTTCTGCCATCAAACCTCAGTCAAGTTCCCAGGCCACAGATTTCCAGAATCAAACCTCAGTCATATTCCCAGGCCACAGTTTTGCAGAATCACGTCTCAGTCATGTTCCCCGGCCACAGGGTTCCAGAATCCACTGATGTCATGTTCCCAGGCCACCTGATTCCAGAATAAAACCTCAGTCATGTTCCCAGTCCACAGGGTTACAGAACCAAGTCTCAGTCTGGTTCCCAGGGCCCAGTATTCCACAATCTAAACAGATGTCATGTTGCCAAGCCACAGGTTTCCACCATGAAACCTCAGACATGTTCCCAGGCCACAGGGTTCCAGAATCAAACCGTTCTCATGTTCCCAGGCCATAGGGTTCCAGAATCAAACCATTGTCAAATTCCTAGGCCATGGGTTTCCAGTACCAGGCCACACTCATGTTTCCAGGGCACAGGGTTCTACAATCAAACCTCTGTCATGTGGCCAGTCCACAGGTTTCTGCCATCAAACCTCAATCAAGTTCCCAGGCCACAGATTTCCAGAATCAAACCTCAGTCATATTCCCAGGACACATGGTTCCAGAATCAAACCTCAGTCATGTTTGCAGGACCCATTGTTCCACAATCAAACCACAGTCATGTTCCTAGGACAAAGCTGTCCAGAATCAAACCTCAGTCATGTTCCCAGGGAACAGGGTTCCAGTAACAAACCTCAGTTATGTTGCCAAGCCACAGGTTTCCACCATCAAACCTCAGACATGTTCCCAGGCCACAGGGTTCCAGAATCAAACCGTTCTCATGTTCCCAGTCCACAGGGTTCCAGAACCAAGCCTCAGTCAGGTTCGCAGGGCACAGTATTCCACAATCTAAACAGATGTCATGTTCCCAGGCCACAGGATTCCAGAATCACGCCTCAGTCTTGTTCCTGGACACAGGGTTCCACAATCAAACCAATGTCAAGTTCCCAGGCCATGGGTTTCAAGTATCAGTTCGCAGTCATGTTTCCAGGGCACAGGGTTCTACAATCAAACCTCAGTCATGTTGCCAGTCCACAGATTTCTACCATCAAACCTCAGTCAAGTTCCCAGGCCACAGTTTTCCAGAATAACGCCTCAGTCATGTTCCCAGGCCACAGGGTTCCAGAATCCACTGATGTCATGTTCCCAGGCCACCTGATTCCAGAATAAAACCTCAGTCATGTTCCCAGTACACAGGGTTCCAGAACCAAGTCTCAGTCAGGTTCCCAGGGCCCAGTATT